>NC_043704.1:132611755-132979279 GCF_006229205.1 Suricata suricatta
CACATAATATTGGCACGCATATCAGCACTCAGTCATACTCTTATTTCTTTCACATTAAAACTCCAGGATTTGACTCCACTTCTCAAGGCAGCTACCACTCCATTTCTTTTCTCCCTTTTACAGCAAAACTCCTTGAAAACACATTTCTTCTCTCTTGTAAATTACCCCTCCTGTCTCTTACAGTTGGCCCAGTTAGGCTTCCCATACCGCTGCCACCACTCCACCAAAACTGCTCTTGTCAAGGTAACAGGGATGCTCATGGTGCCAAGTCACTCCCCTTCTTACATGACCTTACACTGGCAACATGTGTAATTGTTGATACTTTCCTTTCTTTTAGGTGCACTTTTTTTGACTTGGCTTCCAGATGTGTTCCCCAGCCTTTCCCGTCCTCTCTGGTCACTGGTCTGTTTTCTCGGTCCTTAGGTACCTCCCCTTCTCTAGTTTTATTCACTTGCCTGTTGGTCTCACCTAGTCTTAGGACCTCTTCTCGGAGCTCTAAATTTATAGATCCAACTGTCCCCCAAGTGTCTTTACTTGTGTGTGCAGTAGATATGTAGGGGAAGCTTGTTATGCCTAGAGTGAATTCCTTCTCCCTCTGCCTTGAAACTTGCTCACCTCGTAATCTTCCCCATCTCAGCTAATGGCAACTCTCGTTTTCCTGTTGCATAGCCCAAAGATCTAGAGATCTTGTTCATCTCCTCTCTATCTCTCTCTTAATATTCAATTAATTAAAAAAAATCTTGTGGGCTTTTTTTCAACTTAAATCCAAACTTTTACCACTCACCATTCCATTGTTGTCACTTGCTTCATTCCTTTCCCAGATTTTCCTCCTGACTGGTTGTTCTGGTAATAACCCATGTCACTACAGTTGAGAAATCTCAACAAGCAAGTCAGAGATCCTTTTAAATCATTTAAATCATGTTACTGTTTTGCTCTAAACCCAAAGGGTCTCCATTTCCTTGACACTCAAAGTCCTCACAATGGCCTTAAGCCCCTATGTGACCTGGTCCCTATTGCCCCTCTTGTCTCTCCTCTACTGTTCTCCCTGTTGCTTCCTTGTTTCCAATCAAATTAGCCTCTCAGTGGTTGGGCTTTTGCTTTAGCTGTTCTTGCTGCCTAGCCTGGTCTCTTCATCCCATTACCACTTGACTGACTTATTGAATCTCTTTGAGTGTTTGCTTAAATTTTACCTTCTCAATAAACCCTACCCTGATCATCATATTTAAGCCTGTAACATACTTTTCCTTCCCTTCACCCCACAAAATGTCTTGCCAAACTCGCAACTCCTTTACTTCTTCTCTCTTCCATAACATTTTTTTAATGTTTATTTACTTTGAGAGAGAGAGAAGAGAGACAGAAAGATGGAAACAGAGCATGAGTGGGGGAGGATCAGAGAGAGAGGAGACACAGAATCTGAAGCAGGCTCCAGGCTCTGAGCTGTGAGCCCAGAGCCTGATGTGAGGCTTGAACCTATGGACCATGAGATCAGGACCTGAGCCAAAGTTGGATACTTAACTGACTGAGCCACCCACCCAGGCACCCCTGTCCTACAGCATCTGTAATTTTTAGCATGCCATATATGTTATTCTACTTGTTTTTTAATGTCTGTCTTATCCCACCACAACTAAAACCTTCGTAGTTCAGAGATTTCTATCTGTTCTGTTCACTGATGTATTCCCAAGTGCCTAGGACAGTAGCTGTCAAAAACTATTTTGGTGCATGCATGAAACAATACATTTTAAGTAAATGATCTTACCTAATACTCAAAGAAATCTCGGTGGATCTGAAGAGAAGACTGCGGCTCAGAGAGACTAAGAATCAAAGTTCACAGAATTTGTGTATGGAGCTGGGATTCAGAACAAATTTATTTACCTCCTAATCCTTGACTTTATTTGAACTTGCCATGAACGTGTGTGACTTATATCTTTAGGTGATTTTTGAAAACATGAAATGGCTTTGTTTTCTTCAATGGTTTTAGAGTAGTTCTTCCCATAAATGGGTTAAGGTGTGGTGGGTAAGTAGGCATGATGCAGACATTTAGTGTAGTGTCTCTTCTGAAAATTAATTACGACATCTCCCTTAATTCCTAAAGTGATCCTTGAAATTACAGGGTTATCCCTATTCACAGATAAGGGAGTGATCTGATGTTAGAAAACCTTAAAAAGTTAAGTGACTCAGGTAATGCCATTATGAATGACAAAGGATTTTGAATTTAGGTTTAGATTCCAGCTCCATAATGGGCAACTTGAAATGACCCTTTAGGTTATTCCAGCCTTATGAATTTGTAAAACCTAGTGAGACAAGTGAGACAGGACATCAGAATGCAAGGGGTGAAAAAATGGAAAACCTTTCTCTTGCGGCTTCTTTTAAAGAGCCAGAGGGGAAAATGTGAACCGCGGTTTGAAAGTGGACTTATGTGTAACCAAAACAGAAGCAAGAAAAGTTAGTTTGGAGTGTGTGGTTTGAGGACCAAGCTTCCACATTGTAAAGCAAGTCAATCTGGAGTGACTCAGTTTCGTTAAAACAGTACTACGACAACGTTTGCTGCAGGAGAGAAGGAATCATGAATTTGAGAGTTTTATTTCTTTCTACTCTTTTGAATGAGAGTGTTCAAGAAGGTGGGAGAGAGAAAAGATCGGATCTCATTCAGAGTCAGATAATAAAGTAGTTGGCTATAAATTTGCTTCACATTTGCATTGTAGCTCTGTCTGTCTGTCTGTCTCTCTCACTCTCCCTCCCTCTCTCTTCTTGCCCTCTCTGGTATTCTCAGCTGTAGGTGACACTGCGGTGGCCACACTGCAAATCTTCACCTGCTCTGTCATCTCTGAATTCAGGTTGCACTTTTGGGTATCGGCCCCAGTGATCTTCTCTCTTTCTTTTTCTTGCCTTGCACCTCTTTGCTCACTCACTTCCTGACAAAATAAAACTAATTTTCATTCTGAAACTGTATTTAACCCTCTTCACTATTGCCAGTAATTCAACACCAATAATTCCCCAGACTGTTTATATTCAAGGAACTTTATTAACTTTCCAGGTTACTGTGATTTTCTTTGAGAAAGCTAAAAGGAACTTTCTCACAGTGCTTCTGCATATGGAACTGCCGCCTTATTGCATATTCCACCATCTCTACAAACTCTTAATCTCTCCATAGATCTATGCCAATCACTACTCTCAAGTGTATTTCCTGGCAGTGAACTCGATAAGCAAAAACTCCCTTCATAGTGGAGGCCGAGGGAAACTTGAAAAATAATCACTTTGCTGAATGTTTCCATTCAGATTTAAGTTTTGGATGGCGCTGGGTTAATAAAGGTGATACTTGACAATTTGTTCTCTCTTTAAATTACCGCCATCATGGTTATAATGCTTCCAACAAGCAAGATTTCTCAACTGCTGGGACATAGGCGAATAGCAGGACATGCAGATTTCATATCTTTCAGAAGATATGCTCATGTCGTGCACTTAGGCAAGTCAGGCAAGTCATAGACCCTTAGGCATGCGGCACATTGTCGCTGTTGGCTTGGTACCTGGGACTGTGAATACCAGTTCTGGGTTAGCTAGCGGCGTCTGAGTTTTAAACTTACCAACCCCAAATCTAAAACGTCTACAGAAACTCTGAAGTTAATAGTAAATCCCATCCTGGGATCTTCTAGAATTTCAATACTCCTTGGAGAGCAGAATTATTTAGAACAAAATACATAAGGAAATAATAATTAGGACATTAGTTGCATCACGCTCAACAATTTTCAATGGTTTTACGTACTTGTTTTACTTGATTTTTACAGTAAATATATGCAATATGGCATATATGCTGGGAAATATATGCAATACTTTATTAAGGTTCTTATTTTACTGAGGAAGAAATTAAGACTCAATGTGTAAATGACAAGCCTAAGGTCACACGGATGTCAGTACCAAAGATGAACACAAATAAATATGTTCTTAACTCAAAATTCAATGTTTTTCCTATTACACCAAATTGGCATTTTTATGAACCAAAATTAAGCTGGACATTAAATGAATAATTATAAATACCAAATTAGAGTAAATACATATTATTATAATTATTATATTATTACTCTACCAGAAAAATCCAAACATGAACATTAATCTTTTGAAAAGACTGACTTCAAAATGGACTTGAACAATATTACTCCTATAGATTAAGTATGAAAATGCACAAACCACGAAGGAATGGTCAGGGCCTTGTTTTATAGCTAGGAAAAAAGGATGCAATCATGTTCCTTTGGCCTTTGGAGAAAGGAGAGAAAGAAATTGCATTTTTCCCATGGCTAGCAAAACTGCTGAAAACGCATGAGTCGCCAATTTTGATAAGATCCATGACTGGTATCATAATTTGCAGTGATTCATCTGTGATTTTTTTTCCCTTTCCAAAATAAGGTCTGAAACAAAACCAAAGCCTTAGGAAAAAGATAACAACTGGCATTTTTATCTCTTGTGTGTGTGTATGTGTGAAATGGAACTTACGATAGATTTAGAATACATTTGATTCTGGCACAGTAAGCAATCTTAAAGATCATCTGGTCCGCCCCCTCACTGCTCTTCTTCCAAATTCTAGGGCTGAAGAAAATGAGGCCTCGGGGAGGGTCCTTCAACTCGTTTATGGTAAATCTAGCACCAAAATGCAATTCCCTTTCTGCTACGTTAAATTGTCCTTGTGATACAGTATTTCTTTTTCCTGGCTTATTTTTAAAAATTAGAGAAAGTAGAGGCTGTTTCCCTTTGCCATGTGACAAGTCTTATTGTTTACTAAACATTATTAGTCATCCTTTTTTATTCTAACTGGTATGTAATTTGACATTATAGATTATACATAAAGGTGCGGTTCCCCCCAAAATAGAAATTGTTCCGTATCATGATGCTTTATTCTCTTTTTCTTGTGCCCATATTTCTTAGTAAAACTAAAACTAACATCCTCATGTCAACCTAGAATCCTCCGGCATTGAACTCTATGGCATACGAGTTTGTAAACCATATAATATATATGTAATGAAGGCTTCTCTCTTCATTCAATTTACAGATAAAAATAAGCTCTGGATCTTTGTGAAGTTTTAAAGAAAATTTCAAAGATAAGAATGAAAAAAACAATAGTACTATGTTGTTTTTGTTGTTACTTTTTGAACACCAGTTGGCCAAAGATTTAAAGGAGTCTTTAAATGACTACTGTTGCAATTTTTCTCAAATGAACTTCTCTGTTGGGATATCAAATTATCTGATTCAATTGCATTTTTGTTTGGGGATATCATTTAATTATTTTTTTAATGTTTACCTATTTTTGAGAGAAAGACAGAGCATGAGTTGGGGAGAGGCAGAGAGAGATGGAGGCACAGAATCTGAAGCAGACTCCAGGCTCTGAGCTGACAGCTCAGAGCCCGACGAGGGCTCAGACTCACAAACTGCGACATCATGACCTGAGCCGAAGTGAGATGCTTAACCAATTAAGCCACCCAGGCGCCCCTGGGATATCATTTTAGATAGAGGCCGACCTCAATCAGTGCTGAGGAATGTTGGCACTCTGGATATATGTGTGCACATACTAGTTATTTGCTCTCTACCTGCCACCTCTGCTTTTTATAATCTGAAAAGATAAAAGAAAATGGGAAGATAAACATTGAAAAGATGAATTTTTCCTTAGTTTTTTTCCTTTTTATTTGATTTGTGGCTTTTTAGAATGAAAGCTTTTTGTAATCAACTGTTTTGCCTTTCTTGACATTTCATTCTGCACCTCAGAACCAAGAGACCAACAATGACACTAACATAGTCATACTAACAATTACTTCTCTGTGACTTTGCAACAAAGCAAAGACCCAACTCTAAATTTGTATTGGCTAGAGTTTTAGGCCTATTTTTTAAACTATTAATATTTATTGGCTCATTGAAGTTTAAAAAAATCTTTCTTTTCTGGATCATGTGGGAAAGATTAGGAAACTTCTCTTATCAATGCTTATTCATAACTACCATATGTGGTGCTAAATTATTATAAGAAATTGAGCTGAGTATGGACAGTGAATATTAATTTGCTGCCTAAAATCTTTTCGTGTTTGGATCTCAGTGTTACCTTGACAAGCCTGGTTTTTTCCTTCTGTGAAGGGCTGACAAGGTGGTGAAACCATAATAGCAGAGTAAAAGCAGGGGATTGGGGAGTGGGGTGCTTCCTTGGGCCGAACAACAAACGAGAAGGTAGCTAACATGAAATATAAGTTCATAAATAAAACTCAGGAGGCTTGTGGTGATTTGTTCACAGCCATGATCTACAGCCAGTTGCAGCTTCAGTGCTTCTAGGCATATATATTTCTAAAATGATAACATGAGAAGTAAATAATTGGTAAGACAAAGCCCAGAGAACTGGTGGGAGCAGACATTGTATAATGGATCATGACAATGAACACCTATGTTGGAGCTCTTGGCTTTCCCAGGATTGGATCAAAGTCTTAGTCCTCAACTGCTGAGTGACAGAAACGGGAGTATTTCTGGAAAAGAAAGAAATAGCACACTCAAGCAGGGTAATTGAGCAGCACTTAATAAAAGAACTCTTTACTGCGGTATGGGCAGGGTTAAGGAAATCAATGAAGGTGGACTACTCAAGGACTAGCAATACTGGGGAGCCATTGCCACCCTCAGATCCTAAGGGACAAGTGGAGGAAATGACTAATTGGGACCCAGAGAGCACCTGTAGCTGTGGAAAAGGTCGACATAAGAAGAAATGTGGCTCTGCAAAGAAGAGGCAACGAAACTGTGGGGGCCTAACAAAGATGGAGCCAAGGGGCTCCAGTCTCCCAGTGGTGCCTCCTAGTGGTCAAAATCAACTGGAATCCAGAGGACGAGAGAACTAGTCGATGCAGGTCAGCCTCCTGGGACCCAGAATAGGATACATGGATCTGGGGAGCAAAGACGGTATGTCAAAACCAGCTCAACACAGCTCTGAAGGAGGTGGTGAATTCCAATGCAGGCAGAATACTTTGACAACTTAGATCTTTCAAAACTCCATGCAGTGGCATGGCAGTGGGTTTGTATTTCTTGTGATGTAATTGAGAGGGCTGGACCCGTTAGTCTCTAACAGCTTCAGTGACTCCTTTTCAGGGGAAAGATTTGCCCAAGCTAAGAATAATGCCAGGTGGATAGTTATGCTCTCTAGGACTGTGGTCCTCAAATTTTAGGATTATGTATCCTATGCATTTCTCTGCTACAGATCCTGGATTTTATGATGATAAGGATAAAAGAAAAAGAGAAAAGAAAACCCCCAGAATATTTCCGTGTTTAACAATATCCTGCTTTATATTGATCATTTACGGTAAATGTCAAGTAAAAGTGTACAGCATGTTGAAAGTCACTTTTATTAGTGTGCCTTAAAAATACAAACAAAACTAACAAATTAATGGTTAAAAATTGTTATAATGCAGCTAAGTAGTTTTTACTGCTCTGATGCTAAAACTCAAAGATGATAAATAAAACATTCAGGTTATATTATTCGTAATGGATGTTTATTGCTAGACTAAAACCTAACAAACAAAAACCAATAACTGTGTGATACATGAACTATAGTCATTCAGGTGGGATGGGAAAAAGTGATGTAATGGCTCCTAAGAAGACTCTTATCCAAATACTAAAGCATTTCTGATATATTCACCACACAAACACAAATTTATAGTAACAACTACTTTTTATTCATGACAACTAAATGAAATTTAAATGATTAGGTTTTTTGGTTAACCTTAGTATTTACTTTGAGATGCCCAGGTGAGCTTGTTCCTGGAAGAAAGAAGCCACTTATCCCTAAATTAAAGAGAAATATATGTCTGTTTTATCAATGGAAATATGTACTAGAAGACCCAATTCAAAATAACCACTGATACAGAGATAATTAGGGCAATACTGCCATAATGCCTCAAATAATCTTTCCTTAAACATTTTTTAAATGTTATTTTTTGAGAGGGAGAGAGAGGGGGAAGAGGAAGAAAGGCGGGGGGAGAGAGAATGAGCAGGGGAGTGGCAGAGAGAGAAGGAGACACAGATCTGAAGCAGGCTCCAGGCTCCAAGCTGTCAGCACACAGCCCGCCCAACACGGGGCTTGAACTCACAATGCTGAAGATCATGACTTGAGCAGAAGATGGATGCTTAACTAACTGAGCCACCCAGGCGCCCCACCCCAAATAATCTAACAGTTAGTAAGAACTAGAATGTGACACCTCTTATCTTTTAGGTTATGTTACAGAATTTTCTGAGGAGTCTTTTGAGACTCCGTAACATGTTCAAGTTTGTCATACACAAGAAGCACACCACACCTCTGTCTCCACTTTTGGAACCATCCAGCCCTGTTTAAGCAAAAGCTGGGTGAACAAAAGTTTGGGATACTGCAAAGGGTCTCAACTTTTATATGCAACTGTCACAGGTTAAATAAGTGGACCTGATCCAAAATGGTGGTGAAATAAAGATCAAGGCTGCGCTGGTAGAAGAGAGGATGTCAGTGGCTCTAGGAGGTGGGGAGAATGGTAGAGGAGTAGAAACTCAAAGGACAGACTCAGACAAGCAGAGAAAGAACTGTATCAGTTGGCAAGAAAGGTATCCAATGGGAAAGACACTGAGGGTCCATGTTTGTTTTCTGCTAGTCTGCTGAAGACCAGATGGCTAATTCTTTGTACATGGGCTCAGCAGAAGGTTTTTAGGTTATCATGAGAACTGAGTAAGAGGATTCATCATTATTCTTAAAAATGAACAAATAAACAAAACAAAACTGTGTTCTATTGATGCCGCTTCCCTAATTTAAAGTCCTGTTCCTGTACCACAAGCTGGGGAGAGAAAGTCGAAGTTGCCCTTTGCCTGACTTATTTCGTCCTTCCATTTGCTTCCTGAATCCTGCTCATCCTATACATTTTTTGTGTTTTTGGTCTACTTTTTTTGATTCTCAAAGAGGCCACTACCTTGCAACACATCCTTTTAGTATCTCACTGCTCAGCACCCATCACATGCAGTGATTCATTTCTTCCTTTGCTATCATTTTATTGCTATCTGGAAGGAACAGAGATAAACACTGTGATGGCTAATTTTATGTGTCATCTTGGTTAGGCCGTGGTTCCCAGACATTTTGTTAAACACGTCTAGATGTTTTTGTGAAGGTGTTTTTAGGTGGGATTGACATTTAAATCGGTAAGTTTTGAATAAAGGACACCCCCCACTTCCATAATGTGCATGGGCCTCACCCAATCAGTTGAAGGCTTGAAGGAAACAGACTGACCTCCTCTGAAGCACAAGGAATTCTGCTAGCAAACTGCCTGTGGACTTGACCTGCTACATCACTTCTTCCCTGTGTCTCCAGTCTGCCAGCCTAACCTTGCAGATTTGGGAATGGACAACCTCCACAGTCGTGGGAGTCTGTTCCTCAAAATCAATCAATCAATCTGTTTTTATTTTTATTTTTTTAAATCTTTATTTTGAGATTTATTTTGAGAGAGTGCATGGAGGAGGGGCAGAGAGAGAGGGAGAAAGAATCCCAAGCAGGTTCCATGCTGTCAGCACAGAGCCTGAGGCAGGGCTAGATTGCACCAACTGTGAGATCAAGACCTGAGCCAAATCAAGAGTCAGGCACTCAACTGACTGAGCCACCCAGGTGCTCCTGTCTCTTTATAGTTATTTATACTTATCAATATATAATATATAAATTATTGCAATATAATATAGAAATTAAACTCATAAATTATAAATACATGGATAATATTTATTAATATTATACATTTACATATAATTAAAAACAAATATAAATATGTTTCTACAGAGAACCCTAAAACAAACACATGTGTTCCTTCCTCCACATTTAAGAAAGTCACACTTTATCTTCCTTTAGCATGATAAAGATGTCAAATCCCTCCAATTTATTATATTTGCATATATTTACATATTGCTTTTACTTACATAAACATGGAATATTTACTGTTTTTGTACCTTTTCTTTTTTTTTACCAAAAATAGGTTAAAGTTTTTTCCATCTCAGTATGTACCGATTTTTCTTTTTTTATGACCATCTACTATTCCCTTGTTTGCATGTGTCCTAAAGAAGGACATCTGGGGGTATTTGGTGGCTCAGTTGGTTGAGGGACACAGCTGGGGTCGTGACTTCAGGGTCATGGGACCGAGCCCTATGTCAGGCTCTGCACTGAGCCTGGAGTCTGCTTGAGATTCTCCCTCTGCCTCCCTCTCTTGCTTGGGTTCATTCTCTCTCTCTCTTTCTCAACAATAAAAAGGGGGCACCTGGGTGGCTCAATTGGTTGAGCATCTGACTCTTGATTTTGGCTCAGGTCAAGATCTCACAGTTCTTGAGTTTGAGCCCTGCATCCGGCTCTGTGCTGTCAGCTTGGGATTCTATCTCTTCCTCTCCCTCTGTCCCTCTCCCACTCTCTCTCTCAAAATAAGTATATACAAACATTTTAAAATATTACAAATAAAAATAACATTAAAAAAGAACATCTGGATTTTTCATAATCTTTTGATATGATAAAAATTTCTTCAGGGAATGACTGTGCATAAATAAGGGGTGTTTTTGGCAGCTTAACTTTTGGATAGATTTTTAAAAGTGGAGTATAGGGTTGGAAAGCTAATGCATGTTATTTTTCTGGTTATTAACAACACTGCCTCCATTAGCCTTTTACCAGTTTACATTCCCATTGGTAAAGTAAGAAAACGCTAATTTCTACAGTTTTCTCAGTAGAGTATTTGTCAAAATGTGAATTTTGCCAATCCAGTAGGTAAGAAGGAGAGAACTTGATGTTCTTGTATTTTTATTTCCCTGATTAGGCATTAAGGTTGAGTATCTTTTCATATATTAAAGAGATTTTTATGTGCTAATCTGTGAGCTTTCTGCTCTCGGCTTTTCTTCATTATCTGTTGGTTTGTTCATTTTGTCCTTCAGATTTTAGTAGTCCTTTGTATATTAGAAATACTGATCTTTTGTGATATAAAATTTCCAATAGTTTCTGGGGTTTTTTAATTTGCTTGGTTTGCCTTCACATTTTTATAATGTAATAATATTTACTTATCTTTAGTTGCTTTTAGATTTGAGTCATAGTTAGGAAGAATTTCCCCATGTCCAGATTACAAAATTCTCTCCTAAGATTGATACTTATGTGGTCTAAATGTATCTATGATGTTTGTATGAGGTAGAGTCTAATTTCACATTTGCATTTTTCCAAATGGCTATCCAGATAACCCAACACTGTTCATTAAAAACTCCTCCTTTCCTGCACTGATTTATATTGCCATTTTTATAAGACACTTCATTCCCATAATCATTTGTGCCTTTTTCTTTATTGATCTCTCTATTTACTTATGCAACAATATTTTACTACATACTGTTTCACATGTAGAAAGTTTTCAGAATTTTACTTTTAGGTTTTAATATCTGATAGGGCTGGTAGCTCTGGATGGTTCCTTTATTGTGTTAAAGAAATATCCATTGATTCTTATTTCAGTGAGTGTTTCATCAAGATTGCTGATTTTGGGGGGCACCTAGGTGGCATAGTCAGTTGAGCATCCTACTTTGGCTCAGGTCATGATCTCGCAGTTTGTGAATTTGAGCCCCACAGCGTCCTCTGTGCTGACAGCTGAGAGTCTGGAGCCTGCTTCAGATTTTGTGTCTCCATTTCTCTCTGCTCCTCTCCCACTAGCGCTCTGTCTCTCTCTCTCTCAAAAATAAACATTAAAAAAAAAAAAAAGGTCGTTGTCTTCAATGTCTTTTCACCTCTATGAAGATGGTTCTATTAAAGTGATAGATGATTTTACAGTTTTCCCAATATTCAACAATCCTTGTATTTCTGGAATGATTCTGACTTGATCATAATGTGCTGTTATTAAAACAAAACTTTTATGATGAAATAACTTTAAAGTTACTTTGTATTATTGTAAGAAAAATGTTAAAAAAAAAACCCCAGACACTTCTTTATACCCTTAATTCAGCTTCTCTGCCTTCTCTGATTAAGATTTGGCACATTTAATGTATCATTCTCTCCCCTCTCTCTGTCTGTCTCTACACAATACACACACAGTTCTCTATATCCACACATATTCAACTACATATACACAGACTTAAAGATTTGTTTCTGAACCACTGTAGGTGTTACATTATATTCCTCTACCTATAAATAGTTCACTGTATATTTTTCAAAAACAAGAACATTCTCTCACGTAATCTTATGGCTATTATCAAATTTAGGAAAAATAACATTAATGCAATATTATTATCAAAATTTTCTTTAAACATTTGGTACAATTCACCAATGAAACAGTCTAGGCCTGTGCTCTTCTTCATGGGAAGATTTTTATTGGTGATTTTATTTCTTTACTTTATTGCTTTACTTATTCATCTGTTCACATTTTCTATTTCTTCTTGAATCAAATTCTGTAGTTTCTTTCCTCTGAGGAATTTTTTCATTTCATCTAGATTATCTAATTTTTTTTTAGCTTACCATTGTTTTTATTATACCTTTATCATCTTGTTTATTTCTATAAGGTCAGTAGTGATGTCCCTTTTAATTTCTTCTTTTAGCTATTTTAATCATCTCTATTTTTCTTTTACACAGTTGAGCTACAAGTTTATTAATTTTGTTGATTTTCCCCCCCAAAAAACAATTTTAGTTTCATTGATTTTCTCTATTTTGTATTTTCTATTTTATGATTTTCCAACCTAATCTTTATTATTGTCTTTCTTCTGCTTGCTTTAGGTTTCATTTGTGTGCTAGTGTGTGCATGTGTGAAAGTCTTAAAATGGGAGATTATGTTACTAAGTTTAATTTTTCTGTTTTAGCGTCGTGTTTTCAGCTAACAGCTTCCCTCTATGTGGTGCATAGCTGGATTCCGTAAGTTTTGGGAATTGCAAATGCTTCATTTCAAAGTATTTTCTAATTTTCTTTGTGATTTCTTTCCTGACCTATGGATTTTAGGAGTGTGTGTTTCAATCTCCACATATTTGTGAGTTTCTCAGATTTCTTTCTGTTACTCAGTTGATTTCTATTATTCATTTTGGTGTGGTTCAGAAACATACTTGAATGATTTCAATCATTTTAAATTTATGGAGGCCTATTTCATGGCCTAGAATACGGCCTATCCTGGGGAGTGTTCCCTATGCACTTGGGAAGACTGTAAATTTAGTTATTTGGGCGTAGACGGTTCTGTAGATGTCTGTTAGATATTTGGTTTGCAGTTGTTGAACTTTTCTATTTTCTTTTTTATTTTTCTGTCTAGTTGATCTATGCATTATCAAAGTAGGTGTTGAAGCCTCTAGTTATTATTGCCAAATAGTCTATTTCTCTTTTCTTTTTTAACATTATTTTTAATGTTTTTTATTTATTTTTGACAGAGAAAGAGCCAGAGCATGAGCAGGGGAGGGACAGATAGAGAGGGAGACACAGAATCTGAAGCAGGCCCCAGGCTCTGAGCGGTCAGCACAGAGCCCGATGCAGCGCCCAAACCCACGAACCATGAGATCATGACCTGAGCCAAAGTCAGACACTCAAACGACTGAGCCACCCAGGCGCCCCTGTCTATTTCTCCATTCAGTGCTGTCAATTTTTGCTTCATGCATTTTGGGGTTCTATTTTTAGGTGCCTATGTGTTGTATGTTACATCTTTGTGATAAATTGACTTTTATTATTATAAAATGTCCTTTTTAATTTACAATAACGTTTTTGTGTTAATGTCTATTTTGTCTGATTAGTAGTATAGCCACCTCAGTTTTCTTATGGTGGCTGTTCGCATGACAGTGTTTGTCAGTTGGTACTACAAAGAGAAATTGTACAGTTCAACTCACAAAGTGAAATTGATCTAAAATTCTCTTTTCTTGAGCAATCTTCACCATTTTTGGCATCTATCTTATACTTACTTTGTAAAAAAACCTTTTCTTTCTTTTTTCATGTTTTGGAAAATATAGTAATTATAAAGGAATATTAAACAATCATGAAAATTAGATTATGAACTTGAATGTGAGGTGATTCCAGGTAAATATGGTTAATTTTATGGCATTACATTTATCGAAGAAAATGTCTAAATTCTTAGTGATGCATATTGTACTATCTAGGGACAGAATGATGCAATGTCTGGGCTTACCTTTTTACCTTTGGCAAGGAAAACAAATCTCAAGACTTGACAATTATTAAATCCAGGTGATGGCTACATGGGAAATTTGTTATATTCTTTCTATTTTTTGTGTACTTCAATTTTTTTTTTTATTTAAGATAGAGAATGTTGGAGAATGTTCCATATGCACTTGAGAAGACTGTACATTTTGGAAAAAAAATTCCTATCCAGAATAACTTTATTTGAATTGTCAAATAATAAGCCAAGGAATCTGTATTTTTGAAAAACCTTTCAAGAAATTAAGACTATTGCCTAAGCCCACAAAAGCAAAGAAAGTGGAGGGAAGCATCATCAGTTGGGAATTTCAAGAAAATTCTAGAGATGCAAAACATTGGAGATGTGGGAGGTTGTAAAACAGATTGGGGGAAGGCACAGGTTAGAGTTTTTACAACAAGGAGCACAGAAAGGAAGAGAAATGATGGGCACTATAAGCTCAGATGCATCGATATGGGGGCAGGCAGGAGTGTGGGGGAGGGGGCAGTGCTGAAGACAAGAAGAAATTGAATAAAAATCTGTGTTTGGAAGAGTTGACTTCCCTACCTCCCACTAAAGCAAGCAGAACCTGGGCAGCCAGATGTCTACCCCCAGCAAGGATGCTGGAGCTTTTCTCCCTGCAGAAATTCAGTGGCCCCAGATAAAAGCCAGTGGCATTTAAGAGACCGTTCTGTGTCTAGTACTGTACCAGTCGCTCCTAAAAATGTAAAAGTTACTTCAGGAGGAACTTAACCTTTAGAAGAGCTCATGCTGACTTTTCTGAAACAATAACCACAAGTATGTTCAACTTTCAAACGCTGTTAGATTTGTTCTTGCTGTGCTGTCACATCCAACAAATGTCACCTTCTAAGGGAAGGTTACTTAGAAGCCCCATGTACTTTTCCCCCCAGCTTCACGGATACATAACTGACATATAGCGTGTGTAAATTTAAGGTGTGCAATGTGATGATTTGATACGCATATATGTTAGAAAGTGTTTACCCTAAGAAGGTTAGCCAACATATCCTTTACCTCGTGTAACTATTATTTTGTTGTTGTTGTTGTTGTTGTTATGGTAAGGAACATTAAAGCTGCTCTCATAGCAACTTTCAAATACATGATACAATGTTGTCAACTACAATCTCCACGGTGTACGTCAGGTTCCGAGCACTTGTTTTTACAACTGAGAGTTTGTGCCTTTTGACCAGGACCCCCCTCTCCCCCCAGCCCCTGGCAACCACCATTTTGCGCTCTGTTTGCATTAGTTCATCGTTTTTAGTTTCCATATATAAGTGAGCCCTCATGTGCTTTGAACCAGCTTCCTGACTCTTGAAGAACAGGTCTCCAAGGTAGGATTGCTTTGGTTCCAATCCTATCTTTACCACTCACTAGACTCCATTTCTCAGACTCCTTGCCTTGAAGTATGATCAGTGGAATGCGGGCAGAAGTAGGCTGAACTAGTTTGAGACCTCCCATATGGGATCTTTCCCCTACTCATCTGGCTAGAATGGAGTCAACCACCAGTGTGAACTGGGTAGCCTCAAGAGAGAAAAGCCCCCAGTTCCATGGTTAGTGCTCAGCAGAATGCTGTCTGACCATTAGTAACACCTAGCTTAGACTTCGGATGAGTGAAATAAACTTGTGTTGCATTAAGTCATGGCATTTTGAGGGTTTGGTCTCTGGGAGAAGCCAGCTTCGCTGTGGCTCACGGACCATTCTTTTCCTGCTTTCTTATCTCTCTTAGCAAATAAAAAACAAGCCCAATGGCCCCAAAAGAAATGCAGGGAATAGCAATGGCTTCCCTTTTACCCTTTGCTCCCTCGCAGATAAGTGACTGGCTATTCCACACACTGCAGGAGAAGCAGTGGAATGCTTGAAAAGACCACAGAATGCTCATTTCCAATGAGCAATGGATAATAACAACAATAACAGTAATAGCATTAATGGCAATAATAATAAACATTAATCTCTCTTCAGCGAACCCTGAATGGTGTTCGGAGGCCCCAGGGCCATTATGACTCGGGAGTGACTAGGCCCTGCTGTGGGCTTTTCTAAGGCAAAGAGAGGGACACAGACTTCTAAGCCCAGCACACAATGGAACATAACCTCCTCTCTGTTGCTTTTCACAAGAAGCCAGTGGCTGAACCGTCAGGGCAAAAGCTTTCTACAGAGCCTCCCAGAATAAGAACGCCTGGTGCCCAAACACTTTGACTGGAGAGCACCAGGCAGGCATAATAAAGTCAGTAATTTCTCCCGCCTGCCGCCTTGAATTAGGCCACATGGTAGAGCTTTTCAGGCTGATGAAAAAATACCACAGAACTTTAGAAAAATGGTTACGTCTTATTAAATTTGAAATCTCTGGAGTTGTATCTCTTCGGCAGCCTCCAACTGGCATACCTGTTAACTTAGAGTGTTCAGATTTCTCTAAAATACTATTGTATTTAAGACATAGTGCCATCCCCAAACTGCATATGAATTATAGAGCGTCAGGGAAGGAGAGAGAGACTCACCATTTCCCGGCTTAAAAACCTTTACCACAATTAGTAGTTAGTAGCTCTCAGAAACATTTGCTGGATAAGAAACCACGGTCAAATCGCATAATTTTGCCCCTACCCCCTCCTTCTCTCTTTTCTTTTATTCCCGGGTTTTGAGTGCTGGTCTAAGAGCTATAATTTGATCTTTAGGCATATTTCTTCAAGCATTCTTAATGAGGTATTTGATTTGTCCAGTCCTGCCTTCCTGCATTCAGCCTTTTAGGGATTTGGGTTTGGGAGAGTGTGGGAACAAGGGAACGTGGAATACTGCCGTGTTGCCGAGAAGATACAATGTAAGGATTTGAGGAGATTGCGAATTATCTTTTCTCCTCCTTAAGCAGGGCTATAGCTAAAAGTATTTTAGACAGATAATTTTCCATTCTCAAATATTAACTTCATGCCTATTGTGTTCTGTGCATATTCTAGGCATGAGATAAACAAAAAGTGAAATTATATTATTTTTAATTTTTTAATGTTTAGTTTTTAGAGAAAGAGAGGGTTAGAGAGAGTGGGGGGTGGGGACAGAGAGAGAGGGAGACACAGAATCCGAAGCAGGCTCCAGACTCTGAACTGTCAGCACAGGCCAATCACAGGGTTCGAACTCATGAACCATGAGATCCTGACCTGGGCCAAAGTGGGACACTCAACTGCCTGAGCCACCTAGGTGCCCCTATATTCTTTTTTAAAAAGCTTTAAAAATGGGGTAAGCTTAGTATAGTTATGAGTTTCATTTTATGAACTCAGTCTAACAGAAACTGAATATTCTTCTATTATTTAGCAACTTTGGACATGAAAACAAAGAAGAGAAGAAGTCCATTTAAGAAACTGGCTTTTGCTTATATGTTTACTTAGTTTTGAGAACCCTAAATATGTGCTCAATTAATATTAGCCTTGTAAATAGAAGGGTTATGGGGAAGAAAGTCATTTAAATAATCACCTGATATTTGAAATAAAACAGTTGTGCTGAAATGAAATATTTTCAGACAAGTTAAATATTTCCATACCAGGAATATGAATTTTTGTTTTTATCACTCGACTTTGTGTTTATGGACTCACCAGTGGGTTAAATGGCTAAAGTGTATTTTCTCACGGATTTGGAACCGCATTGCGTCAGGAAATAATGCCATACGTGGTGGGTAGGTCCCCACTCTATTCAATATCCTACAATACAACTTTTCAATCAATGAAGCAGAAACTTCTTTTTTGTCAGAATGGATATATTTTAACAATGAAATTCAGTCAGAAACGGTATTGATTTGCTTGGCTGTTACCTGAGAAGAGCAAGTCTAATTAGGAAGCACATGAAGATGTAGGTGTCAATAGCTCTGGCAGAGATTTTGGAGAAAGAGCTTTCAGTTCTGGCGCTGGCTTGATTAGGTTAGGGAGCTTGTTTATTTGATCCGTGTTTCTTTTTGTGAAGTGATGGGTGGGCAAAAGGTTTAATACTTCAAAATGTATTTTATTTTCTTTTCCTCAATACTGGTGTACTGGTAGGAACCCCCTTTTATTCGTCAGTAATATTTTGGCTCTTCAAGGAAATACAAGGCAGGAGGAGCACGAACAAAAGAGAAGTGCTTTCTGAGGGGAAGAGGAAATGATTGGAATTACTAAGAGGTCAAAAATGCAAGAGAAAGACTGTGTGGCAGAAACAAGAGTAACAAATGACAAACATAGATGCCAGGGGCCCGGCATTGGTTCACAGTCCCTGAGGAGGACAAAACATGGCATCAGAAGAGAACCTTCTGGAAGTGGCTGTCAGGGACAGCCCAGGTGAACTCCTTAGGAGAGTGTGGCCAACAGGCACAGTGGAGAATGTGTGAAGTGGAACAGGGTAACCCGACTGAGAAATGAATGGTCTCTGGCTGCCTTGGCTGGGAGCTCCCTAGGGAACGAAAGATTCTTTTCTATTTTTCTTTCTTTCTTTCTTTTTTAAAATTTCTTTTTCAGAGAGAGAGAGAACATGAGTAGGGAAGGGGCAGAGAGAGAGGGAGACACAGAATCTGAAGCAGGTTCCAGGCTTTGAGCTGTCAGCACAGAGCCTGACATGGAGCTTGAACTCACCAACCAACTGTATGATCATGCTCTAAGCTGAAGGGGGCCTCTTAACCAACAGAGCCACCCAAGAGCCCATTTTTGTGTTTTTCTTTGATGAGAGTCGACAGAACTTCTTAACCTGAGTGTGGGCTTTCCTTAACATTGGAGATGGGGAAGTTAAGAAGCCTTTGTGTGTTGGGCTGAGAACTATATTGTCCCAAAGTTGGAGGTTTGGGATGAAGAAGGAGCAAAGGGTTTAACTCTGGGAATAATTAAATTTGGGGGAAGAGAAGGGAGGTCTTTTGCTTTGCGTCTAGGCAGTTGTGCCAAGGTTCTGGGAGTTCTGGGAAGGGGGTTGCATGGATGCTGGGACTGAAACCTGAGTGTTGAGGACACCAGGACCCGTGGAACAGGCTCTGGAGACACACTTGGCCCCAGGGAGGGGATGTTACGGAGATTCAGCCTTCCTGCATCCAAGAGATCTGTGCAGATTCAGACAATGCGCATCTTAGGTGTGATCCCGTGAACTGAAAGCTAGCAGTTCTCTCCAATGTCCCTGAGTTGTGGTAGCAGATTTCTTTTAAGATTTCAAGTGAGAAGGAAAGCCATTCTCCAAAATGACGGAGATGTGATTTCTTGGAACCCCAGATATGCGGGGATTGAACTACATTTAATCTAAATTAGAAAAACAAAAAATATGTTCAGCTGCTGGCATGTCCTCACATTCTTGTTTTTATAATTTTACTACATATGCAGTGGTCCTTAAAAATACATAGAATTGTTTTGAATGTTTTAGACTTTTATATAAATGGCATCATACGGTTAAGAGGAACAGGATGGAGGGAGTGGAGCGGTGTGTGTACAGTGCTATTTATTTTTAAAAAGATCTAAAGCAAATATAGTAAAATGTTAACATTTGTTAAATCTGGATGGTGGATATACAGGTGTCTTATAAGTTTTTATTCCTCTACTTCTCTGTATGTTTAAAACATTTCGTTATTTTTAAAAATAAAAGAAAAAGAAACACGACAAGAGCCATAATGGTTCTGGACTCCAAGTGTCACAGAATTTTATAACGATTTCACTTAAAATGTTGTCGCAACTCTGGAGGTATTTTTACGGCCTGAGCTGAAGCCTTTCCAATTTGATGACACGGGGGCCTTGCCTACTGAACATGTCCCAGATGGAACCTCTGAACTTCTGTCACATTGTCTGGTTGTCTCTTCTCCATTTTAGTAAAAATTACAACCATCCATTTGATCACTCTATTAAGAAACCTGGTGCTTGTCCAGGATTCATTCTTCCTAATTTCCCATATTCAGGTGATTGAGTCTATCTCCAAATATACAGATCCACACTTATATCTTCGACTTTACTGCTGCTAACCTTTTCTGGGCCATCTTCTTCCCCTCAGAGAACCTCAACAGTCACCCAACTAATACCTCTGGTGTGACCCCTCCCATACCAACTCCTCCCCCAGACAGCAGCAAAGGTGCTTTTCTTTAAAAAAAAAAAAAATGGATATTAGACCACTTTACTCCCCTACCTAAAAGTCCCTTCATTTATGCTTTAGCTACTATTTGTTACAAGAACACACCAAGCCCCTTCTCATCCTAGAGGCCCTACAGTGGTTCTGTCATCCACCTGTAACCAGCTTGCCCAAAGCCAGATCCTTTCTTCTTGAAGTCTAGCTGAATTAAGTCCCTTGCTGACCCCTGTGTTTTGAGTAGATCATGCTTTGTTCTTCCTTTATTAACCCCCATTTTTGCTTCTTTCACAGAATATTCTGCAACTTCCAGTTATTTCACAGTATTTACTTACCGGTTGATTGATGTCACTTGTCATTAATTTTTGGCTGCCCTCCATATATTTGGGGAACCACCAACCTGATGAACCTAAGCCTATCTCCAGTATAGAAGTTGAAACTGCTTGATAGACACTTTCTCAGAGTGCGTTGCATCTTGGACACATGATCTAGACTGTGCCATTCAGATCACTTGCCCAGACCTTGACTGAGAAGCTAATGAAGTTGCAGAGCAGGGACTGCTCAGAATCCACAGTGAGAGTGGCAGCGTCCACAGCAGTGGTTAAATCCATTTCCAGAAACCACGGGGACCATGGTTACCAGGGAACTGGGCCCCTGTCTAGTCCCGGTGTGGTGAGCAGTCCACACTTGGGGGCATCTTCAACAGAGCAGTCTGGGTGCTGTCACCACACCTGTGGCATGATCTGAAGCCTTGTTCCTCATCATTTAGCCTCCAAACCTATCTCTCCAGCATCCTTTGTGATTCTATGAGTCACTCCCAAAATGTCTTTTTAACAAACATCTTTTCTGCTTAAAGTAACTCTGGTTGGTTTCTGTTTGCTTGTCAGGATTGGGACTAGGAAAGGCAACTGAGGCTTGTGGGGCATAAACTTTAAGGAAGTTCACAATCACATCATGAAGTGCCAACCCTGTACTTGCACATCCCTGTGCATGAAGCCTCCTTAAATTGTATGCCCTAAGAGTCTCACATGCCTCATTCACATCCCAGCCTTCTGCTTGCAATGTAAGAAGATATTAAAGATGGCTTTTCTTAAGACCTGGACTTTCTGCAAATAAGTGATGAATGGTCTACCTTGTGAAGCTGGGTGGTGGAGTATTTCTACAGGACCAACTAAGAACGGGAAGTTTGTTCTTGCAGAGTTAACCCATCACCATCTCCCAGTTTGTGTAAGGGAAGGCAAGAAATAAACTGGAATGGGGAGAGGCTGGTAGAGAGCATCCTTTTTTTTTTTTAAGGGAATTGTCAGTATGGTATGTTTCTCCTTCATCCTACAAATAGGAGAGGAGAGGGACATGCTCCCCCCTCATCTCAAAGCTTCAAAAGAATGGTTGGGGCACCTGGGTGGCTCAGTTGGTTGAGCATCTGACTGCAGCTCAGGTCATGATCTCACAGTATGTGAGTTCGAGCCCCATGTCGGGCTGTGTGTCAACAGCTCAGAGCCTGGAGCCTGCTTCATATTGTGTCTCCATCTCTCTGCCCCTCTCCTGATTGCACTCCATAACTCTCTGTCTCTCAAAAATGAATAAATGTTGAAAAAAAATTAAAAAAAAAAGAATGGCTTGCAGTTTTATATATCTCCTGTAAAGACTGAAAGACACAGGCACCAGTATTTTGAGCTCATTACAAAGATGAGGGGCTGTGGTTGGCAGAATAGAAAAGACAATGTTAGAAATGACCAGAACTTCCTGGATTGGGCAGGACAACTGAGAGTGAGTCTCCATTGGGGAATTTAGGCATTATAAATGGGAATTGGCCTGCCTACTCTGGCCAAGAGAAAATTGTAGAGGAGCTAAGGAGTTCAAACCAAGAGGTGAGAAGCCAGAAACCACAAGCTGGTAGAGAGGGTCATATATGACCAGCTAGGTGGTGGGGCCTTGACTCTATCAATGGAAATGCAGATGTGAGCACACCAGCAACAGGAAGTCCCTACAAACCCACAAAGTTGCCTTAGGAGAGAAAGATTTGACCCTTGGCCTTTATCACATCCAGAGGGTATTTTATGAGATTCCAACTGGTGCTGTTGGGTAACATTTTTTTGGCCCTCAACCCCTCAATTGTATCTCTTCCTTCACCACTGGCTCTGGCCCTGAGAGGCTTGAAAAATAAAAGGATTCACAATTTCCATGCCACCAACACCTCTCACTTGTATTTCTCCAGGAGTCTCCTGATTGGTTTCTCTTTTCCTGGCTTTGCCCTTTTTCCCATGCATTCTAATCACAGAAGCTAAATAATCTTGACAAAACCCACACCAGAGTGTGCCATTTCTCTACTCAAAGCCCTCCAGTGTCCCACAATGACCTACAGAGCTCTATGGGATCTTGGCCTCTCTTTACACTCTGGCAGCACATCTTTCTACTCCCCTCCTCCTGCCATTACTCCACTCTAACAGAACTGTCCTTCTCAATGAGTCAGGCCATTGAGCCTTTGCATTTATTCATCTTTGAATTGTTTTTAACATTTATTTATTTTTGAGAGACCTAGAGAGACAGAGCATGAGCAGGGGAGGGGCAGAGAGAGAGGGAGACACAGAATCTGAATGAGGCCCCAGGCTCTGAGCTGCCATCACAGCCTAACATGGGGCTCGAACTCACAAACTGAGAGATCATGACCTGAACCGAAGTCAGATGCAACAACCAACTGAGCTACCCACGTGACCCAACATCTGTTCATTTTTGACTGAGAAACTCTACCTCCATTTATTCATTCATTTACCTTTATTTCTACTTAAATGTCACTGTCTCTGGTGGACATCCCTACCTAAATAGCACTTAACTGGCACTTCCTATCCCCTTTTCTATTATAGTTTTCTCTAAAACTTATCACTATCATATTGTACAATTAATTTAGTTTTTATCTACTAAGACGTAAACTCCTTGAAGATAGGAAACCTTGCCTATTTTATTCACCGCTGTATACACAGCATTTAGAACAGTATCTGATAGAACAGGTGCTTAATAACTATTTGTCCAAAGAATGAGTCAGTAATGAGCTAGAAGTATATCCAGAAAGAGAAAAAGTGATCAAGTCTTCATCCCTCATATGGAAACACCCCCTGAAGTCTTCCAAACCCCAACCTGAATATGTAGTGAGATTTCTAAACCAAATGGAGTTTGGAGTTCTGATATTACACTAGAATGAACTATTTGCTACCACAAGACAGAGACTATTTATTACCCAATAACGACCAAAGAAGTATGGGAAAACCCAAGATGACACGTTGGGGAAATAAAAGCAAACAGGTTATTCATAAATGCAGCGTACCAGTTAGTTTAGTTTTCTGTTTCTGGGCTCGGGAAAGAATTGCACTTCCCCTTTTTCTTTAGGCATCAGGCATGGCCATATGACTTCCTTTGCCATTGAAATGTGGGTGGAATGACAAGTGTCATTTCCAGACAGAAACTTTAGAAACTAGTACATAGTGTGCCACATTCTTTTTCTTTTACTACAATGGTTGTGAAAACATGGGTTGAGACCATACCCCAGAGGTCACTAGTAAGGTCACCGAGTGACTCCAAAAGGAAACCCTACCTCCAACTCATGATGGGCATGCAGTAGGAGTGAGAAATAAACCTCTGTTGTGATCAGCCTCTACAATTTGGGGGTTGTTTGAATGGGTTGCATATTTGGTGGAGTATGGTGGCCATTAAATTTTTCTAGTTTCCTGCCTTGGACGTATGTGGTAGTTTTGAGTAGTTTTGAACTTCCCGCCATCTACTTGCAGTGGTTAGTTGGGCCATATGACTAGTTCTGGTCAATGACGTGTGAGTAAATGTGACATAGATGCTTTATGGATGAGAACATTAAATGCAAGATGAACCTCCAGAGATCTCATTCCTCTGCTGAAGGGCCTAAATGTTTATGCTTCCAATTAAAGTTCTCTGAAATGTAGAGACCCAAAAGAGATCTTTGAAATAAAGTAATGATTTGTAAAGTGTGAATTTTGCCAAATGAGAAAGCAAATTCTAGCTTGTTTTTCTGTCTTTCCTTTTTTCTTATCTGTTCTCTGCTTTCTCCTTTGTAGTAATTATTGTGGCTGGTCCCTTAAAATTCAGTCCATCCTGAATTATTAGTTTAAACCAGTTTGGTAATCCTATGCCCCTTGACAGTAATTGGCTTATAAATAGCATGTGACCTAATCCTGCCAATGAAACATGACTAAAGTTTTAAGGGCAACTTCTGTGAAAGGTTTCCTTGCTCCAAAAAGAAAACACATGAACAAACAGTTTCCTTCTTTCTTTTAATGTTGTTGTATCTAGAATGATGCCTGGAATTACTGCAGCCATTTTCCTCCTAGGCCAAGGATGAAGCAAACACAGAGAAGAACTGAGCCAAGAGAATTACTAAAAAGCAAATTCAGGATTCATCCCACTTCTGGACTTTTAATTATGAAAGTGAGTAACTTGCCCTATTATTTATATCAGTTTGAGTTAGAGCTCACTGCTGGTTGCGATCCAAAGAATCTTATCTGCTACACCTTTACTCCTTTATTATTTCTTCAATGGGTTTCAAAGCTGGATTTTCATCCAGACAAAAACTAAGTCAGTAAGGAAATAAAGCCATTTAGTCAGTAGTCGCATCCAAGAAAGTATCTAGTTAAGGACTCAAGGCAAAGGTCACAAGTTTAGGAGAATGGGGTAAGAGAAATGGAGCTGGTAGTAAACAATAGATTTGAAAGCCACAGTATTTGGTAAGACACAGAATAGAGAAAACGTGTTAAGTGGAAAGGCAAATAAAGATGGTAGTTCAGGAGTAAACCAGTGAATGCTAGCTGCCTATTGGAACATTTCTTTACCTAAGTTCCCAGATAGCCTCAGCCAGTAGAGCTTTCAGATTTTATTTTTTTTCTAATTTTTCTTTTTAATGTTTTATTTATTTTTGATACAGAGAGACACAGAGCATGAGAGGGGGAGGGTCAGAGAGAAAAGGAGACACAGAACCGGAAGCAGGCTCCAGGCTCTGAGCTAGCTGTCAGCACAGAGCCTGACGTGGGACTTTAACCCACGAACGTGAGATCTGACCTGAGCCGGAAGTCGGAGGCTTAACTGACTGAGCCACCCAGGCGCCCCAACTTTCAGACTTTAAAGAACCAAACTGAATCATGCAGTAATGACAATGCCCTTCATTGTCTTCTATCTTGCACATACTTTTATAAATTATGGGAATGAAAGATTTTTTTCAGTATTATCACAACAGGGCTTTGCTTTCAAGGCTTTTGTATCATGTGAGAGCAGAAAATATATTGAAAAATCTTACATTTCAAATTTTGTGGTATCTTTTAGTTCGAGCAGTTACTAAGGATTTTACAAATTAAACTACTGAGCATGTATCTAGTATGCTGTATTCAGTGCATTGAGGATGGTGTCATCGTATAAGGGGACTCGTGTCTACTACAGATCAAGGAGCAAGCAGTCAAATCAGGAAGGCAAGTCCTTACATCATTAACGTTAAACACCCAGAGGAATGAATCGCGTGAAAGAAGAGTTCCTTAAAACGTGCTTTAGGAGTTTTTTGCATCACCATTTCATTCCAACTAGGTGAATCAAGAAAGGATTAACAAAAGAAGGGGCATACTGAGTGGGGTCTTGAATAACAGGTAGGCCTTTAAAAGGTAAAAATATTGACCTTTGTGAGACCATGCAAAGAATAAGGAAACCCCAGGAAAATGAGAAGTCCAGTTAGGCCGTAGAGCTATATACATAGGGAGGTCTATGAAGGTAAGTTTTGACCGTACCTGATAATCATGCAAAGAAAACAGTCCCTATCCTACAGGCAAATAAATTGTTTTCAATCAGGGGAATTGGATCAGTCTGTGAAAGTTCATGCAGGCAGTAGTGTGGGGGATATGTGTTCAGGGATAGGAGAAAAAAGAGAAGCTACTTTGGTGGCACAGATAAAAGATGAAGAGTATCAGAAAAAGGCTCATGTCAGTAAGGATGGAAAAAAAAGGAAACAGTTCAGATGCTACTGAAGTAGAATCAACAGGTTTGGGGGGCCTTGTGACTGAGTTCTGGTTAATGGAGTGTGTGTGGAAGCGAGAGAAGCCACTGAAAGTCCTGATCCTACAAACATCTGAGATGACATCTCCATCCTCTCTTCCTTCTGAAACAACCTTGGAAGGTATACCTGATGGTGTGGCCACATAGTGGAGGGAGTTCAGATATTTTGGTCATGAGATGCTGAGAAGAACCATCTGCCCTCTATTGGTTGGTGACAGGAAGTTTTTGTTTTATTTGTTACAGCAGCACAGCCTAGCCCACCCTCACTTACTTGTTTTTGGAGAAGTCCATGATCTGCTTTGAGGTGTGATGGGTTGGTGGTAATTACCAGGCAGTTGGAAAGACATGTTTGGGGTTCAAGCAGATGTTAAGAATAGAGTTGCCATGTTCCTATTTATCCACTTAAAAGTTTCATATGAAATGATTAGTATATACAGTTCAAATGGCCCAAGAACTTTTATTTTTCCACTTTGAACAAAAGATCTACAGCTAAAGTTAGCTCCAAAATTTGAACTCTTTCATCATTTATCTAAATAAACTTGCTCACCACTGCACTCAAGACCAACACTTCAGAAGGAAATCCTCCTCCATCCTTCCAGAGTACTCTAAGGCTGTAGGACACAAGAGCGGGAAAAATCTATTTGTGTATTATGGAGGTCACCAAGGAGGGCTAAAAGCTTCTAAAATCTCTCCATCAGAAGAGATTAAATTGGCATCTGAACAGAGCTCTATATCATCAGACAAACCTCCTCCGTTAGGGATAAAAGCCCTTTCAATCAGATGTGTGCTCACTCTTCTGACTAAGAGGAAAGAGCTTCTGAAAAGGAGATTAACAGGAGAAGCATAGATTCCCGGACTTTGCCCTGCACCTAGCAGGGAACAAACCTATACAATCAGGTCATAAAATCAAGGGCTTTCTTAGGGCTCATAGCAATGACAATAGCAAACATTTATCAAGATCCTACTGGACCCCCCACCCCTGGCCTTACACTTGCTCTGTTATTTAATGTTCACAATAGCCCTCGGAATTAGACTGTAATAATAGTTCCATTTTGCAGATGAAGATAGAGGTTTAGTGATTTGCTGAAGGTCAGAGTATGTAGGATGCCCTAGATTTCAAATCCAAGTAATCTGACTTTAGAGTTTAAGTTATTAATTACTATATTCTATTGATTTGAGGACCTAGATTTTTTTTTTAAATCTAAGATATCAGAATTGATTGCATGCTAGATTTTCACTGGGAGTGTTTTTCCTTCTTTGTGGTCTATAAAATACTAGTACACCTTACAACTGACTGTGGCTTAGATTCCATAAATACAGTACAATGTGTTAATCGGCCTCTACTGACTATTCAGGCGTGTGTCATTAGGCAGGAGAGCAGGGACTGACTTAGTAAGAAGCTATATATATTATAGAAGAGGCTTTCCAACTTTCTCACAGAGCAGAATGCATTATGCAAACGAAATCTGACACAGAACTCCAATATGTAAAGCAGAGAAAAGTGGCATTTTATTAGTCTACATGTACTTCATGTTTAAATATATAAAATGTATTTATTATATACTATATATAATATAATATAACATAATATAATACATTAATCAGTAAGACTACTAGTTAGCACATTGGAGACATCTTGTAGTTTGAATTTCCATCTGAATGTGCAAGATTTTTTAAATTAGTGTTTTAAAAATATTTGAAGATATAATTTAAGCCATTACATTCAAATCAAATATGAATGTGCAGATTTTAAGAAAATTATTATTTTTTAAATATTTGAAGATATAATGTAAACCAGTATATTCAAATCAAATATGGAGGAAAGCAGGACATGTCTTCATGAATCCATAGCTTACAGACCATTCTTTAAGGATGGCTTAAGCAACCACATGACAATTGTCTTCATAAGTCCCAAAGATGACTCCAGTTTCTTTTTTTGTACTGCACATTATTATGTTGAAAGCCATTTGAAATTAATTAACTATCCAAGGATTAACACTGTCGTATCACAGAGTTCGAGGGAGGCAGGAGAAATACCTTCTTCAAGTTCTCTGACGTCCTTCCCTTAAAGGCTACCATCCCCAACCATTTTTATCAGTAGGACAGCACTTTCCGAGGCCCTGCTTTCTAGGTTCGAGTCCCAACTCCATACCTTTCTGACTACATGACCTTGGGCAGATTTAACCTCTCCTGGCTTTGGATTTCATCTGCAAATAGGAATCAAAATACCCATAGTTCTCTTGTAATACCATCTTAAGAAACAAATGAGATAATATGAATAAATCATTACCCATAATATCTGAAGTACACAATTAATAACTTTTAGTTTTTGTAGTTATTATGGTGCCTCTACAAAGGGAAAATTACTGGAGACAGAAAGACACTCAAAGGATGGTTTCTGCTGTCCAGGAGGTCTCAGCTATTTGAGGAGATTAGAAATAAATATGAAAGTTAAATAGCAATAAAAGTCAACACAAATGAATGACAAAGACAAGATTGCTAAAGATCACAGGAGTGAGGGCACCTTGCCTTCAAACTATATTTATTAAGCAACCTTCTAGACCTCATGGCAGTATAAATATGTATGACAGAAAGAATCTAGAAGTCTGTGTCACATACCTGTGCCACTGATATGCTCGTACTAGACTGCAGTGTTTAGAAAGGTTTGAATTGTCAACTTTTAAATATGAGGGTATTTCACATACAAATGTGGATTTCCACAGAACGGTGGCTCCCATCAAGTCTAGAGACCTCACTTTTTTTCTGGCAGAAATGTGGGGAGGGGACGTCTAGCCTGAGCACAGGAAGTCAAAGGGAAAACACATTTGAGCAACTGCCCCCAAATCTACCAGCCGTCTGCAAAGGGCAGTGATGTGGTCTCCCAGACTTCCTCTCAGATGTGTCACTTAAGAAGAGTACCTCCAAGTGGAAAAGGAAGGTTGGCTGGCCCTCCATGAGTTGTGCTGAGATCCTTGGGGGCGCTGAGAAGGAAACTTCCAGAAGGGAACCTTCCCCTTGCTCAAAGCCATTTTGTTAGGATATGGGAACCAACAATCCTTGTGGGGAGGCCCAGTACTGCTCAGCACAGTCAAGCATCAGATCAGAATATTGTAATAAAAAAAAATGTGAATGAAGGTTAGATTTAACTTCTGAGGGAGCAGGATAAACTACCACCCCACCATATGTGTGTGACTTCTCCATTTCTTACTGCGATTTCCATTTTTTAAATAGGAATTTTCAACCTTCTGTGCTTGTCTAATGTCTGCTCGGAACAGTTTGAGACCCTGTTACTGTTTTAAAATGCATGCATGTTAAGATGAATCTCCAACCCAAGAAAAAAAATAAAACTCAAAAAGTTTTGTTTAAAAATAAAATCCGAATTTCCAAGTTTTTTTTCTTTTAACCAAGAGATCTTATGCAGTGGACCTCCAGCTCTGCACTTGCAACCAAGCAGAGCATGCCACTCTTACAAAAGAGAATGGGCTCTCTACTTGGCCAGAGACCTCACCGCTCCCTATTGATCCCCTAGGCTGTGGTTAATCATGTATTCTTTTTTTTTTTTTTTACTTCTTCTTTATGGAAGTAAAGAGTATAGTTGACCTTTGTCATGTTTTCTTACACACAGATTTTCTTTTATAAATACAATGTAGTATTGTGAATGAACTTTCTCTTCTTTATGATTTTCTTGATAATATTATTTTTCTCTATCTTACTTTGTGGTGAGAATAAGGTATATAATACACATAACATACA
Source organism: Suricata suricatta (assembly GCF_006229205.1). NCBI lineage: Eukaryota > Metazoa > Chordata > Mammalia > Carnivora > Herpestidae > Suricata > Suricata suricatta. Next base: position 132,641,728 of record NC_043704.1, read on the forward strand.
CAAACTATATGTTAATAGACTGTCTATGTCATCAGGGCAACAGTAGGCTGTGAGTGGTTAACTTTTGGGAGAGTCCAAGTTATATGTGGATTTTTGACTGTGAGGGGGTTGGCGTCCCTACTCCCCCCACCCTCTGTGTTGTTCAAGGGACAATTGTACTTACGTGTTTACCAGGCAAACAAATGTCTTCCTACCTGGTTTGCTTTCCTCATTTACCATCTGTCTGTCTCCAGTAGGTGAATTTCTATCTTGAATGATTTACAAAGACTTGGATGCAAAATGACACTTGAAGAATGCTTACATTGGGGGAAAAATGTGCACTGAGGGAAGTGAGAACAGGAGCAAAAAACAAATGCTACAGGCATCAGAGAAGGGAATTGGTATTATCAAATAAGATTTCATAGGGGAGCTGGATCCTGAAGAAAACTCCAGTTTTTGGACTAAGTAGAGAATGTTTGGGCAAGTCAATGTCTAAACTATGCAAAATATAGAGTTGTCTAAAGACTCTTGACTTTTTCCTGTCCCCAAATATAATCACACTACTCCCCTTCCTTAACAGTTTTTATGGCTTCCCATTATCTTCACATAAAATCCAGGGGCACCTGGGTGGCTTGGTTAGTTAAGCATTGGACTTCAGCTCAGGTCATGATCTTGTGGTTCATGAGTTCAAGACCTGCATCAGGCTCTATGCTGACAGCTCAGAGCCTGGAGCCTGTTTTTGCTTCTGTGTCTCCCTCTCTCTCTGCCCCTCCCCTGCTCATATTCTCTCTCTCTCTCTCTCTCTCTCTCTCTCCTCGAAATAAATAAGCATTAAAAAATTTTTTTATAAGATAAAATCCAAAAGCCTTGGACTGACGAGCATGAGAAAGTCATTGTGATGTGGCCCCTGGCTACCTTCTTTGTTTCAGGCAGAACAAATCTCTCACCTTAACTTCTGAGAGTTAGCTGGGCTCAACCATTTGTTGTTCCCTCAATGTACCAATCTCTGATATTTTGAACACACTGTTTGTTCAAATTTACCCCCTGCCCCACCCTACTGTAGCCTCTTCTAAGAAACCTTCTCTGATACCGTCTTCCTCTAAGGCTGAGTCTGAGGCTCCTTCTGCAGGTTCACTTGGCATGTTAAGCAAGGCTACAGCTTTACAATAGTGCCCCTTGAGTGGTCATAGTCTTCTCATTCATTTGTCCCCACAGGGGACCAGAGTGCAGCTCTGTGAGGAAATGTAGTGGGACTTAAGACCTCTGAGGGAGTTTCTGTATGAGCTAGCAGAGCACCATAGAAATACATGTTCTTTCTCTCGTGTAACTAGGCTGCCAGTCAGGGTTTCCAGTCTCTCAGGGATTTAAGACAACGCCTCATGAACTTCTCTGAAAGTCCAGAGCCCTCTCCATGAGTTTTGTGAATTCCTGGCAACTTAGTTCCTCATGCATCTGTCCATCTCCATTTTGGCTGTCACATGTGAGTCCCCTCTTCCATTCTACAGTATTCTACATTGTCTCTGTAGTCTCCACTACAGTCTCTGTGAAAGACTCTCTAGAAATTAGCTTTGTGCTGGTTTAATTATTTTATTGAAGGTTTGAAGGGGCAAAGGAGAGGTCACCACACATAAGTGAATATTCTGTCCACACTTAATTCTCTGTAACACTCACCTTCATCCTTAAGCCCTCATCAGGGTCTATCCCTAAGCAACTATTGTTCCCTTTTTATGAGCAAATAGGATGCTAGCTGCTAATACAATGACATTTTACACCATCAACTCATGTTAACTCTAAGTCTCTCTCTTTATATATCTCTCTATCCATTTTCTTTAGTTCTACCCTATGAAATGACCCAAACAACTTTATTTTCTACAAGACAGATTTCCAAATCCTTTATATAGTACTGATCTTTTATAGGTCAAACACCTACATTATCTTTATCTGGGATTGGGGCTTTGGAAAATATTTTTTGTAATGACAAAAAAGCTCACAGGTTTTCATCGTAATATCTTTGAGAGTTTGTAATGTGCAAACTTTTTTCAAGGTTATTCTAAATTAATCCTGTGAAATCTAAGCTTTCTCTTGCCTTCAGGTGGACGAACACTTTGGGGACCAGTAAAATGGATTATTTCACCTGACTTATTTACACAAAGTAAAAAAACAGGTCACAGCCTTTTTATTTAAGCTGATCAACTTAATTATAACTCTTTGGATGCAAGCATTTGCAATGTTTTCTGTGGTTTGGGTGTCATTTCCTGCCAGAGAGGGATGTGGGGGCGGAGGGGAGAGGAGGGGCTGCTGAGTTTTGGCATCAAGTTCCCCAGTCCAGCTGCTCTCTGTTAAGTGTCAATGACCTTACTCAATAGCACCCAGACAGTCAAGGTCCTTATAATGAGAAAACCAAATTACAGGTATGTAATTCTCACAGTTTTCTGCCAGAATCTCCAAGCTGGTGACAAATTGATAAACTACTGTCTATATGGAAGGCTGGCGTTCAGAAAACAGGCCACTCTCAGTTGAAATGCTATACCTGAAGGATTGTGCAATTTTGAACCTCTGAGATATAAAAAACATTCTTCACCCAAGTCTCTTGTAGCATGGGGAACTGTATTTGTTTACACCTGGAAAGCCCTGACAGAAAAACAAAAGGGGAGAAGAATCTTCAGGCACCAGGAACCAAGAGATCAGGGAAAAAAGCATGAGTTAACTATGGAAAGATAACGTAGGTCTCGGGATTCAAGTCTGAAACTGAATTTTATTATTCAGTCCTCTGCCTAACTTTTAAATGTTGACAGTTGTGCAATGACTCCCTTATAACTACATGTTTCTGGAAGATAATTTCCTAAAACAATAATAAAAAAATAGTAGTCATAATAGTAATAGAAATAACTAGCATTAATTAATATTTTCCTACGTGTCAAATTGAGTTCTAAACGTTTCCCATGCATCCACTCATCTGACCCTCACAACCACTTCATGATGTGAGGGCTATTATTGTTTCCATTCTGCAAGCGAGGATGGGGAATACAGTGAGGGTGTCATTTGTCTGAGGCTGGACGGCCAGGGAAGGGCAAGACCCATCATCATTGACGGGCAGCCTGTCTCCACAACTATGGGGCTCAGTCACCAAACCGGATCTTTGTAAATCACAGTATCTTTTCTTACAGGAGAAGAAACATCATCGGTTGGTGTCCTTCTGACCAAGAGCTTAGCCTTGAATAAAAATGATGAAAATACAAATGTCCAAAATGTGAAGACATAACTAAATGTATCTCTTCTCAGTAGAAATAGGAAATAGTCAAACTGAGATTTTAGTCCCCAAATGTAGAAATAGGCCCTACCCCTTGAACCCCAGTTGTTCACTAGGTTCAATGTCAAGCATGAGAATCTATATTTCTAATGTTTCTCCAGGTGTTTCTAATACACGTACATGTTAGAAGATCACTGATCTAAGTTTTATTTTCAAATGCTTATTGAGCATCTACTGTTTGCTGGTTAAACAGAAGTTTAAAAAAATGCAACCATGACTTCAAGGTGCAAAAAAATCTAGGTTTGTGGGGGGTGGGAGGAGGTGGAAGGAAATAGGCAAGTAAACAACTATAAGACAGTACAACAAAAATCTATGGTACAGTAAAGGGGTGATAACAATTCCAAGAAAGGGAAAGAAAATACTTTGCAGAGGACCTGACCTTCAGGCTGAATTCTCTGAAAAGATGAGGATGAGTTACTCATGGAAGGCAGGTTGGAGGAAGAAAGGTGGGGGAATGTCTTCTGGACCCACGGACGATTATTCTATCAAAAGCAACAAGAGCAACAACCATTTATTGCACATTGGCTGGCTGTGAAAGATTGCTTGATGTGAGGGACAGAATGTGCTCAAAAGAACATAGAGGTGAAAGTATGTGTCCCCTTCAAGGGACTGAGAGCAGTTCATTTCATTTAGATTGGCCACCAGGTGAAGGGGTGGCGTGGTGAGAGGAATGTCAAGTTTTGTTTTCCCCCTCCCCCCACCCCAGAAGGGGAAACTAAGACGATGATTAGCAAGTAAGCTCTTTATCAGGGAATGTCACCTAGGGCAATGATTGTGGAAATTCTTTGGTAGGGAGGAAAGTAAGTCTGTGCAGAGCCCACTGAGCTGGGATGCAGCCCCTCCTGAGAAAACCCCCAGGGAGCTCTGGATCTGGAATGGCCAGAACCTTAAAGATCTGTTTCTGTTAGGACAGAAAAAGGAACCTTTTAAAAATGGTAGTTGGTTCACCAGTAAGTGGACAAAATGATGGAGGGAATCCTGTCTGTTGCCATAATGGGGAGCATGGAGTAAGACTGATAATTCTGTTTCTGATAATTGCTATTCTCTGAATACTTGACCACGTCTTTCTAGAAGATTCCCCTTTCTTACCCCTTAGCCCCTTCTAAATAATAGCCTAGGATCATGCATGGGGAGACAGAGATGGAGCTTTCTTTTCTGCAATCCTACCATGCTGCTTTTGAGAGGAAAGGCCCATGTCAGAGACAGAACATTTGCTCTGTGGTTGTGAAGTTGGCCAAGAGAGCCACTTTGTTTCTATTACATTAAGTGACAGTCTGATGCTAAGACTTATATAGAATAATAAGAACAATCACCCCAAATGGGTTACCTATGTATTCATAACAAGAATGTTGATTTTATTGCTGATATTAATAACAATTACATAGGCCATTGCTTACAAAACCACTTTTATCTTAATGGGTTCATTATGCCCTTAACAGAGTCTTAAGAGCCACATGGCAAGACTTTTTGTTCCATTTTGCAGAGGGACAGATTGTGGCAAAGCAATGCTAAGTGTGTTACTTGGCCTGATTTCTTCAGTTTGAGGGAATGGCCCTCCCTCGTCTGGACCCTTGTATTTTCCCCTTGCCATCTTGGGTGGCATTCATTTATGGTTACTGTCTCATTCTGCACCATTAGATGGTAAGTCCTTTGAGAGCAGGAGTGTTATGTCCAATACATGTCCTGTGGTTCTTCTACATCTTCAGTGCTCATGTGGCAAGCTGACAGGGGGAAGAAAATGAGTGAATTTTATAAAATACCACTTGAATTCAACAATGAGATAGTCATGTGCCTCAGTTATCTGCCTCCTAGATGACTGTTCATTCCTAGATTCCCTTATGACTCAAAATCTAGTCTATAGACCAGCAGCAAGGCAAAGATTAAGGTCACCAAAGACCTACTACGTCAGAAAGTACATGTTCGCAAGATCCCCAGGAAAGTCCTCCCAGGCACATGGACACTTGAGAAACAAGGCTCTAGGTTATACTTCCTCATGATTAAAAGTGCTAAGTTGTTTGCCACAGGCAAACATATACTCACTGTCCTTCATTTTCTGTCACCTACCTGTATGGTTCAACCATGCCCCAAGTGCAACAGATGAGAAGCATATATGAGAGCACCAAAGGAAACTGATGTGAAACAAATTAGTTGTGAGAATCAATATTTCATTAAAACATGACTAATAATAATAAACATAACATTGGGGTGTCTGGGTGGCTCAGTTGATTAAGTGTCCAACTCTGGATCTCAGCTCAGGTCATAATCTCATGGTTAAGACTGAGCCCCATGTAAGGCTCTGTGCTGACAGTGTGGAATCTGCTTGGTATTCTCTCTTTCTCTCTATCTCTCTCTCACCCCCCACTCAAAATAAATAAATAATAAACATTACTGACAGTGTTTATTGAGACTATGGTAGTACTGTCTTAAGTATTTTATTATATACTTCCTTTATTATATACTTCATTATATTTACTGTATGCCTGGTACTTTTCTAAATATGTGTGTGTGTGTGTGTGTGTATCCAAATTTTCATTTATCATAGTTTTCCCCATGATTCGCATTTATTATTTAATGAGACTTTATATACACATCCAACCAAATGGGTTAAGTCCTACTATTGTCTTCACTTCACAGATGAAGGATCAGAACACTGGCGTCCCAGATGCCCCGGCTACACGTAGAGAGGCCTGGACTCGCACTCAGGCAGTCTGGCTCTGGAGCCCATGCTCTTAATCACCAGCTGAAACAGATTTAGAATGCCCTTGGTCTGTATGTGTAGTGTTTTCTCTGTCCCTAACATCTACAACAACGAGACGGCCTTGGCAAGATTGTGCTCATGCTTAGAAGAGGAAGGAAGCACGAGCTGGGAGACGGCAAGGATTTTTGGCCCCAGGTCTCGACTCGGCCTGGGACTGAATGTCCGGACTCCAGTACCAGCCTCCCACGATTTGAGCCACATCTTATTCCCTTAACCCCCTAGTACAGCTTAAAAATTCCATGCCACTGTCTTGTGTTTTTCCTCCCCCTTGACCCCTCATGCTTACGTATCTATATAAAACGAATAAAACCTTGAACAGGAAATATAAAATCACTGTGAAACCAAACCAAACCTGCAACAAGACCTCAGAGGGCCCCGTGCAGTCGGAGCCACGTGAAGCTATCTTCTGGGAGCTGTAAACCTAGCTCACTCCGCGCGAGGCACAGCCGCGGGGCTCCAGGGACAGATAGCCCCCTTGTTGGAAAACAGAAGGGCTTGTAAAATTATCTGCACAAAAATTTTGTCTTTAATATTTTCCCAGCTACCTCAGGTGCTCCTTCCCCTCTGCCCTACTTAGCTAAATAACTAGAGTCTGGGAGGAGCAATGATGAAGGAATAATGATTTTTCCCACTTATCATTATTGATGAATAGAAAATTATTTTGATAATCTTCTCTATTCAGTGTTTGAATAAATCACTTAAAAGGAAGTTTTTTTTTTTATTTAGGGGTTCTCCTTCTTTTTATTTGTGGGGTGTGTGTGTGTGTGTGTGTGTGTGTGTGTGTGTGTTTGGGAGACAGAAGGTCATCCTAAGTCTGTGGCCTTAATTTTGCCACAGGAACCTTCTGCTGCTTCCAGTGACCTTGCTTATATCCAAGTCTTCTATTGCTTTGTACCAAGCTGTGCACTGCTCACCTCACGTAGACATGGCTCTATCCAGACTCCTCCTTCTTGCCCACCCTCACAGAAGCCCATTCTTCTCGGTACCTACATACCTGCACAATTCTCTGTGTTTCTGGATACTGGGATTATCCTCTGGTGTGAGTTCCTAAGCCTGTTGTCCTGCTTAAAGATATTGGATGCTCCTTTTCTTCGGCTTGAGTTTTCACTCCCTTAGGCACCAGAGCTTTGGAATCAGCCCCAGCCAGGTTCAAAGCTCGTTTTGGTGATTAGTACACATGTAAAATCACCCTGAATGCATCACTCCATCTCTCTCACACTCAGCTTCCTCAATTATAAGATGTTTTCAACAGTATGCACCATTTAATAAGTATTTACCACGTGATCGGTCTCTGTCCTCATAGTAACCCATTTGACCCTCACGTGACCCTCTACGGGAGGTGCACTCAACATCCTGTTTTATGGAGGAAGAGAAGAGAGGGTAAATTCATGCCCAAGCTCACAGACATAGTAAGTAAAGACCTGGAATTCCCTCATGGGTGTTATGACTAAGGAGTCTTTGCTTTTAACTACCTTGTGATGAAATCTTCCAAACTACAGGGTCGTGGTGGAAAATGAAGAAATGACGAATGCTGATTCCATGGAAGGCCAGTGCCTGGTTCCCAGATCACGCATAGAGAATGTGATTTTTCTCCACATTTATTCTCAAACAAGCACTCCGAAAATCACCGTTTGTTCCTTCAGTCTCTTGCTTCACTCCAACATTTCTTAACGTACTGCATTTGGTTGCCTCTGTAGAAAGCTCAGTGGTTCTTCTCTAAGGTTATGTTATCCTAAGTCCATAACCTTCAAAGTTCACATCAAATATCATACGCAAATATGTGGTTACGTATGCGTATATCTGAGTCTTGTCTAAGACAAGACTAAAATTTGTCACAAGGTTTCATCTTCGAAAGATGGAGAAGGAACAGGCACCAAGGGATGGAGTAGGTGGTGGAGAGAAGTGCTGTCAATCTATGTTCAACATGTATTATAACTCTCCTTCTCACTCCTCCCTCCAGTTCCTCATGTACACTCCCTCCTCTGGGACCCACAATAAAAAAAAAAAGAGAGAGACAGAGAGAGAAGAAAAAAAAAACAGGAATTTGATTAAAATTGCCATCCCAGGATGTTTTAGTTCACTAAAAATGTAGCAAGATAGACTGAGGTCTTCAGAAAGGCGTTCGACCTTAGAATCAGCAACTGAAGTCCTGTATACTCATAACAGTGGTTCTCAAAGTGTGTGCCCTGTTTCTGTAACATTGTATCACCTTGGAACTTGACAGAAATGCAAATTCTTAGACATACCATAGACCTACAGAACTGGAAACTCCAGGGGACAGCCCAGCAATCTGTTTAACAAGGCCTCCAAATGATCCTGATTTGAGCTCAACTTTGATCATTATTGGTTTGAGGGGCTGTGGAGACAATGGGTGAGTTTTTTAAACTATAGGTGCAAGCTTAATACAGCACACCACTCGTTTTTATAAATAAAGTTTTATTGGAACACAGGCACACCCCATTTGTTCATCTATTGCCATTGACTGCTTTTGTGCTTTAATGGTAACCTTGAGTTGTAGGTCTCATGAAACCAAAAATATTTACTAATCTCTAGCACTTTACAAAAAAGTTTTCTGGCCCCTGGCTTAGAGAAATAGAGGAACAGTGGCTTCCAAACAAATCACTTGGAAGGTGGTGTCACATATATGCTTTCTGACTTTGGGAAATTTCCTTCTGGTCATTAGGTTTCTTCTCAAAATGTAGGAAGAATACTCTATCCACTTTGCAGGTTGTGATGATCTGTTAATCTATGCAAAGTCATGAGCAGACTTCCTAACAATCATCACTGAGTAAGTGGTAGTTTTTACTGAAACAATACTAGATAAAATTTAATAATTGGCTCATTTTGATTAAGTCAGAACAAAAGTAGAAAAAATACTTGAGGTATCAACTAAACTAACTGGTTTGGCAGAGACCAAAAAAGTAGTTTAGGCCTATTACCTTCAACAGGAAAAACAAGTTTTCAAAGTAGTGTCACATGCTTGAGTTTATACTTCAATTTTAACATGTATTTGTATACTTAATATCTTTAGCTTTCAACACAGCCCATTAATAAACATTTATCTGTCAATACTTTAGAACTTTACAAGTCTGAGTCAATGCTTTTATTTATCTTGAGTAAAAATATGGAGAACCATACTTCTGGAAAAGAGATGTTAATTCAAGCATAATTTATATTTGACAATTTATCTTTCCTGCCTACTATAGGTATCAGAGTTTGAAGTCTATGTGAATAACAAAAACAACAACAAGAACTACCATTCGTATCACAATGTTTATATACACATACACATATGTGCATTATATAGATATTCTTTGTATTAACTGAAATGTGGGGTTAAAACTATATAACTAACATTATAATTCCTTATATATTTCCCTTGAGGTTTAAAATAACAATGGTTTATTATTATTCTGAGTCTGTGGGTTGACTGGGCTCAGCTGGGCAGTTTTCTATCCCACATAGTATAGCTGAGGTCACTTACGTGGCTACACTCAGCTGGGCTCTGCTAGAGGCTGGGACTTTCAAGACAGGCTCTCCTCTTGCAGAGCCTCTCTCTACAGGGCATCTCATCAATCAGTAGTCAGACCGAGCTACCTTAAAACAGCAGTGGGCTTCCAAGAGGGGATATTCCAGGAGGATAAGACTCAATGTGTAAGCACGTTTCAAGCTTCTCCTTGCATCAGACTTGCTAAGGTCCCATTGGCCAAAGCAAGTCACATGTTCAAGCACACCGTTAATATGCGAGGGGCATGGGCATGGATATGGGTATACAAGGGCATGGATAATGGGCGGCTTACTCATTAGGAGCCACAATGCAAGCCAACCACTACCAATACCTTCTGAATAATGAGAATTTAGGGAATGAGGAAGACAGATTGGCTGACTAGACTGCTCCCAGTTTCGTGGATTCTGGAGAAGGGCTATGCACACTTATTATTTCAAAATGTGTTTGAAATCCATTTATAGATGATAAATTTGTTTCTGAATGTTTGTTTAAGGGCCTAGGTTTTGAAAAACTAAAGCACAAAGGGAGGATCTATTTTCCATTATCCCATATCCTCTTTAAGGGATTTTGAGCACCAAGTGCAGGACAGATGTTTTGGATTAGCTCACCACACTACACCAGGCAGACAGAATTTGGAGTGTAGGCATATAATATACAAATTATGCCAGATTATTCTGAGTTGAATCAACAGCCAAGCTTTGGTAATGAGAAATTAAGGTAGCATTCAGCTGGTATTCTTGGTTCAGTTAAAAAAAATAGAAATATCTTCCACCCAAGCCACCTGGCTATAAACAGAATCATAACTACAATCAGATGATACCATGATAGCCAGTTTTTAACCCATGGGCCAAACCCCTGATTTCTTATTACTTGTGCTGAATACTTTAGAAGGTTTACACCTCTTTTATGAAATGATACTGGATTCCACTAATATTATTCAATATAATAAAGGTAATAAAAATAATAAGGTAATACAAATAATTAAAGAATAGGAAAATAAATAAAAAGATGGGATTATCTCATATAAAGGACCAATGAATTTGAATGAGTGACATATCATTATAAAGCCTCCTGGAAACTTGAGTAGAGATTTCTATTTTTTTATGTATTAATTATTATTGAGACAGAGAAACAGAGCATGAGCGAGGGAGGGTCAGAGAAAGAGGGAGACACAGAATTCAAAGCAGGCTCCAGCTCTGAGCTGTCAGCACAGAGCCCGATTTGGAGCTCGATCTCACGAACCTGAGCTGAAGTCGGCTGCTTAATCACCCCTTGAGTAGAGATTTCATTGAGGTTCTTGAGGGAATCTGCTCAGATGTACTTGAATTAAAAGAATGCCCTCCTCTCTTTGGAGACTACCTCTCTGAATAAATACAGAACTTTGGGAGTGAATGCATGCCAACCTGAGCAGCTGAAGAAACCCTGGTGATTAGTGGAGTGACTGACGTGTTTCTGAACCATTCTCACTTTTGTGTACATCTGAATTTCGCTTCTATGGAGTATGAAGCAATCCTTAGAATTTAATAATGCTGTTTAGTTTGCAGATAACAATAAATGCAAGTGGATATTTAATCGTTTATTTTGAGGGATGATGATGTGACATAGACTGCATTTGTGAAGACAGAGAACATAGACTTCATGGGATTGGCTTCATTCATTCACTCTCTCGAGGAACATTTTTGAGTACCTATTCATGCCCATCATGGGCACTTAAAAAATTCCCCCTTCTTTTTTTGAAAAGAATTTTAATGTTTTTTAATTTTATTTTTGAAAGAGAGAGAGAACAAGTGGGATAGGGGCAGAAAGAGAGGGAGACACAGAGTCTGAAGCAGGCTCGAGGTTCTGAGCTGTTGGCTCAGAGCCTGAAGAGGGGATGGACCTTACAAGCTGAGCCATGAAATCATGACCTGAGCCGAAGTCGAATGCTCAACCAACTGAGCCACCCAGGTTCCCCCCCTCAAACTTTCCCCTTTTTATGGAGCAATAGGGGAGAGGGTTCTGGAGAACGGAAACGGCTTGGGGTCAAGTCTGTAAATCCTCTGGACTATTTCCAAAATTTCTGAAGCATAAACTACGCCCCCACCACCAGTTTTTGTTAGATTCTCAAAGGAACCTAATGACTCCAAAATGTTAAAGCCAGTAGAGCATTATGGGTAGCTGGAATTATGACTCTTTTTTCTAAAGCTCATTTTCTAGTGTGATAGAGCTCCGTTTGAAACTCCATAGTTTTCACTACCTCTTGAAATGATTCACTATAGCTTATCCAAATGTCTGATTGATATAAACATCCTAGGGGCACCTAGTTGATTCTGTCAGCTAAGTGTCTGACTCTTGAGTTCAGCTCAGGCCATGATCTTGCAGTTTGTGAGTTCGAATCCTGCATCAGACTCTGATGTCAGCACAGAGCCTGCTTCAGGTCTTCTGTCCCCATCTATCTCTGCACCTCTCCTGCTCACACACACACACACTCTCTCTAACTCTCTCTCTCTCTCAAAAATAAATAGACATTTAAAAACAAAAAGCACCCTACAACACAAAATGGAATTGCTGCTCTAGGTATGAAGCGGTGTTTTTTATCCTAGCAGGAAGTTTCCCTGGCTTCCCCATTCTTTATCCCATCATTCCCAGGGAGAGCACAGGGGCAGGAAAGAGAATTACTTGCTTGGCTGAAGGCCTTGGAATCTGTGAGGAATGGTTTCAGTGAACTGAAGTCCTGGGTAAAGCACTTCTACCCTCTGACTTCCATAAAATGGCAGCTGGGAGCAAGGTTGTGCCTTCTCCTTTCCAAGTTCCTCTTTCCTGGTATAGTGTATTGGATCTGTTGGTTAGAAAATGACTCATGATAATAGCATACTTGGTAGAAAGCATGTTAAATCAAAGAATTAGGACTCTGGAGGACCTTAGGAGAAAGAGACAAGAAAACAGGTGTGGGACGGAAGCTGCACATTGCTTACATTCCATAGACCACAAGAGTAAGATGAGTTAGAGTCCAATCAAATGGAGTAGGGGTTCCAGTTGTGACTGAACAGCAAGGACCCACATCTAGCTCCATAATTCCAGGGCCCCTCTTCATATGAATGTTGTCCAGGAAAAGAAAAAAAGCCACATATCAATTGGTAAGCCATAGTTATGGGTGGGGGGGCCTACTAGCTCTACCAGAACTTACAGTCTTGCAGATGACCATGTAAAAAACTGCTTGAGTTATCAGTGAAAGAGGTTGTATTAAGTCTGCTTAGACTGGAAATTCTAGGCACCATATGTTTTTCATTGACCGCTGACATGACCATGGGTAGTTTAAGAAGTAAGTGTGCATCCACATGACTTTTCCCTTCTGCCTGATGGTCATGGCCAAGTGGGGAGGTCACTCCGGTGGGGACCCATCACCTCCTGTGATGGTGTTTTCACACCGGCCTCATTTGTTATGTGGATCATGTAGATTCCTTTTTGCTCTTTGTAGCTGTCCAGGTGGGAACGCTGTCCCACACAGCTGCTTAACAATATCGCCATAAAGACCCAAGCATTTAGATCATCTCTTTCAGGATATTTGACTTCTCTGGTCAAGGATCCAGCTCCACCCAGTGTGGCTTCATCTCTGGTCTGGGGGACAACACAAGAGGGAGGGAGGGGTCCAGGGCCAGGTTCTTTTTAAAAACTGAGACCACACCAAGTTCACTCATTACCCCTAATTTCCCATGTTTTCACCACATAGAGAGAGAGATTTTTTAAATGCCTGTTTGTTAAAGCTTTGAGAACCCTGGCTACGAAGCCGCCTTGTAGGCATAAAATATTAATACTGTTGGCAATGCCTGCTTTTACTTCCACCCACACCAAGAGTTTTTAGACCAGTTAAACTCAGGAGACTTCTTTTGTGGGAAGAGAAGGTTAAGCTGTAACTGCATTCCCTAGACCCTATTGCTCAAGGAAATGTGTCCCAGGAGGACTCCTGTAGGATAGTTTAATTAGCCCCAAGGTAGAGCAGTGGCAGAAAAATTGAGGCCAAATTGGTACTTGGCTTTGTATTAGTTCATCATGTTTTTCTGACAAACTGTAAACTCCAGAAGAAAAATTTGGCTGCCCAATGGGAAGGTGCGTTGATACTTGAATGCATGTCAATTCCATTCATTTTTTTTAACATACGTGAACAGCAGCACTTTCAAAATGCAAGTTTTAGATTCTGCCACTGCTTTGCTTAAAACTCTTTGGTGAGTCCAGGTAACCTACCAAAAAAACAAAAACAAACAAACAAACAAACAAAAAACAAAGGCAAAAAAACAACAACAAAGCCCAGTCTTCCTAGGGTAAAATTTAAGGCTCTCTCTTATCCTACTCTACTTTTTCTGACCTTCTCTTATTTTCTACAGTCCTCTTTTTCCAGCCACAATTGATAATGTCTCTTTCTCTGAAACTGCTACCTCTATTCACACCACATACTTGTTTCTCCAACGGGGGTGTCCGATGACCCTTTCCAATCACTCAGTGGTCTCCTTTCTTTGGAAGACTCTCCTGGTCAGCCTTTTTCAGAGTGAGGGAAATTTACCATCTCATCTGTGATTTCCTCTGTCCCTCTATACGTGTCACCAGTGTGGGCTTCCCTTACTACCAGTATTTGAGCTTTTCGGGCATCATATCTGATCTCTGGCTGTATCCCTAGCATTTGTGTCTAGGACATAGAGAGTGCTCAATAAGGCATGATGAGACAGTAACTGGTCAGACGTTGGAAAGCGTTGCCACTAAGAGTGTTTCAAATGCCTCACCCCTTGACTGAGTGGGAGAAATGCAGGTCAAATTTATTTTTCTCTGTAACAATGCTTAAAACCTCTTTTTATTATAATGGCTATAATTTCAGTATTATTCTTATTCCATAGCACCAACTCCTTCGTAGAAAAGAGATTGATGCCATCTCCCACCATTAGAAAGTCTCATTAAACATTTGAACACCACCGAAAGAATACTCACTTGCATTAACTCCTAGGGAGTTAAGGTCTAGTTCTGCAGCTTTTCGTGGAGAAAGGCAACAAAGAGTAGTGGCTAGGATCACCCACTGAGTTGAAATCTCAGCTTTGCCACCTGCTAGGCCTGTGACCTATGGCAAGTTACATAACCTCTTTCTGCATTTTTCTTTCCCCACATTAAAAAAAAATGAAGCTAATGATTATGCCTCCTCATATATACCATAAGGCAAGGAGTAAATCTGTTGATATTAAAAACCTAAACAATGTGTGGCACAATACTGCAGGAAGCAATAGAAAATAATGTCTAAAATCAGGGGCATCTGGGTGGTTCAGTCGGTTAAGGATCTGATTTCGGCTCAGATCATGATCTCACGGTTTGTGAGTTTGAGCCCCCCATCGGGCTCTGTACCGACAGCTCAGAGCCTGGAGCCTGCTTCGGATTCTGCATCTCATACTCTCTCTCAGCCCCTCCCCCATTTGTGTGCTGTTTCTCTCTGTCCCTCAAAGATAAATAAGTGTTTAAAAAAATCAGAAAATAATGGCTAAAATCAGTGATTCCAAGGCACATAGATCTGAGTTTTTGTCCCCCTATTTACTAGCAGTGAGATCCTGGGCAAGTTATTCAATGTCACTGCCCCTTACTTTGCCTTCTTTCTAAGTTGGAGCTAATAATTTCTTTTCCTTCAACTTTCACCCATAAGCGAGAGAGCTCACTGACAGTACTTAGCATCGTAGTGGTCCACAAACACAGCTCACTACTGTTATGCCACAAGATTAGCTCTCTACAGATATTTGGGACTAAATCTCCATTTGGGTTCATTTCATAAACTTATTTTGCCATTAGAGTTGAAAAGAGTTCTAGAGTTGCTGAATGTTATACTTGTGGAATCTTAGAGCAGAGAGCTCTGGTAAAATTTAACTGCTTTATTTTATACTATTGACTCTCTACTGCAGGCAATTTTGCCCTGTCCCCCTTCCTCAAGGGATATTTGGCAGTGTCTGGAGACTGTCACAAACGAGGTTACTATTGGCATCTCGTGGGTGGAGGCCAGGGGGGCTGCCAAACATTCCACAGGGTACAGAGTAGTTCCCATATGACAAGAATTATCTGTCTCAGAAAGTCAGTAGTGATGAGGCTGAGAAACTATGGTTTAGGTGAAGTAAAGTGAATCCAGGAAATGCTTTATAAATGACTTGTTCATGGTTCTGGGTTTGATGACATTATTTCTGGCTCTGTCTGATGTCCTACAGGATAGCCAATGAAACCCAGAAGCCAGAAGCCAGCCCAGCATTCAGACTCCTTCTGCAGCCTTCTGGCCCCCCTCTATTACAGTATGAGAGCCTAGAACCCTTATTTTTCCCACATATCAGGTTTCCTCCCCAAAGCCTCCATCGCCTGAAACACACACATGCACACACAATTTCATCACTGGGAAAGTAAAGCAGAGTGTGACTAGCTCAGGCAAAGGCAGATTTCCCCCCTGATCACTTCTGTTTTGAAGCAACCAGTTTCATTACCACCAAGAGCCAAATGGGAGCATAGGTGAAAGGCAGTCCAGAGCATAGGGCTTCGTTGCTCTAAGGCTAGAACTGGGCCGAGGTTCTCACCTGTGATAATCATGGTTTGTGGTAAGCGGGGTCCACAGACAACTGCAGAAATACTGTGACTACAGGATAAAGAATAAGAACTTTAAAAAAAAAATAAGGGATATGACTTGATGAGCAAGCCACACAAATTCACAGGAAGTAGACTTCATCAGTTCTAGTATCTGTGGTTTTCTTGAATTCTCTTCAGATCTTATTCTGGGAAAAGAAAGTTATCAGGTCAATAGTGTTAATGTGCTCTGTTTTGTTTTGTTTTTGCTCCATTCTACAGGAGCTGAATGAGGAGATACGCACACTCACAATGGACTGGGAATAAAAAAGGGAAAGAGATCCCGAGAAGAAATCTCTGAAACAATTCAGGGAGGGACAGAAGAACGGGAAACAAGGGGAGCCGATACACTGTGTTTTGACACCAAAAGAATGACTGAAATTAGTTTCTTCTCCTCTAATATCATTAATGAAACCACACAGTGATGTCACTTCTGATCACGCTGTAATTTGAGTTGCTGATCGTGTGATAAGAAGCTTCCTTTTTGCGCATTCACAGCGTGTCTACAGTGGAAAAGACCTTCAGGTTAACTGAGTAGGTGGAACTCGTCAAGAAAAATAACTTCACCACAACAACAACAAATGACAGGAGAGACAGAAACTTCTCTGGGAGAGCAGAGGGAAAAAAAGTGAAGTCTACGTATTATTACACATGTGAAAGAAGAGTCATTTACTTAATAGGAAGTAACTCATTCACACAAATGTAACTTTGTGGTCCCTCAGAAGTACGTAAATACTACCAATCAGTCCTCCACAGATTATCATCAAAATTTCTTGGGAAATGCCTCATTAAAGAGTCTTTAAAGACTAATCTGAGTATGCGTTAGTCAAATAATTTCAGAAAGACGTTCAACACTATCAACCGTAATATAAATTTCTTTCCCTTTCACAGGTACCGCATTTTGCCAAATTTAGTATGAGTTTTGAATTGAGGCAAAACATGAACCCTTTGAACAACATTCATCTTTGCAAGAGAAAGCTGTTTCCTGTTTCTAGAGAAAGGCCTTACACACACTGAGGAAAAGTGTTCTTTGGCATTAAATAGCTCTTCCCAGATACTTTTATCCGAAATACTTCTATCTCATAAAACTTGATAGGGAAAAACTAGTTGAGGATTCATAAATTCCAGACTTTGAAAGAGGATTTTTTTTTCAATTGATACTCTCAAAGCTAACCCCCCAACGGGCATGCTCATTTCTGCCCACGGCTTTATCTCTGGGGTTGTAGAGTCTGTATCCCTTTTATTAAAAGGGCATCACTGGGCACATCATGGTTTTTAATCACACATGTCATCAGAAAGATGACATTGGGAGTTGTTAATGACTTCATTCTCTACTGTCCACGAAGGTTGTCACCATCATTTGCGGGCCCACTGTGTTTCTGTTTTGGTTTTAGGCCAATGTGCCTCTCAAAGTTGAAGTTCCTGGTCCACCTTGTCTCACGGGCTGCCAGATATGCTTAGCTGAGAAGTGTGTACCTCTGTGCCCAGCCCTAAGCCTGAAGGTTCTAATTTAGAACCTCTTGGCAAGAGGAATTCTGAAATCTACACTTCAACCTGTTTCTTAAATGACTCTTGTCCGTTTAGGAGTGAATGTTAAAGACTTAAAGGCAAGAAAGATTAGTATGTATGTTTACAAATTGAAAAGGGAGGAAAAAAAGACAGATCGCATAGGGAGACATTTCAGAGAATCGGATTTTTTTGAGGAAGCAAAAATTATACTGCAAACCCGTGTGTGTTTGTGTGTGTGTGTGTGTTCACAACTAATGTCTGTATTTCATCCTTTACCCAGGCTCTTCGCTGAGCTAATTTCTCCTTATTTCTGTTTTTTGCCCCCATTTATTCTGTTTTAACACCTTTGCCACCAGAGGAGACGAGAAACAAAAAGGAAGAATGGGGTTAAGTAGGAATTTACTATGCCCTTACAAGTAATTTAACATTTTGAAAATGTATCTCTTTTGACCTTTGTAAGGCTGTTAACTGGCATTATCCAGTTTGTGTTTTGTATGGGATCGTATGTTGGGGAGTAAAAAAGTAGCTAGAGTTATTTTTCAAAGCTCAATTCGCATTATTTCCTCGATTAAATTGATATAATAATTTATTTAATTATTTTAAAGGAAGAGCACACAGAAGATACAGGTCACTTCTTAAACACAGGAGAAGACATGTGAATTTTTAAAGTATGCCTTATGCTTCACCCTAATTGCCTTCCAGTGACTTTAACACTTCCATTTTACGTGCTGTCATAGGAAACTGTAGGAATTTTTTTAAGCATTTTGATATATTGAATCTTCCCCAGACTGCTTCTTGTAAAGTAAAAATGTTTCACCGTCACCAAATCCCAGCCACAATGGCAATCTTGAATCTGTTCTCCACTTGATTTCCAACCTGAGGGAAAACTAACGGTTTGTGATCACTGTGTGAATTCTGTCTCTGTTCCCTCGACTTCTGGGCCCACATGTAATTTCCAGCCTGTCAGGATTAAAATCTGAAATTATGTTATTATTTCAGTTTAGAATTCTTAAGGTTCTCATAATCATCATTAGTGAGATCCTTGCTTTTGTTCAGAGAGTTATTGTTATAATCAGGAGTAATGACGGCTGTTATTATTAACAACGCAGGGCAGACAAAGCCCTGGACAGAACGGAAGGCTCGGCTTACGCATCGCCGTGGCCCCTGGACCCACTGCTCTTGGAAACAGCTGGCAAGCCGGTCTGCTGTGGTTACACTCGCGTAGTGTCTTAGGAAGGCCGTGGCAAAGTGAACCGGAGGCATCTGCAGGGTAGGGAATCTGGGGGGTGGTCCTCCAGAAACTTGAGAAGAGAGACCTTCTGGAAGGTTTTATGTTTACCCATAAAAAGTGAAAAGCCAGGCTAGAGTTGGAACATTCATGAAAATGTCAGTGATGGCCAGGTCAAAATTCAGGCAGAGTAAGACAAGGTTATGTTTAACAAGTCTGTTAAAAAAGAAAGGGGGTGGGGGACCTGGGTTGCTCAGTGGGTTAAGCGGCCGAATTCAGCTCAGGTCATGATCTCATGGTCCATGGGTTCAAGCCGGGCATCTGGCTCTGTGCTGACAGCTCGGAGCCTGGAGCCTGCTTTGGATTCTGTGTCTCCCTCTCTTTCTCTCCCACTCAACCTCTGTCTCTCAAAAGTAGAGTAAACATTTTAAAACACTTAAAAACCAGAAAGAAAGGGGGTGAGCTCTGGTCAAGTGTATAGAGTCGAAGAATGATGAAAAGCTCGTTGGGTTTGCTTTCAGGGTAAGGGCAGAGTCCTTAGCGCAAGCCTTGCTCACCTCTCTGCAGACGTAAGCTCTCCTTTACTCCTGGGTGCGCTCTCTGCCTACCTGATACCCCTAACTCATCCAAGAGCGGCTTTGCCATACTTGCCACGTGATCTCAGACATGCTCTTTCCCCAAAGGCCCGGCGCCGTCCCCTGGGAGGATGAGGCGGCCGGAGGGTCCCTGTGGGAGGCAGGCCCAAGCAGACCGCTTTGACGTTCACCCTGGGAGGGGTTTCGTGAGGGTGGCTTAGTGCTGGGGCAAAACCGAACTCCAGCCTTTCCTCTGGAGCTGCAGTAGCCTTTCTTTAAACTAAAATTTTTGAGGTTCGTCAGGGAATTGTCCTTGGCCTGTAACAAAAGTTAAATCAGCATTTTTGCCTCCATGTTTTCTTAGTTCAGTGATAACAATAATCCTAAAATACCCTGTCTTATTTGAAACTGTTAGAAAGGCCAACATTCCTCTTCGATATTGAATGAACCCACACGCAGTCCCTCCCTCCCACACTCTCTCTCCCGCACACGCACCGCCCGGCACCCACACCTTCTCACTATGTCTCACGCCCGTCCTCTCACACACACAGGCTCACGCGCTCTCCCAGATGCAGGCCCCTTCTCATGCGCAGTCGCGTCTACACACCCTCACACACTCTCATGAATACTCACACATACACACACTCCCTCACACGGTCTCTCTTCGCCACATGCCCCGTGCACACGATCAGGCACAATGTTCATTTCACTTGATCTCCAGTGAACCCGTGCTTACTCCCCTCTCTTCTGAGAGGCACGGGTGGCAAGAGATGGGGGTCAGGGGCGCCGCGTGCAGAAGTGACAGAGAGTTGGGACTGTGGGAAGGGCACGGAGGAAGGGCACACCTTGTATCAGCACTCTTTGCTGAGTCAATGGACCATAGGCGTTTGTCCCTCTAAAATAGACATGATGACAAGTGACCTGCGCTGTCAGTATGAGGACGCAGGGCGCTGGCCCCGACACCGTCACCTTTGCTACAGCTCGCCACAGATCACTCCACCAATCCGTGTTTTCAGTTTTCTCATCTGTGAAATGTGTTTGAGCATATCGACTTGTTTCCCAGGGAAGTAAGCTGATACAGTAACATTTGCAAAGCACTCTGAGATCTGACGTAAAAGGTGCACTATACTAAATCGTGCTCACTCTTCTTCTTGTACCCTCCGCCCCCACAGATCATCCAATCCCCCCTCGTGTGCCTAATTTTGCAAAGTTCAAGGATATGATTCCAGGCTCTGTTAAGAAAAATTAATGCTTGTGATATTTTTCAAGAAGGACCTGAAGAAAATCACTACAAAAAAAAAAAAAGAGAGTAAGTGTGACATACAATGAAAGTTAAGGTTTTAAAAAATCTGTAAGAAAACGGATTTCAGTTCTAGGCCCATACAGAGTTATTATAAGCAAAAGTGAGTAATAATGGTTACAGAAATGAGGAAAACTACATTGACAGTGTCATTTGAAAACAATTGCATTAAGAGGCTTTTTACACAGTGTGGATATCCCAAGTAGGATTTAAATATTAAGAGGATTGTTTTTCAAGGTATTAAATGCACCAGGCACATGAATGAAAAATCTGGCGAACCCAGCCAGCCCAGAGGAAGGATGGACAGACAGCAGTGAGACCCAGAACAGTTACTGCCTGTCTTTCAAGAGTTCGAATCCCTTTACATAATATCGGGGTTTTTTCATATATTCAACCTACAATGTTTCCCTTACTTTGTCTCTCTTGCAGTTTCTTTCTGTATCTGCCGACTCCTGTTACTGAAAGTGAGCGGCATGTGATTGTTAGCGATTTGATCGACAAACGTTTGGGCGGCACATTTCCTCTTTTCTGAAGCTGCGTGGCACCATCCTGCCTCGCCCTCGCTCCCACTTCAAACCAGTTCCTCATCTCATCTTCCGGAGTTTAGTTAATGTGACCATCATTTTCTTCGTCGCCCAGCCTCGAAATCACAGCCTTCTCGCACACCACCCTTGCGCCCCGCGGAGTCCCTAACACATCACCGGCCTCCTTCAATGAGCCTGTGCTTGCACTCAGCGCCGCTCAGGACTTGACACGCACACGGGTCACCTGGGACCTTGTTCAAAGGCAGATTCTGACTCTGCTCGTCTTGGGTGGGGCCTGAGATTCTGCATTTCGCACCCACACCCCAGGGATGTCCATGTGACTGGTGCACGGATGCATCACCACCGCGGCAACGCATTAACCTTTGTTTTCGGGCAAGAGGATGGCTTTATGTGAATGACTCCCATTTCCGCCCTTTTTGTACAGAAATTCCCAGCCCGAGTCCCAGCCCAAGATATCCTCAGCATATCATGCTTCTGAGTTAAAATTTTTTTAGGGACTGAAAGGAGAAACAATGTAAGATAAGAACTCCAAACAACCAGCGAGCAAATGAAGCTTCTTTATCTGTCATCTCCTCCTCTCTGACAGACGGTTGTATTACATTCTTTTACCTACTACTGTATGCTTGTTTTGTCATAATTTGTTTCTTCAAGCAGTATTTTTTGAGGGTCTCCTTTGTGTGAGACACTAACGTACACTCAGGGAATTAAAAAAAATGAAATGATTTCCAGCCATCAACATTTTACAATCGTACATAGGAAAGAGCCAAGTAAGGAGAAAAGAAAAACAGTGAAGTTCAATATTTTCCTGTGCCTACGATATTATTTTCACTATTTTTTTATTTTCAAAAATGTTAATGTTTATTCATTTTTGAGAGACAGAGTACGAGCTGGGGAGGGGCAGAGAGAGTGGGAGACAGAATCAGAAGCAGACTCCAGGCTCTGAGCTGTCAGTAGGGCTTGAATCCATGAACCGTGAGACCATAACCTGAGTGGAAGTTGACCACTCAACCGACTGAGCCACCCGGGTGCCCCTCTTCTCACTGTTTTGAACTTCCCTTTTTACCTCAAAACCCTCACTGCTACACGTACACTTTTAACTACAGCAACACCGAACTACATTCCATAATTCTCTAATGTAAGCCACAGTTGTAACCATTTTGTAACCAGAGTGCAAGAATTGTTGCACTATCAATGATCCGATTCCTATACATTTTCAAAAATTGTAATGTAATAATTATCTCAATGGAAGAGTTTGTGGTTTTGAGCTCGGATTGCTTTCAGGTTTATAAGGACTGAAAAATAAAAAAAAACAAATAGAACTCTAAGTATATGGTGCAAAACATAAAAATCACTGAGGAGATGTGGTAAGTAAAACCCAGCAGTACAGTCGCGGTAATGACATAAATTTTTGATGGGTGATTGGTTCCCCTGGTCGTCATCACCCAGGCCCCGTTCGCAAATGGAAAGTCCTGGAAGAGCTGAAGGCATTGGAAGGGAGACCAATACAGGAGGTAAAAAGCCATCAAGGCAGCTCTATCTTGGGGCGTGAGGTGGTCAGAGTGCTGATCTCAGGGAGCCCCAGTTCATCCCAGCTCTGTTTCTTCAGAGTAGGATGCTGACAGAGGCATTTAGTGGCCTGGAGATTCCTGGAATCCTTGTTGTTCTGGACATTTTGTGTAGCCCCAAGACCCCCAGGACCATCCCTGAGAAACTGCCCCATTGATATTCAAACTACCGGTAGTTAGTGCTAAATGTAACCAGAATTAGGACAAGTAGCAATCGGGCAGCTGGACCAGAAACCACAGACTGCACCAGGAATGTGAAGATTGCCCGTTGTAGGTTTCTTTAACATCACGATGGTGCGCCCCCGTGTTTTATACACGTGAGAGTTTCCTTGATTTGATTCCAGTAAGTCCGTTACCTCTACTGATGGCATTTCTCTTTCTACCTTATCAGCCCAGAGCTCATTCATTTTATCTCTTTTTCACATTTTTTTTCTTTTGTGATAAAACCCAGAGCCACTCAAACAAAAATAGCTTGATCACTGCTAATTCCTGACCAAGGCAACCCAATATCTAGCAGCAATCTGCTAATATACCTCACCAGCCCATCATAAATCCTAACAAAATATAAAGCAGTGTTGATAATGTGCCAGACGTCATCCTACATGTTCTGCATGAATTGACTTCTTTGATCTGATGAGTTCCTTCTTACTATCATTCACATGTTCCAAATGAAGAGTATAAGGTGCAGAGAGGTTGAGTAATTTGCCCAAGGTCACACAGGAGGAAAGTGTCAGAGCTAGGATTCAAACCTAAGTAGTCTAGCTTTGGCATTCATACACTATTCTCACCTTCATTCCTAGAGATTCTCACATGCCCTGGAGGGCTGTGATTAGATATTATTCTAGAAGCAACAGGGAGCCATTGACGGATTTTCAGAGAATGGTATGATCAAACTGAATGCCTTAAAAAAGATGGAGAAGAGCTGGAAGGTGCAAGACAGACATTGGAGGTAGAATTAGTAGGAAAGAATATCCCAGGAAGCTGAAACTAGCTTTCTTTTGTTCTTCTTCATGAAAACTGTGGTTCCCTTTCTTCTTAGATATCTTCCTGAATCTCTTTCCAGATGTATATTTTGCCTTGTTTGTGGAGGTGCTCCATGCTTCCAAATATACAAGAAGCAAATATATATACAAATATACAGCTTTTCAAATATGTGTGTCATCAACATTGTGATGTGTGTTTGTTTTGAGCCTCCCTCAAATCTGGATTCTCAGATAAATTCTGGAACACTTGTGTGGGTGAGGGTTGGGGGGTCTACTCATAATAAAAGAGAATCTTTAAAGATTACTAAGTTAAGAACTGAGGGGTGCCTGGGTGGCTCGTCGGCTAAGCCTCCGACTTCGGCTCAGGTCAGATCTCACATTCGTGGGTTCGAGTCCCGCGTCAGGCTCTGGGCTGACAGCTAGCTCAGAGCCTGGAGCCTGCTTCCGGTTCTGTGTCTCCTTCTCTCTCTGCCCCTCCCCCTCTCATGCTCTGTCTCTCTCTGTATCAAAAATAAATAAATAAATAAATAAAGAACTGAGGCGTGATAGTCCTTTGCTTCCGGTTGGGTCAGTCAGCCTCTTTTCTTTTGATTAATAGTCCATGTAAACAAAAAAGCCATGTTTCTGAGTCTGTGGTTTTATTTCCACAATAATTGTAAATACATTTAAGCATAAGAATATCAGAAAACCATTCCCACATTGTGAGTTTCTCAGATTAATTTTCTAACATTAATACTAATAATAATCATAGTAGTAGAATTCATGATCTCAGCAGTATTAGGCTAGTTATTAATCGGATTGTGGCATTAATGACCGAACTTTTAAAAAAAGAGAAAGAACGGAGATTCCAAGCAGTTGAGGGAGCTGTTCATGATCATGAAAGAAGACACTGGCATAACTAGGTTAAAAATTGGTGAACAGAAGCCTGTCTCCTGTTCTCCACGTATGAAACAATGAGTTCTAATAAAAGGACTCTTAATCACTGCCCAAAAAATGACATCTTCAACAATACTGTTAATTGCAAAGCAACTTCCATGTGTTGGCACATAAGCTTTTCATCCAAACGGCAAGGTTTACATCTTTTCTCCTTTAGCTTCAAGTTCCCATCATCCATTACTTCATTCATTCACGGAGCAGGTGCCTCGGAAGCCTGCGTGCTGTTCCAGGTGCTGTGCTAAGTACTAGAAACTAGAAATGAGTAAGTCACCATCCCTCCCACAAGGAAGCCAAAACCTTCAGTGTTCGTTTCACATGATATGTTTCTCAGTTTCCATTTCCTCTTATTTCCATCTCATTCAAGGCAGCCCCAAATGCTTCTGACAACTGACCCACCTCATTCATGTATTTATTCAGCCACTCATTCAGTGAATATTTATGGAGAGCTCATTCTATACTATAGGGATAAAGTGATGAATGAGGCAAACATAGTCCCTCTCTAATGGACCTTAAATTTTGTAGTAGAATACACAGATTAAAAACAAATAATTATAGTGATAAACGCTATGAGAGAAACAAATAGGAGAGAGATAATAACAGAGTGGGGGACCAACTTTGGAAAATATGGATCGTGAGGCCCCATTGAGGAGATGACATTTATTCTGAAACTTGAGAGATGAGAAAGAACTATCCATGTGAAAAGTGTAAAAATCAGTTCAGTGAAACAGCAGAGCATCAAGACCCAGAGGCAGGAAAGAGCTAGGAGGTTTTTTTTCTTTTTAAAGTTTATTTATTTTTTTTTTTTTGAAAGAGAAAGAGGGAGAGAGAGGATCTCACGCAGGCTCCCCACTGTCAGCTCGGAGCCAACTCAGGGCTGGAACTCACAAACCATGAGATCATGGCCTGGCCGAAATCAAGAGTGGGACACAATTGACTGAACGACCCAGCTGCCCCAAAATGAAGACCAATATTTTAAAGAAGAGCCCCAGAGTGATTATATACAATGAGAATATTTGCAAAATGCCTAGTAATAGAATTGATATACAGACATTAGTCTACATTTATAGATATAAAAAGAAAAGATCCTATTTATAATAAAAAAAGACAAAATACCTAAGAATAAAGATAAACATGCGAAATTTATGTGAAGAAAACATTATAATGCCACTGAGTCTTTTTTGTTTTGTTTCTTTTCTTTTCTTTTCTTTTCCAGTTTATTGTCAGATTGGTCCATGTGACACCCAGTGCTCATCCTGACAAGTGCTCTCCTCCGTGCCCATCACCCCCCTTCCCCTCTCCCCACCCCCATCAATCCTCAGTTTGTTCTCAGTATTTAAGAGTCTCTTATGGTTTGCTCCCTCCCTCTCAACTATTATCTCCCCTTCTCCTCCCCCATGGTCCTCTGTTAAGTGTCTGAGCTGGGAGTTTTTCTAAACAGAAAAGAACCATAATCTGTTTTTGTTGTTAAGACTGTAATTTTGGCTACTACAATCTTAGAGATTGGTGGGGGGAAAGAATGAAAGCTGGAAAATTCTTGCATGGTTAGGAGATGGTTCTGATTGTCCAGGCGAGAGGTGGTGGTGAGGGTGCTGGGAACAGAGATGGAGAGGAGCTGGGAAATGCAAGATCGATGAGCAGAGGTAGAAGGAATAGAACCTGTGGATGGACTGAAAATGGCAGGAAGGTGAAATTAACAATCCAGAATAATTTCTAAGTTTCCAGCTTGCAAAATTGGGTGATCCTTGTTGCTTTTGACTCAGGTGGGGAATCCTGGGAGGTAGGTTTTCTTGGGGGGGGACAAAAATGAAATGCAAAGGAAGAAAGCATCTTAAAAGCATTTCTCATATTCATAATTTAGAAATTCAATAGAATATATAGACAGAAATGAGCAGAGCAGTGTCTCTGGAAGGATATTTGGATCTCATTCTAAAAGTAAGATGCAAAACACCTCTGGTTCTCTGGCCTAACATCACCACAGAATATCTTGGTTGGAACGTATTGATTCCAAATACTCTTCTGAGTCTTAAATCTTGTCTGTTACATCCCTGCCAAGAGATCACACGGACTCTTAACGGGCCCGGCTAACAGAGGGTACAAGGTAACCGTAGGAGCCAATTCTTACATGGCACATCGTGGGTGTCGGGCACTCTTGGGAGAAGGAAACAAAAACAAGATCAGCTAGTCAACCCATTCTTCGAGGACTCATCAGGAATCGTCGTCCTGTTCTCACTTATTAATGTCCGGCCCTCTCCAAATCATGGTGCCATGAGTGTCGTCAACAAGGCAGGATTTGGAGGGTTTCCTTGCTCTCATCGGAATATGCATCAGCTATGAGAGAGTGACGCCTGAAAAAGGACTGACATGATCCAACCTACACTTCCTATCAATTAAGTGTTATATTTAAGCTCATAACAATCAATGGAACCTTCGTCTTTTTCAGAACAGAAGTGCCATTCATCTTTATGTTCATCTTGTACGTTTCTGAATTTATTGACGAAACCTGGCTTGAATACATTGTCTCCTATTAACAAAATATTCTGGGGGCATCCATGAGATGAATGCCTTCCTGAGTCCTAAGAAAAGTTTATTTCTACAGGCGAAAGTATATATTTTCCATACATGTTGCAAGTGCCACGCCTTAGTTGACTATTATCCCAGAAGAACCACTGATGGAGAAGGGAGAAGATGGAAACTCGCCAGGACATCCCAAGGTGAAGGTAAGGAAAACAAGTGTTCTTCCCCCTCCCCACGTGCCCACTCCCTTCCTTTGTCAAGAACAAAGGAAGCATATGATAATGATAGCCATAAAATTACCCTCATGTCTGGAGATCTAACATAAGAACCGCAAATTAATGCCATGATTTATGTCACTAATGAGGATCTTGAAAGAAGATATAACAATAACTCCACAAGGCCCCCTCTGCCCCATTGGCTGGGGATGAGGACATAAATAAGGTATCTCCGAAACCGGTTCTCATTTGAGTTTGTGATGGCTCAGAGCCAGGGTGAAGCAGAGCCTGCAGGAGGCGCTTTCCGTCATAGGTCAATGGAGTGGAATTCTAAGAGTAAAACAACATGTTTCCCTTTTTGACTTTACTGCCAGGGCACTCAAGTCCCAACTCCAATTAGTAAGTTTTCATAGGGGCCCGATAACACTTAAGCCTTTAGTTTAGATACTCCTGTTTTATTTATGATTATTTTCTTAATTGATACTATCCCATAATCAGTGTGCTGCGTTACTTGGTATTCTCCAGTTCATCTGGAGCAAACTTCTGAGTGATGTGAGCCTGTGAGTTTATGTTCCCAACAGTTGAACAGAGTGTTTACCAGGAGGCAGTTACACTTGATCTTGAGCTAGTGTACCCCAGTTGTATTATAGCAATTATTATAACACACATTTTAATTAAATATTTCATAAAGTTTGAAATTTTAGTGCAAAAAGAAATTGAATCATTTTTTTTTGAAAACAAAGTCGTATGTTTTGGAAAGATTCAACAACATTAAGTTGCTAAAAATAAGGATGTGGAATTAGGCATTAGTGAAGCAAGTGGAAATGGTTGGGGAAGAAAATCAGTTACCTAAAAGAATTCCATATTCTGATTGTTTTGAAAGTATCTTTAAATTCTTCCTTCACTGAAGGAAACCAAAACTTGACACTGCAGACAGTGGTGGATTATGAGTGGAGCCATGTATTCAAAGAAAAATTTTTCATCTTATGTTCAAGTATTAGTGAGTGAATGTACATTTGTATACTTAAGGTAAAATGAAATGATTAAGGTATATGACTCTTGTTTATAATTTCTTATATTACCTGATCCTTTTTCAAAGTAACCAACTACTATATCAAATAAGAGAATATGTACCCTAAAGGCCAATTTTATCAATTTGTAAGTAGAAAGGGTATAAATCTAAAAAACATATGAAAGAAATAAAAATTGACACATAAGTGTCTAGTGAGTCGAAAATCATTGTGTCAATTTAGCCAAAGCATCCTGGTACTAGAGTGAGGAGTAGGGAGAACACATACTCACCTACCTTGGGATCCCTTTAGAGAAGAGCTACCCTGCTAGATATAGCTAACACAAGGTCATGAACAGGTACATGGTGCAAAGGCAGGCTTGGAACTACAACCCAGGATGTCCTTCCAGACTGTTTGCAGCAGGTTGCTATGGTAACAGAAAGGTCTTGAGCTACAGAGTCAGCCAGACATAGGTTTCATGGCCCAGCTCCATCACTGGCCAGTGTGTGATCTTGGAGAAATCATTTAGCTCTTTGGAACCTCAGTTTCCTTACCTGTAAAATGGGATTCCTATTCCTCTTCCACAGAAAGGAATAAGCACAAGAATTCATTTACAAGCACCTAGCATGGGAGAAGTCTTCAGGCCCTCAAGAAAAGAGTCCTTGCTCCATTTCTTGTTTCTTCTGAATGCAAAAATTAGCCTTTGGGGTTATTGAATAGATGTATAAAACATACAGGCTATAACCTTCTTGCTCTGTCTGTCGCTTTAACCTCAGAGCTTGCGTTCATTCACTCCATACACAAACATTACATTAAAGAAATCCATTAGCTATTGGCCCTTCTGCGAGTCACATTTAAAATGTGTAACTCTTTGGAATGACATAAAGATATCTCTTGACAACTGTTGCTTTTGATTCATTTACATAATGTTGCAGAGACTCAACCAGGTCTGACAGGAAATGTCAAAGGGCTTCTGCTCTTATTCTTGAAGTCTACATGAATAAAAGTGGTAAACTGAGGCACAGTTTCCCCTGAAGGCCTTAAGCTCTGCCCAAGTATCTGTATTTACAGGGCAGTATTTTAATGTCTTGGTCTTTAAGTTTCTAAGAATTCTGTACTCACTCACCACCTCCTTTAAAATGAATTCGGAATAGTCGTAAGTAAAGAAACGTTTCTAAAGACCTATCTATAGGACTTGGTGGGGCGTGCTATTCTCTCGGCTGCTGTGGTAAATCTAGGCCAGTATACTGCTTCGAGTCGTTGACAAATTCCGCTGTTGCTTACTTTTTTTTTTTCCTTCCATGAAGTTTAAAATAAACAATTAACCTATTTCCAACACAGTGTTTGGTATTGATTTAATTTAGCATGTGTTATTCATCTGCATGCCTCACAACGGTTGCTTAATTGTCTAAATCTTCCCGTGTAGTGCTGCCTATGGACTTGCTTTCCACGGAACACTCCTAGCAGAGTGTGGCTCACTATTTCCATAACATCTGTCTTTTCTACTAAAGAGCAGATTAACAATTATGCTTCTTTAAAGGTGTGCGTATGCGTGTGTGCACGTGTGCGCGCGCAAGAGCGCATGATTGTGTGTGTGTGTGTTTAGGGGAGGTCGGGCCGAATACTCGCTTCTTCTACCATTGGCTGTCGGGTACAATAGTTTGCAGTCCTATCATGAGGTCAGAGATTTTGCCTGTACCCATCGTGCTGCGGGCAAGATTGCCCTTTTCTTTTGCCCTTTTCTTGTGCCACCGAATGCCACATTATTTCCATTAGACGTGATTGTCTGCAGAGGAGACAACATATGCAACCCCCTCCTTCTGCTACCGCTCCCCATGTCTCTCTCTCTCTCTCTCTCTCCTTCTCTCCCTCTCTCTCTCACACACACACATGCACACAAAGCTCCTTTCAATTGTGTTAAGCAGTAAAGCAGAAGGATTTTTTAAATTAGTGTTTTGTTTTGGCAATGGTTGCTGATGTGTTCATGTAATATAGTTTTAATCAAATCCCCAAAGCTGAAGACCTTTCAGCGTATCTTAGGCTGCACTGTGCAGGGCTTATTCCACTTGAAGTGGCCACCAGGGAGGTACAATTAGCTGTTCCCATGGAGAAGTTTGTTATAGTAATAAATAATAAGTAGCATAGGTAGCGATGGAATCAATTAAAGATATTTTTGACCACCTAATGGTTTATGGGAATGCTAAATAATTGACAAGTTTTTGACTATGTTTTCCATCTGCATGTCTCCTTGTATCTAAACCTTGACCACGCACATAGGATGGTGTCTGAGGTCGCTACTTTTTCTTTCTTAAAGCCGCGTCGTCAAGGGGACTGTATGAAAGACCAGTTGCAGCTCTTACATAACCAAGCTGATTTTGAGAGGGTTAAAACTCTGCTGTAAATATTTGCTGCAGGCGGAAATCTAACATATGAAGCCGGAGAACAAATTGTGTTATCAGTTTCAAAAACAATCTGTTTCGCCATTCATTTATTTATTTTTTTAACCCGTGTGAAACAGAACAATGGAAGTTGACTGGCTAAGAGGACTCTGTGCTTTGTCTCCGGGTTCCAACGGCTTTGATGTTAAAATGGAAATTTGGCAAGTGGGACTTTGGTAAAGCGCTCTAAATGCTTTTGGCATCTTGACAGGGGGAAAAAAATTGTCAGGCTACCTTGGCTTGCAATTGGTGAGTGTGTGCTCACGAGTCACTTTATAAATAAAATCTCAGAAGGAAATAGGGTGGATGAGTTCTGTTGTGTGTATTTGGGGACGAATTGATATGCCACACATCACCTAAAGCAGGTCAGTGATCCATGAGCTTAGGAGATTTACGTGAAAAGACACAATGGTTCCTTCAAAGTTATTGGATAAGTGACATATGGTCTCGGTGCCAACGTGGGTATCAGCGGGGATTCATCAGACCAAAATTTGAGCTAAATAAAGCTTAAATTACAATTTCCATCATTTGATTACAGAAAGTAGTTCTATCTGATGCTCTATTTTACAAATGTTACTGTATTTGTAAAAGCCGACCTTGTGGATTGGTCTCCCTTCATGGAGAATGCTTCCACACTTTCCTGAGGGTCTCTCTGAGGTCAAAGTGAGCAATACATTACACACAAGCACCAGAATCCACATCTGTGGATTGCAGAGGTGTGAAAATGTTTGGTACCTTAAGTAAATTGTATTTAATATAGCTATACCTTTCCTTTAGCAGAGACTGGCAAAATACAGACCATGGGTCAAATCTGGCCCACTATTTTTATAAAGTTTTATTGAAACACAGTGACATCTATTAATTTACCTAGTGTCTCTGGCTGCTTTCATGGTATACTGATAGAACTGAGTAGTTGTAGCAGAGACTATATGAGTGACCTGCAAAGCTGGTTCCAGCCATTTATGGAACCCCAGACTTACAGGATTCCATGATTTGACAGTATAACATTGAACTATTCTTCACCATATTCTTTTGAGAGGGAACTTTTCATCTCATCTCTCCCATGCTCCCTCCCTCCCATCCTCCCTGTGCAAGATGGACAATTTCTGCATTTTCACAGTAGCTCTAGTCTGTAGAAAAATGCATGCTGGTCCCTTTCTCCTTTGCCACATACAGGATGAGTTTCAGGGAGTAGGTTAAAAATTATAAGACCAAGGAGCATAGAAAGGTGGTCTTTGTTTACTCTGAGGTAGGAAATCACTCAACTCTCACCTACAGAGCTTAAACATACAGACACTTACCAATGTTTCCTCTGGGGACAGAGTGTAGAATGGTATATATTCTAGAATTGGCTCATTTCACAACGTCTACATGTTTTCTAACTAGGTAGGAATTAACAAATGTGACCTGGGGTTAAAATTCTCCATTCAGAAGACAAAGACTGGTTTATTGGTACTGGTATTGAAAATTACTCGGTAAATAGAGAAAAAGAAGAATCAAGTGAAGAAAAAGGATTGAGTGGTTTCACCCTTACTTTCGTTAAAAGCAAAAGGCTGAAGTCACCTCATTTTCGTGCTTTAGCTACTCTGTGTTCTTTATAGACCCGCAAGCTCACCAGCCTCTTTTCTCTCGATATCGGAGTTTTGTCCCCATTTTGTCCAAATGATTCCCTCTTCCTCTTTATTTCTTAGCCTCAGGTTAATTCTTCCTGGACACTTGTTTGGCTCCTCAGACAGACAAGGTTGGGTCTTCCTGTTCCTTGGTTCCACCATCCCCTGTGCCTCCCACTGTATAGCATTCCTTGTGTCTTTAAACCTATTAATTTACTTCTCTTCTAGACTGAAAGGCTATTCACTGCTGGTTTCATCATGATGTTGTGATGGTTACTCAAATTTGGGGACTGGATCTTTAAAGACCAAGATTTCTTGGTTGTGAATTCCATTCCTGTCGGTTGGGTAATCATCACAGTTCAATTAAAAGGGTTGGGGAGAGCTACAGGACTGCCGTTGACTGACCACCATCTTTGTGTAGCCATGGTACCTTGACCTTAAGCACGTTATCTCATTTAACAATCTCAGCAAGATGATGTTGTTGGTGCTCCCAGGACAGCACTAGTACAGAACAGATCCAGAGAGGTTCAGTGACTGTCCAAGGAGCATGTTTTTAGAAAGAGAGGGGCCAAAATTTTAATCCAAGCCTAACCATTCCTATTGTCCTGCCTTCCTCACAACTCCATGCTATCTCTAGTAAATTGCTATTTCTGGAGTAATGTCAGAAAAAGCCAACAATTATTCTTGCTCCTTCTCTCTGTTTTTTCACATCTTTCAATCACTTCTCTCTGGA
This sequence comes from Suricata suricatta, assembly GCF_006229205.1. Lineage (NCBI taxonomy): Eukaryota > Metazoa > Chordata > Mammalia > Carnivora > Herpestidae > Suricata > Suricata suricatta. The sequence goes on from NC_043704.1 coordinate 132,675,050, forward strand.
TTTCTTTGTTCCTTGTCTACTGGCAAAATCTGAGGCATATCAAAAATATCTTTAAGCACTCTTCATCTTAACTGTGATCGAGAAGTTGGTGACCTCTGCTTTATTTGCTGGAAACAGCATCTCAACTTCTCCTTCTGCTTTTTCTCAGTCCGGAACATGCATTTTCAACCACCTAAAATGCTTGCAACCTCATAATTAGGTTTTGTGTAAATATTTAAGAGTTTTATTTTCCTTTCAGAAAGGGGTGTTAAGTGAGATTTGGGTGGGGATTTTGGCACATCCAATCTTCATTTTTTCAAATGACTTATTAAAAAGCAACAACCCACATACTTTTTATATAACACAAGTAGGAATTCAGCCCTCCAAACTCATCATCCCTACCCAATGTTCTATAAAATTAGCAGAAGATTAGATAAAATTATTAATCAAGCAAATAAAAGTGGGACAAGTGAAATAGGTATTCAGTCGAAGTTGTTTTTGCCTTTGTTGTTATCTAAAGAACTCAGAGATGTGCTGTCACAGAGCTCTTCCGCGGCCTTTCCATGAACTAATATTTAATCTTCAAAATTAAAGCCTGAAGAAGGAAAAATTGTTGTTGAGAATCAAGATAAATTTGAAGTTGAAATTATCTTTGAATATGACATTTAATTTTTGAGAACCTGTGTTGCCTAGTAATTCATATCTACTATTCTTCTGCTAATATAATGAAGGCGATCTTCCTGAAAGAATAAGACATGGATTTTGTCCTTCAAGGTGTTGGCTTTTCACTTGTATTTTTTCATATTCTCTCAGTCTCCTTAATGACTGACATTCTTGTCATCAGGTTGGTAGAGCCTGAATAACTATCTGATTTTGAGAGTTCTATATCCCTGATCCCCTCTGTGGCCTGTTCCCTGGCCTTAGGCCAGAGTGTCTACTCTCTGTCTTGTGCCCTTCTCCTCAGCTTTCTTTGTATGGCCTCCTTTTCTCATCATCTTCCAGTGACACAAACAAAGGAGAGTTGCTTAAACAGATTGTTCTATTTTGTACCTTTTCACAGTCTATTCCCTTTTTATCCAAATCTATTCTCTTTCTTCTTCATTATGCTCAGGCATTATTTCTCTTTATGAAGCTGACCTCAGTACCTTACTTCAGATGAAGTTCATTGCTATTTCCTCTAAACTACTTCAGCACCTCAGTCACATGTCTTGTGTTGCATGGATCACACTGTCCAGTAATTATTTGTTAAATGTCAAAGGACGAATGCCATGACCTGCCTTTATCCTTACTACTTAACTTGGGAGCTATTATATATCTCCTTTGATGGGTCCTCCTACACCATGTATGTATTGAGGTGAGGTGATGGACAGATAAAGGCAAAATTATCTCATTCCTAGAAGGTCAGACTCCAAGCCTGAAACTTCTAACCTGCCAAGACATTTTATAATTTTAATATAGATTGTTACTAGGTCTATTAGTATTGCTTTTGTTAGCTCCTATGAAGTTGACTGTTGGTCTAAGAATTTTGGAAGGAGTGATTTGGAGATAGAGCAAAGTTTAATTTAATAAAATAGCTGAATTTCAATTAGACTCATCAATGCTTTGGAGCCATTGCCCAAGTTTACACACACACACACACACACACACACACACACACAAACCCTGATATAATCTAGTATCTGCAAAACCAACAATACAAATAGATCCCTCCTTCTAGTGAGTCACTTGAATACAAAATCAACTATAATTCAAGCAAACAAAAACACTAAGGGGTGAGCTTTGTCAGACTGGACCAACTTGTTCTACCTGTTATGGACAAAAAAGGACTGATGAGGGTTCAAGGTACAGGGAGTTATACCTTGGGTTACAAGGAGCATTCTGTGTCTCCCCCTGCTGGTTGGTGGAATAACTAAAGGGGCCAATCCCCAGTCTAACTGGCCATGACCTCACAGCTCTGTATCGTCCAGGTCGACTGGACACTATGAACTTTTAATAAAACAAGTTGATAAAGAGTTCACGTCAGGGTATTTTATCTCATCCCCAGCTTTTAGCTCTAGTTAATTAGCATTCTGCACTTCTTAACAATTCTAACTTCACATCCCATTGAAATAAACCATTAAGAAACTCAGTTCTTGCATATTTTAATTCCAGGCTATAACTACATTTTGATTAGATTAAAATTGTTTTAAAAAGGTTGTGTTTGAAAATAATCGTAAGTGTTACCACAAGGGATAACATTTCGTCTAGTCTTCAAAGGATTGTTTTAGTTCACCAGTATATCTGGAAATATGAAAAAAGAAAAGGAATTCTTAGAGGCAAGAACACTAGAGAAAGTAAATCCATGAAAAACGTGGGTGAAAAGATTGACCAAAATTTGTTTGTATGATTCTATTACCTTTCTTTGGTAATTATGTATCTGACAGACTCAAATTTCAAAAGAATTTGAAAAGGCTTTTCACTGCGAGTATGCGGGTATTCATGACAAGGGCTGAGACAAGCCAAGAGTCCACAAAGAATATATTGTATGAGAGATGGCTCACAAACCAGAAAATGCTCTTGTTCCGTGGTGACAGCTCAAACATTCAAGCCTTGGCATTATCAGCTGAAAAGCAAAAACTCTGCAACAAAAAGTGAGGGGGAAATGAGAAGGAAAACACAAAAATGAGAAGAAGTAGGGATTCTTGCATCTAAGAGTAGATAGACATGGGAACCAACAATGAGGCTCCAAGAAGTCAATGCAATCGTGAGCAAAACAAGGTAACATCAGAAAAAAGTAACCATGATAAGTAGAACGGTTTCTGAAAAGTATAAAGGGCATCCAGCAGTGTACATTGCAAAAGTTTTTGTAAACCTGGTTCTGTAGCATAGAACAGTATTTGAGAGTAATGATTACTTTGTGCTCATTATATTTTGTTGGCTATGTTAGAGAACACAGTGTTATGTCTTTTAAGGAGAGTGTGATTTGAAATCATGTAAGTTTTTACTTACTTATTCACAAATATCTATTAACTTTTGAACAAGAGGCAGGAGGAACATCCCTCATGAAGGGTTTTATGGACCAGACCTAGACGGGACTTATTACTCTTCTGCCCACATTCTACTGGCCAGAAGTCAGTCGTAACACTCCAATATAACTTCTGGAAACTCTTCTTTCTACTTTCCAAAGGATACAATATGGAGATTGGCAACAATATTGTCTGGAGACTCAGAAGTGGATGGTAGGTTGGAAGAACAGAAACTAACCCTGCCTTTATACATAAACAGGGAACAAAATACTAAAAAACAAAATAGAAGACTCACTTGGATGCAAATAAACATTCATGCAAGTGCTAGGTAGAAAAATAAAGCACCCAGGTAAGGAGGGTAGGAAGGATGGCAGGACTCAGTTACCATTGAAATAAGGTAGTCAGGGAGGGCTTCACTGAGGGGACATTTGAAATAAGAGCCAAAGGAGGTAAAGGAATTAGTGGATATCTAGTGGAAGAAAATTTCTGGTAGAAGATATTACAAATTCAGGAGCCCTGACACAGGACTGTGGCTGGCACATTGGAATAACCACAAGGAGGCCAGTGTGGCCAGAGTGGAGGGAGCTGGTGGTGGTGATCGAGTGGTAAAGAATTAATAGGAGATGAGGTCCATGAGGTAGTCGGAAAAGCAGATTTTACAGTGTTTTTTGGCCATTGTGAGGACTTCAGCTTTTTCTTTGAGTGCGACGGGAAGCACTGGAGAGTTTTGAAGTGAAGTCTGACATGCACACGGCCACCTTTTAATGGTATCACTCCAGGTGCTTGAGGGAGAACAGAAAATAGGAGGTAAGAATGGAGGCAGGAAGGCTCATTAGGAAACCACTGCAATCATTGAGGTGAGATTGTTAGCAGCAAATGTGATAGGCAATGACTGGCTTAAAGGTATATTCTGAAAGTTAAGTTCATAAGACTTGCTGATTAAGCAGAATGTTGAGGACAAGGAGAAGAATCACGTTTGCCTTAGCAAACACAAGAGTGTGGGAGCTACAGTTTTAGAAGGCGAGTGGCAGTCTGATCAGGAGCTAAGTTGTGACATGTTAAATTTGGGATGGGTATTAGGTAGTCATGTGAAAACCTGGGAAGGTTCTCAGATAGAATTAGTCTGGACATTGATGGAGAAGTCTGGCTGGAGACAGAAATTTGTAGTCAGATCCTGGTCAGGTGAGATTCCTAAGGCAATGAGAAAAGAGCTCCAAAGGTTCAACTTTGAGGCACTCCGGCATAGATGAGGAAGACCTACTGAAGGTGATGGTGAATTAGCAGTTAGTAAGTAGAAGTAAACCAAAGGGCCACAGAAGGAACAACATGCTTTAAGAAGAAAGGAGATATCAAATGTCACAAGTTTTGCTGATAGATCCAATAAAATAAGGATTGAGACTTGATCACTGGATTGAGAAGCTCCCTCTTGACCTTGGTAAGAGCTTTGTTTCCACCAAGTGATGTAAATGAAACCTGGCTAGAGGAGTTCAAGAGGATGTGAACACAGAAATCAGGGACTATGAGTGTAGGTACTCTTTGTGCTATGCAAAGAAAGGGAGAAAGAAGGTGCTGGTTGGAGTGGGAAGTGGTTAAGGGATGGGCTTTTTTTCATGGGCTGATGAGAAACATTTGGGACAGGAGTTGTTGCTGTGGGAGAAAGGGAGGAGATTTCTAGAGTAAAAGTAGACAAAACAGATAGGATCACGTACCCAAGGGGAGGGATTGGTCTTTCTGGCAGAGGGGACACTCATTCAGTAAGAGGCGCGAAGAAAGAGTTGGATGACAGAGAGGCAAGTAGGTGGTGGGTGTGGGTGAGAAAACATGTAGAGCCGCTCATCTGATCGCCTCTGCTTCCTCAGAGAAGCGAGAGTGAGAACAAAGGAGGGCTGGTTAGGCATTTGAGGAGAGAGGGGAAAGTACAGAGCAGTCCCCTGGGAAAGCAGGAAGGTGAAAGATCGGGGACAGGTGCTGGGATGGCCCAGTCACTTTAAGGGCTGTTTCATGGAGCATGAACAGGAATTCAAAGTGAGGCGAGTGAGCAGCCCTGTGTTTGTTTCCAGCTTCATTTAGTTTCGTGGGTGCATGCGAGCCTACGGGGAGGGTGGGATTTGACTTGAGCTGTAATTTTCGAGTGGGCCAAAGAGAGAGCACAGGGGAGGCAAGGGCATATGCAAAGAAGCGACACTAACCATTGGCTTTAAAATCTTACCTGGATAAGCAGTGAAGTGGGGGTGAAAAGAGTTAGGTGTTTTTGAAGGTGAGATCAATAGCTTGTAGATGCTCCGGATGAGCAGCAGTAGTAGAGGGTGTCAGCTGGAGAGACTGAAGGTGCTGAGCAGAGAAAGGTGAGTTAAGAAGAAGTTACACATTTTGGTAATTAAGAGACCTAAGACAGCAGGGATGCAAGAAGGGATGCCTGAAATTGTGTGAAGAAGAGCTTAAAGAAATGAGAAAACAGGGTTTTGAAATTCTCATCTGCATGGATATTGAACTCCCTAAGAATTATGGTAGAAGTGGCTTTGCAGTAAATGACACTATGTCAGAAACTAAAATCGTCAAAGAATTGGAAGACAATGACCCATTAGCCTGCGCATGCTCAGAATCAGAAAGGATGGTGTAATGTTGACAAGGGATTCAAGCTGGAGATCGTTGGGAGGTGGAAGGGAGAAGGGTTTGATGTAGTCAGAGGATTAAAGGGGGCACCCACCTCATCACCAGTCTGGTCGTATCCAAGAGGTGGGAAAGAAAAGGGTGCAGAGGAAATGGTGTCCTCAGGAGAGAATCTGGTCTCAGTTTGAAAAACGCGATAAATGAGAAGAGATTGAAGATGTTGGCAATTTTGATGACATCCCACAGTGCATAAGGGCACCAGGGAAAGGATTCCGGTGATGCTTCTCTGCACAGCAACAGAGCTGTGTTCAGAAAAGCAATTATACAGCTCTGTATGAGGCTTAGAATTTGGGGACAGGATTCCCGGTAAAATAAAGAGCACTCAGTTAAATTTGAAGTAGATAGCCAGTAGATACTTCCTGTATTTGTCCCCACTCCCATATCACCCCTACCCTCTCCCTCATCCTTGTCCCCTGAAATCCACTACTCTGTTCTTCTCTATAGTTTTGTCATTATGAGAATGTTATGTCAGTGGATTCGTACAATATGTGACCTCTTATGATTAACATTTCTTCCTAATCATCATGCCCTTTAAGTCCATCCAGACGGTTGTATATATCAATTGTTCAATGTTTTTTTTATTACTCAGTAATATTCTACTGCATGGATATGACAGAGTATGTCCAGCCATTTACTTACCTAGGGACATTTGAGCTGGGTCATGAACTGAATGTTTATGTCCTCCCCAAATTCATATGCTACAGTCCTAACCCTCAGTGTGATGGCATTTGGATGTGGCATCTTCGCTCTAGATGAAGTCCTGTGGTTGGCTAGTCAGAGTTGACTAAAACAATTATTCTAGTATTTTCCTATCATCCATAAAGTTGCTATAAACATTTCATGTATAGGATTGCAGCTGTCTTCTTAAAGTTCGTTTTGTTCTAAGCTTCTTTGAAATTATAGGCCTGGTGTTCTCATTGCGTTCTTTTGCATCACTCAAAATAAGGATATCCATAAACGTTAAAATTATTTTTAAAAGTTCATCCAAGGGGCGCCTGGGTGGCTCAGTTGGTTAAGTCTCCGGCTTCGGCTCAGGTCAGATCTCACGTTCATGGGTTCGAGCCCCGTGCCAGGCTCTGTACTGACAGCTAGCTCAGAGCCTGGAGCCTGCTTCTGGTTCTGTGTCTCCTTCTCTCTCTGCCTCTCCCCCTCTCATGCTCTGTCTCTCTCTTATCAAAAATAAATAAAACATTTAAAAAAGTTTTAAAGTTCATCCAAGGTTGGGCACCTGGGTGGCTCAGTCAGTTAAGTGTCCGACTTTGGCTCAGGTCATGATCTCACGGTTCATGGGTTTGAGGCCCCACATTGGGCTCTGTGCTGACAGCTCAGAGCCTGGGGTCTGCTTTGGATTCTGTGTCTCCCTCTGTCTCTACCCCTCCCCCACTCACACTCTGTTGGTCTCTCTCAAAAATAAAAATCATTAAAAAATTTTAAAGTTCATCCATGGAAACAACATTGGGGCACACCCTATGCAGTGAATCACACACACAGTACAATACGGATGGCTCTTGCCCACATAATGTGAAATGAATGAAGCCAGTCACAAAACTTTGATTTTATTTATATAGTGCAAACAAGCAAAGTTAAAGGACACAGTCAGAAGTCCAGATAGTGGTTACCCTCGAAGAGAGGTCATCACTGATTTTTGGGGTGCTGCTTTTGGGGTTCTGTTACTTGATCTGGTTGATGGCTTCCCTTGTCTCTTGGTGAAAATTCATAGGGCTGTACACTTGTAAGAGATGCACTTTTCTGAATGTATATAGACTCCAATAAAGTCCAAAAAATGAGCTTCCCTCATTGGGAACCTTCCCTCATGACTCAAAGACTTCCCTCATGCATGTTTTGTTTCATTGCTCATAGTCGGCTGGAATCCATGATTCTACTTAAAGTTGCAATCATCAATAACATTTTATTTTCTAATGTTCTCTGAGAGAACATGGGAGAGAAGTATTTCAAGCTTGGTGGCTTGAACAAACTCTCACTAATTTACTTATAGTGGTAGCATTGATTTCATCTGTAATTCTTTTTTTCCTGTAATCGATCTCACTGTCAAAACCAAACCTGAGAACAATGGAATGGGTAAGTGGAGTTTTTATTTATTAAAAGGGCAACATCTCAGAAATGAAATTACAATTTAGTTGGGATAAATTGTCTTATAACTTCATTTTTTTACATTAAAGCTATAATTGAGGGGCATTATATGCTGTTTATCACCGCAATGAAAATGTAGTCAGAATGAACTTCTCGAGGCTGTTAAACTGCCTCTTATTAGCATTGAAACTATACTCACAGCCCATTATCTTGGGCTATATTTTTTGGTATAAGGGAATTGCTATCAAAGTGTACTTAATCTGAAAGGAATTGGGTTATAATTGGAGTCTTTGTGAAAACGGAGTTAAAATTATTTGGTATTGTCGCGAGATAACAATGTGCTTTTCAAATATTAAGAGAATGTAGCAGTGGCGTTAGAAGAGCACAATAGTTATCATCCCTGATGTCAAACGATACTCTGCACTTTTGCTCCTCGGCAATCTGGGCAGCAAAAGAGAGAAAACATTTATTTATCAACTCATCTGATAGACTTGGCTTTTTGAGGAGTCATGGAAGAGTTTTCATCATGTTCTGTTACCCAACCATAGATATCACCTGGTCCTTCTTCACAAAGCATGTTAAAATCTGAGAGTAAGAATCTCTATTTTTGGAACACAGTAGGTGTTCAAATGTCAGTGACATTAAATCAAGTCACCAACAGGTATTCCCGCTAATAGATTAATTCAAAAGTAGCAACATAATGGATATAGGATGATTTTTTAAATCATTTTTATATTATGATATGCCAGCCTAGTTATTGCCAGGCATGCCCATGAAGATAAAACAAAGAAAATTAAGCGCCATCCCATAATCTAGGTCAGATGCTGGCAACTTTTTCGTAAAGGCCTGATAATAAATATGTTTAGCTTTGTGGACCGTAGAGCCATTTTCACAACTACCCATTTCTTCCACAGTAGCCTGAAAGCATGCATATATGGTACGCTAACAAATGAATGTAGCTATGTTCTAATAAAACTATAAAAACTGACAGCCAGCTGGATTTAGCCTGTGGGCCATAGTTTGCAGACCCCAATCTAGATGATTGCCTGGTAACTTTGTGATTGTCAACGGGAAAACAAACCTATGCACCGAAGTCTCTTGTCTGTATATGGTCATGAGTTGGCCCTCCAGATTCAAAATATGGCTTTTTCTGCTATAATGATATTTATCATATTACATCATTATTAAGTTATAAGGTAATTGTGATGTAACAATGTTATTTTAAATCTATGTTCTAATAACACCTACTGTTATCATTAAAAACAAACAGCATTTTACTCTTTTCTCTTCGAAAATACTGAAATACAAGCCTCCCCCATCTTAAGTAGAAACAAAAAGCAAATCAGTATGATTTCTAAACAAAGAAGGAATTCAGAAGTTCATTTTAAAACTTGCTTCTTCTCCTTCGTTGATAGAATATGCAACCCGTGTGTGTGTGTGTGCGTGCGTGTGTGTGTGTGTGTGTGCGCGCGTACACGCAGCATTGATTGAAACACTTCTAGCTGTGGGTGTTCCACAACTCACCATTGCTTTCCGAAAATTGTTAAAAAAGGCAGACTGAGAGTGGGTTTGTCCTTCTCCTGACTTATGAACAAATTTGTTGCATTACTGAAACAGTAGTTACAACAGGATCCTGCCGAAGCTCGGAAGCATTGAAAACAATCCAGAGATGACTAAAGGGATTTCCTCCACCAGTGACAGACACAGGACGTCTCATTGCTGATCCACGGGCTAGAACTGAAGGTTGGCTCAGAAAAGAGCCATTAAGGGGCAGCTGGTGCCATCACTTCAGAATGTCACAAGTTACCTTGTAACCAGCAACTTAACCTGCCGGATCGCCAGAAGTGAGATCCGACTCCTACTTTCCAGGGTTCACATGAGCATTGAATGAGCGCTTGGGACACTCAACCAAGAGCAATTGCACCATTCACCATTTTGTTACTTCATTTGCTCAGTGCTTCGCTCCATTGTTACTGCCTCTTTTGTTTATGCATCCACCTAGGTGAATTGCAGGCATGGATACATAATCACTAACTTCTTTTCCTACCTCCCAATTTGTATGCCTCTTCAGAATCTGCCAGACTGACACCAGAATGCCAAACCTGAACCGAAGTGTCTGACGTCTTCGTCTCTGTCAGCTACACAAGCCTTCTAGGGCAGCAGTATTTCCCAATACTTCTATTTCCGGTAGTTTTTGACATTTAACACCATTAGAACATATAGCAGAATCCAAGCACAGTTTCTTCGAGGTAAAAACGTGAGTGTTTTTTCATATCTCAGTGTGTTGAATAACCTTTAGATGTAAAGTTAGCACAGCAAACATGGACATGAGGCAAGCAGCTCTGTGCAGAGTGCCTAAAAATAAATATAAGAAGTTCATATGCTATAAAAAAAAAAAGATACACATTTAAATGGAAAAACAGCTTTCAGGCTTCCAGATTCATGAGATACCACTATTGTCTTTGATCCCATGGACACAATCGCTTGGAAAACACTAACTGTAGTTGTACCCATAATATATACATTGCTTAGACAAACCTATCCATTTACTTTGGGGTTGTTGTAAAAGCATTCTAAAGGCTGGGAAGTTTGGTTATTTCAAGTGAGGCCTCAATTTATACAATTCTCCAGGGCCATGTGAGTTTTAAGTCAGAGTTTTTGGAATTGAGCTCTAAACTTATCTTTTTAGGCAATTTAGATGACCTTTTTAGATCCTTGGTTTTCTTCTTGGTGTGGTGATTGTGACACCCTTTTTTTAAAGTTTACTTATTTATTTTGAGAGAGACAGAGACAGCACAAGCAGGAGTGGAGCAGAGAGAGAGGGGAGAGAGAATCCCAAGCAGGCTCCACACTGTCAGCACAGAGCCTAGTGCAGGCTTGAACTCATGAAACCATGAGACCATGACCTGAGCAGAAACACAGAGTTGGACACTTAACTTACTGAGCCACCCAGGTACCCCAATTGTGACATCCTTTAAGGGAGAGCTTCTACTGCTCCTGCAAAATGATACCCTCCTTGCTCTCCACCCTTGCCTCCCACTGGGTATGGTCTTGAGATGAAGCTCTGAAACCTGGTTGGTCTCATCATTAAAGACAAGGCCTTTTCCAAGGTGCTTCCTGGTTGTTCAGCACCATTATTTGCTGGCAGGCATCCGCTCCCTCTCTTTAATGGTCCTAGTATGTCTAAGAGGAGAAAAAATTCCTCTCCTTTACTTTCAGCCTTATAGTTTAAGGCAGTTGAGCCTAATTTCAGTTTCACTAGTGGGTTCAGATTAATGTAAGCAGATCAGTATATCTTATCTCCCTAATCATGGTGAATTGATTAAAGGACATTGTCCCTCTCACTGGGACATTTAAAGTCATGTGACTTTGGCTTGAATGCTCAGATAAAGGCTTCCTCTTCTCTGCTGAACACGAAGGCATATGCAAGCACCATGGAGAGTCTCTGGTGGTCATGTTTGGAATTAGATATGGAAATAACTGGGTTCTCGGTGTGCTTCAGAGCTGTGGGTTCAAGTTTACTTGAAGTCAGTGTCATTGCTCCACTGTAGTCACATGAACCACTAAATTCATTTTAGTGCTTCAGCTGTGCAATTTGCACTTTCATTGCCAGTCAAGAAGAGTCCAGACTGATGTAGATAGGCCTTCCAGAAAGACACGAGCCTATTTAAACCTGAGGGGGATGCGGCATAAACTCAAATGGAACCTTAGTTACATATCAGAGCTTCATGCAAGATTAAGAGCTACACCAACATTCTTACTCCTGTATCTTCCTGTTCCATCCAGATATTCCATCAGAAATCAAGGAAAGCCTGTGTCATGACTTGATAGGAATTAGTCAGGTGATGGGTGGGTGGGAAGTATTTCAGGGTGAGGGAATAATCTCACCAAAATCCTGGAAAAAAGAACAGTGGGTTCAGAGAGCCAAAAAAAGAGAAGTGGAATCATGGAGACAAAGTGGCCAGAAAAGAAGCAGGATAGGTAATCTTGGGAGGCAAGTTATAAAATTTAATTTTTTTATTATTGTTTTTTTAAGAATGGTGACAAGGATGAAACATTTAGGCAAGTGTCTTGTTCAGAGCTGCTCTTCAGAAAATCACGTTGGCTGTTTTGGAGAATGGATGAAAGTTGGGCGAGCATGACTGGGAACTGGGAGACCAGGTGGGAGGCTAGGCAATAACAGGCATGAAAGGTGGGATGGTCTCAACTCGGAGGCTGGGAATGGACAGAGAGAGACAGGTGACAAATCTGAGGCCTCTCTAGAGAATGGAACTGGCTTGACCTGGTGACTGATGGGACCTGAGGCTTGAAGAAGAAGCAACATTGAGAACGACTCTTGGGTTGTGTCTAGGGAAACTGGGCAGACAGTGCCCATACTCACTGAAGTGATGAACACAGGCTGGCCAGGTTTCTGGAGTCATCCCTTTACTATGTCAACGGTTTCTGAACTCTGTGCTACAGGGCCCTTCTTGATTTAATTTCTCTCTGTAATCGCAACTATAATCACACTCTAGATCCTCCTCCACTTAAGGTGGGGTTATGTCCCGATAAACCTATTCTGAGTCAGTATGTGAAAACACCGTAAGTCAAAAGCACATTTAATACACCTGCCCTAACTAATATCAGAGCTTAGCTTAGCCTACCCTAAACACTTAAAGCAGCTTACAGTTGAGCAAAATCATCTAACACAATGCCTACTTAATTAAACAAAAAGTGTTGAATATTCCATGTAATTTATTGGATACCGTTCTGAGGGTGAAGCACAGAATGGTTGTTCACCCTCACAATCGCGTGGTTGACTGGGAGCCATGGCTGCCGCCACTGCCCACACCGTGAGAGAGGATCGTACTGCGTATCACTAACTGGGAAGAGGAACAAAATTCGAAGTTCAATGTACAGTCGCTACTGGATTTGTATCGCTTTTACACCATCGTAAAGTCAAAAAGTCACAAGTTGAAACATCCTAAGTCAGGGACCAGGGGTACTTGGTCAAATACATGGTCTTTCTCGGGAAACAGAATTTGGAAGGCTGCTCTCCTCAGCACACATAAAAGCCACTACAGTGAGTAGCGAATCAATAGCTCCTCCAGACCAGAAGCTCAGCATCCCCGGTGAGGCAGATTTTTTTTTTTATTATTAGAGACAGACATTAAATAAAAACAAACAATTTAATGGTACTTGACAGTTTAGACAATTTGGGGAGTAGACAATAGATTTCATGTGGGGGTTCAAATAGTGGTATGCTAGAAATAAGGCTATAAGCCAACACTTCTACACCAGTCATTTTCTTAGGCTTTTAAGCAAATTATCAACAAACCTTAATAAGGAGCCCACACAGGAGAAATCTTTTGATGAACCCAAATTATAGAAGAAAAACAATGGACTTTTTGAAACCAATTCCAGAGTTAGCCTTGCAAAAAATTAAGCTCCTTTTAGCCCAACATTTGCATTTAGTCCCCCCACACTGATCTACCACCTTTCTATCTCCTTAGTATTCTCTGTTCTTAGAGGAGGGAAACACAAATGTCTGGCTATAGCAAACACAGCTCAGGGCTTCCAAATCCCAGGCTTTAGAACAGTGAAAAGGAAAACAAATAAGTGGTACAGGACATTAAATCTGTGACAGAGCTACTGACCAGTGATGTTTCATAAACTCTGGGGTTGTTGACAAATAGTAGCTTTCCTGAGTCCCCTAATCTGATTCCAACTCTCTGGACAGCTTTCTGCTATGTCATTAGATATATCATCAACGGTGAGAGGCGTGGCAAATGAATCGTGGCCCATCTTTCAAGGAGCCCTGTTGAAACTGAAATGAACACAGTTGAAACTTCAGACTTGTTCTCAACACAGCGTTCCAGGAGGTCACTGGCAAATGGTGGAAATTGCCCAGTGCAGCACATTGACTTATCAGTACCTGTTGTTTACCTTTCCCTGTGTTTATGCCCCTTGTCAGGTAATTTTGCCTTTCCTCCCATTTCTCTTCCTGTTGACTTTAGAATTGGCCATGTAACTTGATTTGGTCAATGGGATGGTATTCAGCTAACACAAACAGAGGCTTGAAATGTGCATTTGTGATTATACTTCTGCCTCATTCTGTTGGTTAAGGGGAATAGCAAGGGCCAAGTGGGAAGAGACTGGAAAGTTACACAGAAAAGAGCTTGGAGACAGGAAAGGGCAAAAAAATTGGCCCAACACAAATGTATCATTGTTTTGTTTTGCTGCTAAGAATTATATAGTGGGTGACAAAGTATAAGGGAAAGCGGGTGCGTTGGGAGTGAGGAAAGCTTGGTTAAATATTATGCTCGGTGAGGGCTTCTCGGAGGGGTGAAATCTGAAAGGTGGCAAAGAACCACATTTACTAAAGGCTAGAATAAGGATGTTTCAGGCCTAGGGGCCTCTGCCTGCACACACAGAGTCTCTGTGTCAACTGCAAAAAGATTCCTTTCTCTGAAGAGTTAGATTTCAATGGATGGCCTTCTACTGGTCTACCTGGATTGGCCAGGGGAACTAGGGCTGACTTTCAGCTCCCATTGGCTGAGCTGTCCCACAAGAGGGCACAGAGAGAGAAGTCTCAGGGTGCATTATGAGAACTACCAGAAAGACACCATGGCTTGCAAACATGATGAGCGAGGAGTGATTATTTATAACAGAATCATAAAAATTCTATATCAATAAAGATTAATGCTGAGGGCACTATAAACTCCTGGGCTTGGCAGACGAGCATGTTCCCTGCCCCAAGAGAATGCATTTAATGTCAAAATGTTAAGAATCATGCTGTTCAACAATCAATCACCGATAAAGTCAAAAAGCCTCTCAAATAAAAACGTGTATTCATGAGAAAATATACTTCATTTTTTAAGGCTTATATGTGTCATTTAAAAAAAATGTCTATGAAGTAAGACAAGTCATGACTCAAGACAAGGCAAAGCCGAAAACCATTTCTGCGACTCAAGCGCTGAGAAAAAGGAAAGAGCAAAAAAGAAAATGGAACTGCCTAATGTGGTTTTTGAGATCATCAAAGCCATTCTTTTATCTTGTAATTGGAAAATAGGATACAGGTAGATTAGTGAGGTTGGCCCACAGCTCACCCCATTCCACGAGTTGTCCAATCAAAGAACTGTGATTGTCTCTAAGCACTTGGGAGAGCCTGCTGGTTCTCCTTTGTATTTTATAAACGGTTGGCTTGGTATCATTCTAGAAATAGAAGGGCAGGGTGAAAAGGAAGGCTAAAATTCCAAGCGTCTTGCTCCAAGCACCCCAAATCTTGGTTCAGTTCATGGGAGATTCTGAGGCTGTGTTAACCACTCTTTTTTTTGTGGAAGAGACAGAAGGGAGGAAACCAAGAGAACAAACATTAGGAGGGCTGACGGAGTGGAAGTTGAGCATTCTGCAGTGACTAAGCAAGCAGCTGGTGTGTGGCTGGACAGCTTGAATTCTCTGCGGGTAGATTGGATATTTGGATGGAAGGGCATGAGTTGCTTGGCTTGGGCTTTCATTGTGAGCAGCAGGTGTTATAACGGGCAGCCTGGATCATTGTTTTTGAGAGGCTGGAGAGGGAACCAGACTTTTGCCATTGCTACTTTTGTAGCAAAACATTTTTTGCTATTGTTTCTAGTACATTCATTCGGAATCTCATCTGACGGGGTTGGACAGAATTAAGCCATTTTAACAAAATTGGGCAGAACTGGGTATTTTTTGGAGGGTCGCGTTTGCATATTTGAACACTTGGATTCTATTTTATCTTATGGCCAGCGGCTTTAAAACAAGCAACATTCTTTCCAAAGAACTATCATGTAAAAATGTCTTCATGCTATTTTCTTTAAGAGAGTGAGAACCTATGTTCGCGTGCATTGCTGTCACTGCCTCGGGCAGATTTTGGAGTAGGATCCATCCTCACTGTGGAAGGTGTTTTTGCTACTGAGGGCAGCTATTCATTACATTTACCTGTTTCCTTTTGAAGGCTCCTGCAACTCACACACACTGACACTAGCTCCAAATATAAAACGGAAATTCAGGCAGTTTAAAAGTAAAATGCAAAAATGGACCGATGGTAGCCTCCCCCACCACTCCCCCGCTCCCCAGGAAGACAGGTGTGCACATGGCGACCTCCCCTGGGAAAAGCATTAAGTGCTTCAAGGTCCAGCTGGCTTTCCGTGGGACATGTCAGAAGGTTCTCTCTCGTCTCTCTCCTGCCCTCTGTAAATGACTGCTTTACTGCACTGACATTTCCTTCTGAAGTCAGGTGGGAAGGATTTTCCGAGTCTGCCTGCTCCCTTTTGAACAGAACGTCCCTTGCAATTGGTGATGCGGTTTCCCATCCACAGCCCAGACCAGCAGAGCATTGCTGGAGCACCAGGACGGAATGTCTCGCTGGTTGGGTAATGGTGACAATCTGGGAACAGGCAGTGACTTATGTTGATCAGCATCTCCCCTGCCCAAACTGATGGCTGGGAAGCGAGCCCCTTGGCCCACAGAGAGGACAGCGTGTTCCCTCTCTAGTTGGCTGCAGGGTGGGAAACGCCGCTAATCGGAGCAGTGTGAGCCCGTTAATCTTGGAATTATCTAAGAAAAGGCAATTGCCTGGCACTTCCTCAGCCTACAAAGCAGAAGCTGCTATCAGTCCTGCCATCGATAGGGTCTAATCGGACAGAGGCTTCCGAACAGCTGAATAATGAACACTCAGATATCTGCTGGTCCTAAAGAGGCTCACAATCTGCGTTCTGGATGAAATGCATGAGGCTGCTTAAACACTCAACACAAGTTGTTCCCAAACTTTGGCTGGAGAAATTGTGAAGACACCTTGTCCGGCCCTTGTTTAAGAGTTCCGAATCAATGGGTCCTGGAGTGGGGCCCGAGACTTTGAATTTCTAACTAACTCCCAGAAAATGCTAATGATGCAGGTCTTCGGACCACGTGTTGAGTCACACTGCTCTACACGCTAGACGCTTCAGTTTGTTTTCTGGAAAGTTTCTGCTCTGCCCATAAGTGTTCTGGAACCTCTGGAACTTTTGGCCACTAGTCTCAGAATTCTGGTTGACCCTCTGCTTCATAAATGGCTCAATGATTATTAAGTTCAAAGATGAAGAAATCTGATAAAAAACATATCCATTAGGCTCCTGGTGTAGTTTCCCAGTGACAGAATCTGTTCCCTGTGGCAAGAGATACTTTATTAGGGGTGGAGAACAGGAGTGAGAGAGAACATCAGAGAGAGAGAGAAAGAGAGACCAAAATGTGTAGCTATATTTGTATTTCTATTTTATACTAGCGAAATGGAATTTTAAAAGTTCTCTCTCTGCTTCTCAAAGATGTTGGTTTAAAAAAAAAGTGATGAGGGAATCCTACCAAGGCCCCTGAGGGATTAAACACAAGCCTCTTTGCATTTACACACCTCACAAATGTTGATAATTTTGAGATGATCCCTCGATATTGAAAACAGAGGTATGCATTGATTCCTGCTGTGACCAGACTGCTGGAACATTTGACTGACTCAATAATAATTATCCCCATAGTGTTCTCAGGTAACTATTGTAGAATTGTTGGCTCCATACTCAGACCCCCCTCCCCCAATTAGTTTTACTCGCAACACTACTTAGACTGATTTTTAAAGATATATCATACTTATAAGCAAAATCATATGTTAATGACCCTTGTTATACATGTAATTAAAAGCCAGATAAATAATTAGCTGTAGTCAAGTCTGTTTCCAAAAGTAAGTGTGCAATAGTATTAGATGAATACATAAGTTTGATTGCACTTTCAAGGTATAGATGCACAGAGAAAAAAGTGAACCACTCTTATCTTGCCTGAGTATTCATCACTCAACACACGTAGTTGTCTAGCTGAGTTATGAATATGAGTGTATGTGTTCTCAAATCCCATAACAAATCGAGAAAAGCTCAGTTTGGTCAAGTACTATTGTATTAGTACTTGAGGACAGGACTAGTAATTTTGCAGTAACAAACGGCATCCAAAATATCAGTGGCTCACATTACATACCCAATGCTGGTCAGTTCTACTCATTAGAGTCACTCAGAGGCCATGCTTATGGGAAGTCTGTTTTGATGTGTATGAAAGACCGGGAAAGGGCAGGTTTAGGGTCTCACACCAGCAATAAAGTGATTTGGCCTAAATGTGACACACATCAATCTGGCCTCGGGAGGAATCTGCACAACAGTTTGAATATGGAAAAAAAGAAAGACTGAAATTCTTTGAGTCTGTAAACTACATATGCAAGTCAGATTCATGGCATGAAACTAGGCCTAAGTAGAGACTTCTCTTAGAGAAGGTCATAGATCTTTTTGGAAAGTGGTGTAATTAACAGTTAGATCAATTACTTAAAGACAAAAGATTCAGATCGCCAGGTTAAACCTCTTGTGCTCTTAATCTATAAGGTGTGGGAAGTCCACTGTCTGGGAACAAGCCCATGACTCTAGCCTCATATCTACTACTCTGTAGCTTCAGACAAATTGCCTCATCATCTCTGTATAAGAAGTGGTTAGACGAAATGGCCCCTTATCTTCCTTTTGTTCCAAGATTCTGTGATTCTATGAATTATACCCTCCATTTGGATTTATATAATATTGACCAGAATATGGTGTGGTGGAAAAAAAAAATAGACACTCGGAAATATTAATGATAATGGGGTTGGCCTTAAAATGGAGCATGTATAAGTTATGTAATGAGTTCCCTTTACTACTATACATATTTCCCTTTGGTGCCAGAGTTGAGTTACCACCCCCAAATCAGCTGAAATGCCAACATCACAGACTGGATGGAAATCCCTTATGTGGTGCTGGGAGGGAGCAGAGCAGTAATGATACATCGTAAAGGACGGGGACTCCGGCTTTTCACCTGCCTGGTCTCTGTAGCTTTCGGGGTCCCGTCTATTTGGATCGATGGTTTGCTAATTACAAACTGTCTTTAGAAGGCTCCAGCATACTCTCTGGTGATTCATGGTTCTGCATTGATTTTCACATAAGCTAAGATGCAGTTGCACAATTTAAGCACTTGGAAATTGGTCATCAATGAACTATTTTGGACTTAATAGATTTGATAACACTTGAAGACCCTTTATGTTTTGATTTTTGGATTACACTACCTAATATAATGGAAGCTGATGCTTCTGTCCTACTTTCTACCTTTATAAAGAACTCCAGTAAGGATAGGTTCTGATTTATGATTAGGCTTCTCTAGGCAGGCTGAGATGAAACAAAGTCTAAAAATTAGTTCAATTTGCCCCAGGCTACTTATTCAGAGAACATTTATGTAACTTAGATCTGAAGTTGGCCCCACTAGTGAGGTGATCTTCATTCTAAATGGGGAGTCTTGTCCACTCTGAGCAGATCTCAATCACCAAACTGTAAACCACATTGAGTTCTTTCGATCATGAGTGTTTATTTAAGAAAAAAATGCAGTCACTAGGTTGTCTAATAGGAACCTGGAGTGAATGATCTAAAACTACGTGTTTTATTTGCTATATTTGAGGAATGGAAAGCAACATGTTCTTGATAAACAGGGTGCTTGATCTAGCTGATGTGGGCTTCCTGGCCCAATACCCCAACCCCAGCTGCAGCTCCAACTCCTTCCCATCTTCCTGGGTTGTCCTGAAGGCAAGTTGATGGCATGCCACGGTCCCAAGGAACCCTTGCTAAGGCCTGGTAGGAACTCCTTCAGAAACAACAGTCTCTGGAATTGCACTTCAGCATGTTGGTTGAGAATCTGGACTTCAGAGGCCCTACACTGAGACCTAAATCCACTTTGAACACTTCCATTTATCGTTGGTATTATCTCTAACCTCCTTAATCCTGCTTCCTTATATGCAAAATCAAGATAACTATACCTAACTTAAAGAGCCCTCCTGAGGAGAAAATGAGAGTAAGGAAATTAGTGAGGTGGCTTGGCGTGTAGTAAGCATACATTAATGT
Organism: Suricata suricatta; assembly: GCF_006229205.1. NCBI lineage: Eukaryota > Metazoa > Chordata > Mammalia > Carnivora > Herpestidae > Suricata > Suricata suricatta. The sequence goes on from NC_043704.1 coordinate 132,694,719, forward strand.
TAGCTCTTCTCCTCCTTCTAAGAAGTCACATATCTTATTCAAGACTGCAAATTGTAAGAAATTAATAGAAAAATCAGTGCTAATTTTGATCAGTCATTGATGTAGTGATATCTAGTTTGACATCCTAAATTTAAGAAATAATTCATAAAAAAAGAAAAAAATCAACACAGAAAAAGCAAATATTACAGATGGAAGGGACATTATTTTATTCACTAAGTTTATTCCTCTCTTCAGTGTCATTTGTCTGGGAGACAAATCTATCCCCAAATCTTCTCTAGTACTGTGAGGTCATTCCTTCTTGGATACTTAAAGAAAAATAGTTGAATACCATCCTATGAATACTCATGGGAATCCATCATGGGGATTCTTGGCCTCTGATCATTTCTCTTAATTAACTCTTATTTTATTCCTTGAATTTTCTGCATTCTCCAAATCCTCCCTGTTTCTTCTCCAGTGATTAGCCTCTTCTCTGTTACTTAGGTTTAACCCAAGCCTCTTGTCCTGGCTATCCCTAAAGAATCACTTACAAAAAGCAGATGTGTGAAGATACAGAGATAGTAGAACACAACCATCAATTTAAGACTATGCCCAACACATCCTTATTCTTACAAGTCATTGCCTAAGCCTTATAATGGCTAGTTTTACATGTCACTTTGGCTGGGCTACAGTACCCAGTTATTCAATCAAATATCAGGTATTGCTGTGAAGGTATTTTGTAGTTGTGCTTAATAGCTGCAATCAATTGACTGTAAGTAAAGGAGATTTTCTTCAATAAGATGAGTGGTCCTCATCCACTCAGTTGAAAGGTCTTAAGAGCAAAAATGAGGCTTCCCTGAAGAATAAGAAATTCTGCCTAAGACTGCAACATCAGCTCCTGCCTGAGAGTCCCACCTTGATGACTAGCCCTACACACAATTGTGTAATTCCAGTTCCTTGAAATAAATAATCTACCCATCTGTCTGTATTTCTATCTATCCTACTGCTTTTATTTCTCTGAAGAACTCTGACTACTGATATAGGCCTTGTTCTCACTTGAAATTTCTCACCCATATTATTTTCTTTCATAAAGCAGTTTTTAGAGAAAAAACTGATTAACAATAATTTTTACCTCTTCTTATTATTAATAAAACTGGTCACCATTTACTCAGCACTGGAATGTGTCAGCCAAATCACTATTCTTGTGCTCTGATGCCTGCTCCTAATCAACCACCTGTCTGTCGGCTGTTGGTCCATCAAGGCCATGCCAATTTCGACCAAATGATATCATTTGGAAGGGACTCTTGTCAGGGTTGCTTATCCAAAGAGCATCCAAAAATGGACTACTTCTGTACTGGAAACTCTACTCCTTCTTCTGGACAAAGATTTGTTAATAGAGACTCCTTTAGAGGAGAGAACCTAGAAGGGAAGTGATAATTCGGCCGCTAGGACACCCAACATTTTATCAAAATTTTCTTGATCGATAAGCAAAATACAGTGACTTAAATTTTTAATAAGTACAGTCTTGAGAAATGTCCCCAGGGAGCAGACTGGGATGTAATTCCCCAGTGGGAGGCCACTGGGCACCTGCGGGATGTGGTAGGAAAAAGAGTGCAAAGAAAGGCAGGAGCCCGCCAAAGGAAGCGTCAACTCCTTCACACTTGAACTAGTTCCAATCACACCTGCTCCCTTTAGGGGAAGCCTTTCCATTAAATAATGATCGTGATGACTTGGCAGGCAGACTAAGTTTGGATGCAGGTAGATTATCAAAAGGCTTTTTTCCCTAATAACTATACCCTCTCCTGCACTGCAAAATATTTTCTCCTCTCCTGGCTTTCTTCTCCGGGGTCTCATAGAAAGAAGAAGGTGATTATCTTCCAGCCTAATGTTAGACCCTGTGGGTGTTCCTTTGGCCTCATCAACTTCTCTTGCTTTTCTCAAGAATCTTTTTCCATCTGTCTTTCCTTTCTTTGTCTTTTTCCTCAACCTTGGGTCTTCCTTTTCTAATGTACCTAAGTGTCCTCCATGTTGCCAAAAACCTTTCATACATCTTGCTTCCTCTTCTCCTACCTCACTATCAAATATGTTGATAGTGTAATTCTGTTTATTTACTGTCCTTAACTCAAAGCAATGCGGTATCTGTATGTTTCAGTGCATTAGAACCCTCCAAGAGTCCTTTAAGCAGGTGTGAAAAGCAGTTGTCTTTCCTCAATTCTTGACTTACTTGGCCTCTCTTCAGCTCAGCACATCTAGCCACGAAGTACTTTGCACCTTTTCTCACCTTGGTGTCCTTGACACTTGCTGGCTTTTCTTCATCCCCCCTTTACTGGTTGTACTTCTTCTTCCCATCCCCTAAATGCCAATATCCTTAAAGATTTAGATCTCACTTTTCTGTAATTGTATTCAGTCAAGATTTATCCCTCCATCAAAACTTTATCTATTATCTCTAGTATCTCTGATTACTGGTCTGCAACACTCTTCTGAATTCCATTTCCACAAAAATCTCTAGTTGCCTACTAGATGTTTCCACTTGGAAGTTTTTCTACCACATCACATGTAGAGTATGCGCAAACAAAGTGCTTGTCCATATTCAAAAACTAGTATCTTTCCCTCAAATATCCTTATTTTTTGCCTCGTTACTGGGCTTACATATGTTAGAGTGCCTTCGCTGGTACCCACAAAATTTGTTTGACTCATCTTCGGAATGACTTTTATGGTAGATGATGCTTTCATTTCCCCATTACCATCCCACCTCTGATCTCCAGCATCCAGATCTAGATGACCATTCTTTCCCTCCCCTAACCTGTCCAACAAACTGGTGCCAGAGCAAATACTTTTTTTTTTTTGGCCAGTTATTCTCTCCTCCATAAATAGCAATTAAGGAATAAGGTCCAATTTCCTTCCCCCTGCATCAGGACCCCCTTCCACTCAATTCTAATCTTATTCTCTAACCTTTCATGTCACAGTGACCTGTAATCACTGGGTAACACATCATTTTCTTACATTACTGATCCTAGGCAAGATATTTTTACATTTTTGGAACACTTTCCTCCCGTTCTTTTCTCCCATTCACCCTTGGGTGTCTACCTCAAAATTTGACACTTATTTCTCTGCTTCAGTTGTCAATACGTCCTATTTTTTTTAATATCTGAAGCATTGCTGAGCCCAAAGGTATTTCTATCTAAATATGTTCATGTCAATATATGTCTTGCTCAGCAGACCTTAAACTCTTGAAGTCAGGGACTGGTTCTCTCTTAAATCCTCAATATCTAAAAGAATATTTGTTGCTGTTGATACAAGAGAATCTTGGATAGTTTTATTTCTACAACAAAAAGGAAACAGCACTTCATAGTGGTTAACAGTGCAGATATCAGACTCGGGTTTGCACTTCAACTCTGCTGCGCATAAGCTGTGTGACCTTGGTCATGTTATTTCAACCTGCTAAGCCTTATCTGAAAAATGCAAATAATAATAGTACCTGCCTCAAATGATTGTAAGAATGAAAGAGATAATATATGTAAAGTGTTCAGAACACTGCCTGGCACATATTAAGGAGACAATAAATGTTAGCTATTTCAGAGTGGGTACTCAATACATACATGATGAAGGACTGAATTAGTATTGTATCACCAAATTAGAAAATTATGCACCTTATAATTTTAACATGTTCTTCAAGTCTTATTTCTACATTAGAGTATCAAGACTTGAAAGACTAAAATTAAATGTGTATTGCTGAATTACTTGTTACCAGGCTGGAGCTGAGGAAAGTCAGTAATATTTATGAAGTGACTGTCGAGTGTACAATGTTGTAGGAAGTTTATGGTGCTTTGGGGTTTATATTAGACTGAATGCATATTTCACTAGAAAAAGCAGATTAGAGAAACTTGAGTCTTAACTCTGTTAATAATTAGCTTGCTGATTTGGGCGGGTGGGGGAGGTTGCTTTCCTTCTGTGAGTTTTAGTTTTTCAGCCTTTCTGAAATGTAGTAAAAATTAAGTAAAAGAATATATATAAAATATTTAAATATTATAGTCTGTAAACAAAAATGTGATATGATTGATGCCCTTCCTTGAATACTTTACCTTTAAAAGGCTCATAATGTAATTTTTAATAGGCTTTAAACTATTTTTACTTATTTTATTACTTGAAATATATTTTCTTCTGTTTTCTAAAACTCTGGATCTTTCTTTACTTGGAGGCTTTTTTCTGGATAATGCAATATAAATATATTGATTGCTTACTATGTGCCAGGAACTATGCAAGGCATACATAAATATACACACACATAAGCAATGTGATAGTGTTTAATTAAAGTATTACTAAAGTGCTAAGTGAACACAGGAAAAGGAGTAATTAAGCCAGACACAGAAAAGCAAATATTGCATGATCTAACTTACATGTGAAATCTAAAATAGTCAAACTAATTAGAAACAGAGTAGAATGGTGATTGTTAGGGTCAGAGTATAAGAGAGAGAAGTGAGAAGAGACCTGCTGAAAGGGTACAAAGTTTCAGTTCTGCAAGGTGAATGAATTCCGGGATCTAATGTACATCATGGTCATGCTAGGTAATACTCTAGTATACCCTTGAAATTTGTTAAGAAGACAGATCTGAGGGGCACCTGGGTGGCTCAGTTGGTTGAGCATCCGACTTTGGCTCAGGTCATGATCTCATGGTCCGTGGGTTTGAGCCCCACATCGGGCTCTGTGCTGACAGCTAGCTCAGAGCCTGGAGCCTGTCTTCAGATTCTGTGCCTCCCTCTCTCTCTGACCCTCTACTGATCATGCTGTTTCTCTCTCTCTCCCAAAAATAAATAAAACATAAAAAAAAGAAAGACATCTTAAATATATTTGTGACATACACACACAATGATAACTGTGTAGTGGTGATGGGTAAGTTGTTTAACTTGATCTTTTCACAATGCGTGCATAGGTCAAAACATCAAGTTGTATACCTTAACTGTATACAATTTTATTTTTATTTATTTAAAAAAAATTTTAAGTTTATTTTACTTTTGTGGCAGAGAGAGACAGAGCATGAACAGGAGAGGGGCAGAGAGAGAAGGAGACACAGAATCAGAAGCAGGTTCCAGACTCTGAGCTGTCAGCACAGAGCCTGACACGGGGCTCAGGGCTCGAACCCACAAACTGTGAGATGATGACCTGAGCCGAAGTCGAATGCTCAACTGACTGAACCACCCAGACACCCCTACAATTTTATTTTTAAGTAAGCTTCATGCCCATGGCAGAACCCAATGCAAGGCTTGAACTCATGATCCCAAGATTAAGACCTGAGCTGAGATCAAGAGTCAGACACCTAGCCAAATGAGTCACCAAGGTTTCTAAATGTATACAATTTTTGCATGTCAAAGATATTTCAATGAAGTTGCTTTTTTATTTTTTAATTTAAAAAAAATTTTATGTTCATTTATTTTTAAGAGACAGCATGAAAGGGGGAGGGGCAGAGAGACAGAGGAAGACACTGAATTTGAAGCAGGCTCCAGGCTCTGAGCTCTCAGCACAAAGCCTGATGTGGGGCTTAAACTGACGAACCGTGAGATCATGACCTGAGCTGAAGTCAGAACCTTAACCGACTGAGCCACCCAGGCACCCCAAAGTTGCTTCTTTGAAAAGGAATGTATAATTCTTCCCTTCGAGGAAAGTAGCAAAAGTCTAAAAGGTAACATTTTTCCTAGACTTCAGAGGTTTAGTAGTGGTTTGCCGACACCCACGAGTATTGACAGGAGTAACAACATAAGCAAAAGCAGGGAGGCTTGCAAGAGCTATTGTGTTTATGAAATCACAGATACTCTGCTATGAGTGAAGCAATGAAGTGTGTATGTGCATTCGTGGCAGTGGTGTGCGAGTGTCAGCTCACACAAGCTTACTCATGAAAGCCAATTGTCCACACATCTTTTCCTGGTTTTGCATTCACTGACACCGCACTGGTCACCTGGAATTTGCCATGGTGGGAGTACTAACACCAGGAAAATTGGCAAACACTACAAATCAAGTTTTGTTGTTATTACTGTTGGAAGTTTCCTTTTGAGAGCTGACTGTTAACATTTATCGGTACACAACTTGTTACAAGTGGCCGTTTTGGCAAGGTTAATCTGAATAGTTAAATAAAGTGATATTGTGAGTGGTTTGGCAGGCGAAGCTGCGTTTGAATCTTAGATAAGCCCCGTTTACAATTTATACCGACGTGGGCAAAATCTCTAAGGAATAAGGCCATTTTGCAAAAAGGTAACAAGAATGCATTTAAACAGAAACCTCAATTTCAGGGCAAATGGTCATAAACTGTGTGAATAGATCAGCATTAGCAATCCTCAGGGTAAGATGTAAGAACATTTGGAAAATACTCGATTGTCTTGTCATCCAAAATAAAATATTCTCTGCAGTTGTGAGAATTCTAAGAGTCGTTTCTCCTATGTAAACATTTCTTGGTACTGCTGACATTTCCTCTTGACAACACTTCATCTTTCAGGCAATAACAGGTAAACATTGAGCCTATAAAATTATTTTTAAAAAACCTTTTGTCCTTGTGTTCTTTTAGAAAAAGTGACTAGTGAAGGCTTTAATATGTAATAAGGAAGTATACTAAAGTTCAGACGTGGCAAATTAGGTAACTTCTTTTAAATAGGTGATCAATCACAGTTCTGTGGGACTTGGTTGTTCTTGAAATAAAATAGTCAATGAGGGCAAACTAATTACTGCGCTAATCTTGAATATGTTTTAACTATGTGATATTAATCTGAAAGGAGGAACAAGAATAAAAAGAGATCAAAGAAGAAAGCAGAAAGACATTTTTAAAATCCTACAGAGGAAAATGCATACGTTTATACATGTCCACATTGATTTTTATTAATAGATGATCTATTCTAAAGGCTAGGGTTTTTAAAAAATTTAATACTATATTGTCAAACTGGTTTCCATACAACACCCAGTGCTCTTCCCCATAAGTGCCCTCCTCCATCACCACCACCTCTTTTCCCCCTCCCCCTCCCCCTTCAACCCTCAGTTCATTTTCAGCATTCAATAGTCTCTCAAGTTTTGCGTCCTTCTCTCTCCCCAACTCTCTTTCCCTCTTCTCCTCCCCCTGGTCCTCCATTAGGTTTTTCCTGTTCTTCTGTTAGACCTATGAGTGCAAACATATGGTATCTGTCCTTCTCCACCTGACTTGTTTCACTGCAATGAGAAAGAATGAAATAAAAGCTAGGTTTGAGTAAATAGTTTGTCAATAAGGATTCGTTCTACAAGTTTTTCATGTGTTTTCTTGTTTGATATACTCAATAACTCTAAAATATAGGTTAGTAATCCCTATCTTTCTATGAAGAAGTTGAGGCACAACATCAAAAGAAGAGAAAGTAATAGATCCAGGAATCAAACCCAGATTTGAATCAGTAATAGCACCACTCTTAACTAACAACCTATAATATAGTGCTTCTCAAAGTGTGGGCCTTGAACAATAGCAGCAGCCTTACCAGGAATTTGTTAAAAATCTAGATTATGCAACAGGAGGGAAGCTGAAAAATTCACAAATACATGATAATTAAACACCACACACCTGAACAACAAATGAATCAAGAAGAAATCAAAAGGAAAATTTTAAAATGTCTTGAGACAAATGATAGTGGAAACAAAAAATACTAAAACTTGAAGGATGCATCAAAAGCAATTCTAAGAACTAAGTTTATAGAATGAATTTGTACATCAAGAAAAAAATTAAGTAAACAATTTAAGTTTACACCACAAGGAACTAGGAAAAGAAGAGCAGCCTAAACCTAAAGTTAGGAGAAGGAAGTAATTAATAAAGATTAGAGCAGAAATAAATAAAATAGAGAAGAAAAGCAATAGAAAATATTAATCAAACTAACAACTGGTTCTTTCAAAAGATAAACAAATTTGACAAATCTTCAGCTAAACTAATGAAGAAAATAATAGAGGAACCAAAGAAACAAAATGATAAGTGAAAGACAAGACATTACAATTCCTACCAGAGAAACATCGAGGCTCATAAGAGATTACTATGAACAATTCTATGTCAATAAATTGGACAACCTTGGAAAAATGGATAAATTCCTAGAAACATAAAACCTACCAATGCAGAATTTTGAAGAAATAGAAAATCTCAACAGACCAATAATGAGTAAGGAGATTGAATCAATAATCTAAAGCCATCCAACAGAGAAAAGCCATGGACCATGTAGCTTCCCTGGTGATTTCTTCACTGGTGATTCCTTCCATTTAAGGAAGAATTAATGCTACTCCTTCTCAAGTGTTTCTAAAAAATTAAAGAAGAGGGAACAATCTCAAATTCATTTTACAAGGCCAACATTACACTGATACCCAAGTCAAATAAGGAAAAGAAAAGAAACTATGTGAAGAAGAAAAGAAAACTGTAGGCCAAAATTCTTGATAAATTATAGATGCAAAATCTCTCAAGAAAATACTAGCAAACCTAATTCAACAGCACATTAGAAGGATCTTACAATGTAATCAGATGGGATTCATCCCTGGGATGCAAAGATGGTTCACATACATAAATCAATAAATGTGAAACATCACATTAATAGACTGAAAGATAAAACCTGTATGATCATCTTGATATAGGAAAAATATTTGACAAAATTCAACATCAATTCTTGATTTAAAAAAAATCTCAACAAATTGGATATAGAAGAAAAGTACCTCAACATAATAAAAGCCATTATGACAAGCCCACAGCTAACATCATACTCAATGGTGAATGGTTAAAAGATTTTCCTCTAAGATAAGGCACAAGACAAGGGTACCCACTCTTTTTTTTTAATATTTTTTATTTATTTTTGAGAGACAGAGACAGTGCGAGCAGGGGAGGGTCAGAGAGAGAGGGAGACACAGAATCCAAAGCAGGCTCTAGGCTCCGAGCTAGCCGTCAGCACAGAGCCTGATGCGGGGCACGAACCCACTAGCCATGAGATCATGACCCGAGCCGAAGCCAGACGCCCAACTGACTGAGCCACCCAGGCGTCCCAAGGGTACCCACTCCTAACATTCTTACTCAGTGTAGTACTGGAAGTCCTACCCAAAGCAGTCGGGCAAGAAAATTAAATAAACGGCATCAAATTAGAACCCAATAGAATTGTCTCTGTTTGTAGGTGACATTTTCTTATATATGTAAAAAAAATCCTGAAGACCACCAAAAAAATCTGTTAAAACTAATAAATGAATTTACTAAAGTTGTAGGTTACAAACTCAACATAAAAAATTAGTTTTGTTTCTACACACTAACAATGAATATGTAAAGAATAAAAAAAACAAAACAATCCCATTTACAATGGCATGAAAAGCAATAAAACATTTAAGAATAAATTTAAGAAAAAAGGCAAAAAATTTACACCAAAAACTATAAGATGTTGATGAGGGGCACCTGGGTGACCCAGTTGGCTAGGCTCCAACTCTTGATTTCGGTTCAGGTCATGATCCCACAGTTCATGAGATCAAGCTCCAATTTGGATTCCATGCTGAGAGTGCAGAGCCTGCTTGGGATTCTTTCTCTCCCCCTCTCTTTGCCTCTCCCCTGCTTGCGTGTGTTCTCTCTCTCTCTCTCTCTCTCTCTCAAAATAAATAAACATAAAAAAATAAAACATTGCTGAAAGAAGATATTGATGAAAGGGGTTGAGAAAGACACAAATGAATAGAAAGATAGCACATGTTCATGGAAGTTTAATATTGTTAAAATTTCCATACTATTCAAAGCCATCCGTAGGGTCAGTCTAAACCCTATTGGATGAATAGAGAAAGAAAACATGATTTATATATATACAATGGACTATTATTCAACCATAAAAAAAAAGAAGTCCTGCCATTTATAATAACATGGATGAAACTTGAGGTCATTATGCTAAGTGACATAAGTAGGATGGAGAAGGCAAGCAGTGTATGATCTTGCTTATATGTGGAATCTACAAGATCCTGAACTCATAGAAAGCAGAGAGTAGAGGGGTCCCTGGGTGACTCAGTCAGTTAAGCATCTGACTTAGGCTCAGGTCATGATCTCATGGTTTGTGAGTTTGAGTCCCACGTCGGGCTCTGTGCTGCAACTCGGAGCCTGGAGCCTGCTTCGGATTCTGTGTCTCTGTCTCTCTCTGCTCTTCACCTGCTCGTGCTCATGCTCTGTCTCTCTCTCAAGAGTAAATAAACATTACCAAAAAAAAAAAAACCCTGTGAAACAGAATAGATTGGTGGTTGCTAGAGGTTGGGTGGGGGGCAGATGGGTGAAGGTGGTCTAAGGGTACAAGCTTCCAGTTATAGGAGGAATCACTTCTAGAAATGTCATGTGCAGCATGGTAACTATAGTTAAAAATATCTTATTGTATATTTGAAAGTTTCTAAGAGAGTAAAGTTTAAAAGCTCCCCATGCATGCACAAAATAGTACTATACGAGATAGTGCATTAGCTCACCTTATTGTAGTAATCATTTTGCAATATACACATATGTCAACTCAGCAACTTATACAATTTAAACTTACACAAGATTATTTGTCAATATATTTCAATACAGCTAGTGAAGTTAAAAAATAAAGAACAACCAAACAAAAACCCAGTTTGAACCACATGACTATAAAAAAGAGAGAGAGAGAGAGAGATGCAGATTTTACACCCCACCCCAGATCTCCTGAATCAGAAATTCTGCAGTGGGATCCATTATCTGGATTTTTAACAAGCCCATCAGATGACTCTGTTTCCTGATAAGGTTTGAGAACCACTGCCCCATAATATACTAAAGATAACTAACATTTTACTGAAGATGATCTTATATTAAACCACCTGTGGATGCATGTCACAACAAGTAGAGTGAATGGAAAAGCCTCATGTAGATTGAAAAAGCAAAACCTGACACTTGTTCTACTTCCACAATGACTGCACTCTTCACGTTCGACAATAAGAAAAAAAGTGCGCCTTGAGACAAACTAAAACTAACAGCATCACCTTGTTAGGTTTAGTTACGGTACAGGCAGGTTTTCAAAAGAATAAAGCCTTTACTATTTCCCATTATCCTGGATCCTTAAAAAAAAAAAGGAAATCATTTGATACCTGCTTTTGGCGACGCTAATGTCTGAAGATATAATCTTCCAAATTACTAGAAAAACATCAGAGAAAGTTGCTGTTTTTCTTCCATGATAAGAACAATATGCTTACATTGGTAGTTGTCTGTGTGTGTGTGTGTGTGTGTGTGTGTGTGTATGTGTGTGTTTTAAAATATGCGTTATGTATTTTACTTGGTGACATGGTGATACAAGTCTTCTGAAGTCTAATTCTGTTCCATTTATCTATTGCTTCATAATGAACCTCTGCACAACCAAGCAGTTTAAACCATCTGTTATTATCAGTTACGGTATTGCTGGTTGAGCAGGCTGAGCTGGGTGTTTTTCACCTGAGGTTTCTCATACCGTTGCATTCAAGTGATGGTTCAGACTGATGTTATCTGGGGGCTTTACTGGGCTGGATGTGGAAGACGGCTCACTTACATGTGCACAAGGGCTCAGTAGGGCCTGGTCACCAGCACCCCTATACATGGCTTCTCTATGGGACTTAGATTTTTCTTAGGTTATGGTAAATGAGTGGGTTGTCCCCAGAGGGGTTGTCCCCGAAGAAAGTATTCTAAGAGACCCAAGTAGAAGCTAAAAGGCTTCTGGTAATTTATTTCAGAAGTCCCAGAACATAATTGCTGCCACACTAAGGCCAGCCCAGATTCAAGGAGATAGGAATTAAACTCAATACATTGATGTGAGAAGTACAATGTAAGTTAGGAAAGGACTAAATAGGGGCCATCTTCGGAGACTATCATAGTTTCTTTTGTACTCTTTGAAAAAGTGTTTTCTTACCTTTTCTAAATGCATCTTTCTCTCAGTTTTTTGTTTGACAATATAATCCTTCAGCTAAGTCTTAATGTTAAGCAAGAGTTAGCTATTATCCAGGACTGTGTGGTCAAAAAGTTCACCCTTTTGGCAAGTGAATTTTATTCTGCCACAGTTGAATGGATGGTGACAGAAATCGTGACACCTGTAGATTGGAGACAAATGACAGCATATTACTCCATACAATAGAAGTAGCCAGCACATCAGCAGATTTTCCCTTTGGTCCTTTGTGTCCCAGTTCCCACAAGGAGACATGAAGGGGACCTGAAGACACCTGAGCACATAGCAGGTTGCATTACAGGAGAGACACAGTGACCTTAGGGAGCACAAGTCTTTCATAATGCCTAGTAGGCAAACTTACCCTTTGCTCCAGAGGGAGACAGGAGCTCTCTCTTCTAAGGCTATTACCTGTGTAAACATCCTTGAAAGGACCGTCAAGAACAAAGACAGTCATACCTCAGTTGTAAGACATGTGGAGATTTGTGAATTGTCATCCAACAATCATGTGATGATGGTCACCGCAGGTATGGGTATAGTGGGGAAAGGGTGGGCCACCCAGTTAGAGAAAGGAAGCAAGAGAAAAATCTTTCTGTTTTGGAAATTGTTAGGAGTTCAGAAGTAAAGATGGGACTAGAGAAATAAAGGAGACTAAAACAACCTTAAAGAAGTATCCGAAGTATGTTTAAGGTTTGGAATTATTCTGCAGGCAGTACCAAACAGCTCAGAGCCTTTTGTGAGGGAAAAGCCGTAGTCACAGCGGCATTCTTAAAAGCTTACTCTGATAGGATCTGTGGAGGATTTAAATTCCTGGAGGAAGCATTGATTTAAAGGAACATAACTGAGGAGAGGCTGAGCTGAGACAGTGTGATTGGAGTGGAGAAACATTGGTGCTTATGCCAGATGTTAAGGAAATAGACTCCTCGTAGATAAACTAGGCCACTGGTAACGTCTCTTAACACAAGACATTGTCATTGTTTGATATATGTCTCCCCCGTTAGCCTCTTAACTTCTTCAGGGCAAGAATCATATATTTTTCTTTATATCCCTTGTGTCTGATTCAATTTTGTTGGATGGATCAGTTAATGATTATATCAAACGTAGGGTAGGGTTTAGACTGCATCAAAAATGCATAGATTAGAGGCAAATAAATAAATAAATAACTAGTCCTTATGGAACTTGTATTCTAGTGGAACAGATAGATAATAAATTAATGAACAAATAGATGTCTAGTATTATGCCAGGTGGTAATATTTGCCATGAAGAAAAGTCATATCGGACCAGGGATGGTGGAGGAGGTTGCTATGTTAGATAGGGTGGTCAGGAAAATCTTCCTTGAGAAAATAATCTCAGGGATTCTATTCCTTCTTTGCTAAAGGTATGTTGTCGAGGTAGGTGGATATTTTGGATATGGAGAGGTAGTCCAGAGGCTAGGGTGAGGTCTTAATGCACTTACAGGGAAGCACCTAGGAGTGTCTTAATTTGAATTCATTCAGCAGCTGACTCTGAAACAAAGATTTATTCTGGAGGTGATCTCAGAAATGCTCAGCAGGCAAAGCAAGCATCTGAGGCAGAGAAATGCAGGTACTCAATATACGTGGGTAACCAGAGCTGAATCCCACTGGGGAACTTCGGGAGCTAGTGTGGAACGTGCATCTCAGAGGTATCCAGAGGTATACTGGTAAACGTTTACCAATTGGCTCGCTGGGGATAAAAAGAGCCCTGATTTGTAGTGTTTGTCAATTTCTTTGGTGTATATACTCCCTCCGCAGCCTATTTGAAGCTACTAGTGTGACACCACTACGCATGGACTTGGGACACAGCACATCATCACATAGAAGTGCTGCCATCCATATACAGTAAATGTAAGTAAGTAACCACAGGAGCAGAATAATGGAGGTGTTACAACCCCGCTTTTTGGCTGCTCTTGAGAAGCCTGATTCTTTTGCACTTTGGGATTGTACCCGGTGAGGGCAAAGCCAGCAATGGCACCCAAAGAAAACCTTCAGAAGGTGGCACTGGTAAGACCTGAGGGATGGGGTGGAGGACTGGCAAGTATCTTCACCAGTAGACAGAAAAGATCCTGGGTCCTGATAAGGTGAAAGCAAGTGAGCTTTAAATATGACCACCCCTCTGTTTGGGTTAGTCGAATTTTTAAGAGTTTAGGGTTCACATTTAGGTTGGATCTTGTTCAGCGCTATCTTGTCTTATCTGTGCAATAAAAGTTCCATACAGTAGTTCCCCCATTATGCATGGTTTTAGTTACCCATGGCCAACTGCATTCTGGAAGAAGACGGTCTTCCTTCTGACTGATCATCTGAAGACCAGTAGTAGCCTAAGGCTGAGTCATTCACCTCACATCATGTCATCACTAGGCATTTTATCATCTCACATTATCACAAGAAGAAGGGTGAGCACAGTACAATGAGATATTTAGAGGCCACATTCACGGAACTTTTATTACATGATATTATTGTGATTGTGTAATTTAATTATTAGTTATTGTTCCTAATAACTAATTCATAAATTCATAAATTAAACTGGGGCATAGGCTTGTATGTACAGGAAAAATCATGGCATATATAGGGTTCGGTACTATCATGGCTTCAGCTATCCATTGGGGGTCCTCAAAAGTACCTCCCACAGAAAAGGGGGGACTGCAATATACATAACAGCTGGGTGTGTTCGGGGAAATAAAAGAGACAATGGCCATTTCTTTGCAAATAGCAAGACTGTAAAAGAACGGTAGCCCTAGGGATGAGAACCGAGGTATTTATCATTACTTCCAAGTCAGGAGTAACATAGAAGGAGACACAAGGGAATGGGACTCTGAAGCAGTCATGCCAAAACACCCATTTTCCAAGAGCACTCCAGAAAGAGTGATCCCCGCAGAGGGTGTTGGTGAGATCCTGCTGCTCCATACATGCCATCAAAGTGGCAAAATTCTGGGTACCACTGGCATTTTTCAAAGATGGGAAATTGGGGACTTACCAGCATATTGAATATATATATATATATATATACAACACCTATTTTTTGAGCCTTTCTTTCCGAAATACCAGACACTAGCTTAGAATTATTGCAACATGGAGGAAATCAGTACGATCAAGGATATTGCACCTTAGCTGCACTTAAATAACAGAAAGGCTTTCATTGGTTCAAAGCACATTTCTATTCTGTTTGCTTCCCTTTCCCAAGAGATGCAGTGTAACTAACCCTGCAGAACTGATTGCATGCCTAAAGGTTTTGGGGTCTGTACCAAGGCCAATTTCACTTTTGAAAGCAGGCCCAGTCCTAAGCCAAACCACGGAATATAAGTCATTGTCTTACTTTTTTGAGTTTATTTTTTCAAGAAAGAGAGAGTGAATGGGGTAAAGGGGCACAGGGAGAGAGAGAATCCTAAGCAGGCTCCATGCTCAGTACAGAACCGGATGCAGGGCTGGATCCCATGACTCTGGGATCTTGACCTGAGCCAAAATCAAGGCTTCGGCGCTCAGCCAACTGAGCCACCTGGAGGCCTCTGTCACTGTCCTGTTTAATGCAAGTTTCCTCTATCTCAGGAGCAAGCTTCCTCATCACATTGGAGGAAATCAGGGCCACACAGGATCTCAGAGCTGGGTAGAACCTCCGAAGTCACGGATGGTCGTCTTGCACTTCCTACAAGGTCTCTGGCCTCTTTTTTTGGAAAGCTGAGCCATCACCATGGTGGGAAAAGTGTGAGAGTTGAATATGAAGACTAAGGTTAATGCCAGCTATGCTTTTGTTTGAACGTATTTTTTAAACAAAAATTTACTCATCATTTATTCTCCTAGGTCCTATTCTAAGAAATAAAGCTACAGTGTTATCCATAATTGAAAAAGTTTCTGGCAACACGTAGCTCAGCTTAATTTCTGATGGGGGAATGAAATAATAATACTGTAACTAATAAGTGAATTGATAAAAAAAAAACCATGATAATTTTTAAAAGCATTTTTGTTGCTATTGCAGAGATAAATATCCACTAAAACCTGCTTTCTCTTTGCAGGCTGCACTCATAGCTGGGAAGCGGCTGGACAGCCCTTGTAGCTGTTTGTGTGGTCAGGGGACTCATTCTCCATCCATGGAATGTAAGAGAAGATAAAAACAATGTCCAGGCCACGTCTCTCTTTTCCTCCCATGGAAGCCTTAGAAAAGGGCAGAGTCAGTATATGGAAGAATCCTGGGACTGTGTTACTGCAAGTAGAAGGAAGATTCACCATTCAATTAGGAACACCCACCTTGGATTGTTATATATGAGAAATATATTCCTATTGTCTTCAAGTCCTTCTACACTGGAGAGCGTCAGCCAGCCTTCCCTACCCAATGTAACAAGACAGCCTTGCAGAAAATACATCAGAATGATATGCTAGGGATATGCCTGGGCTTGAGCCAAGGGCAGCCTGATGGTAGAGTGATAGAAGAAGGCTTGCCTGAGAGGACATTGTGCTGATAACGTCTGTGCTGAGTCCAGTCATGTTAAGATCTGGGGAAGAATATTTTAGGCGGTGGGAACAGTGAGTGCAAAGCCCCTGAGGCACAAGGAAGTTAAACATGCTAGTAGAACAAACACAAGGCTCATGTGACTGGGGCAACATGAGCAATGGCAGACAATTTTGCAATGATGTCAGAGAAGTAAACAAGGTTGAGATCATATAGAACCTTCTAGGCCATGATAAGGAGTTTGGATGTTATCCCACCTGAGTGGAGCGTTTTAAGATGAAGAAGAGATAGGATTGGTGGGGATGGATGTTGTAAAAAGAACACTCTGATTGCTGTGTATAGAATGGATTCTTCTGGGGCAGAACAAAAATGAGATTTGGTTTTTTGTGATGGTTAATTTTATGTGTTGACTTGTCCAGGCTGAGGGATACCTGGAGAGCTGGTGGAATATTATTTTGGGTGTGTCTGTCAGGGTACTTCCGGAAGAGATTAGCATTTGAGTCTGTCAGTAGATTGAGTAAAGAAGATCCACTCTCACCAATATGAATGGACTTCATCCAATATATTAAGGGTGGGAACAGACAAAAAGTCAGAGGAAAGGTCAATTCTCTCCCTCCTTCTCTGTCTCTGTCTCTGTCTCTCTCTCTCTCTCTCCTTGACCTGTTCATCTTCTCTTGCTCTTGGACATTAGGGTTCCTGGTTCTTGAGCCTCTGGAACATACACCAGACCCCAGCTACCCACCTCACCTCAAGCCTTTTAATTCAGACTGAATTATACCACTGGATTTCTGGGTTCTCCAGCTGACAGACAGAAGATTGTGGGACCTTTTGACCTTCATTACTGTGTTAACAAGTTTTTTTTTTTGAAAGTTTTTCATTTTTATTTATTTTGAGAGAGATAGAGCAAGAGGGAATTGGGGAAAGACAGAGGGAAGCAGAATACCAAGCAGGCTCCATGCTATCAACGCAGAGCCTGATGTGGGACTTGAACTCACCAATGGTGAGATCATGACCTGAGCCAAAATCAAGGGTCAGTGGCTTAACCGACTGAGCCACCCAGGTGCCCCTAACCAATTTCTATAATAAACAAACGAATCCTGTTGGGCCTGTTTCTCTGAGATATCTTTACTAAATACACAGTTAGAAGAGTTCAAACTCTTTAACATGTCTTATAAGGTTCTCCATGGTCTGTTTCTGATTCCATTCTCACTGCTAAACATTAGCCTTCATATTTCACCAGGCATAGTCAGCTTTTTCACTCCCTGCTTCTTTTTTCTCTGGAGCTGTATATATTGAGCTTTTTGCCTGGAACACCTTTCTTCTACAATGCCCCTCTCTCTACCTCTGTGTGGGGCTCTAATCAACCCTCCAGTCCCATTTCAAGCTCCAGTCATTTTGATCTACTTTTAGATCTGAGAATCTTTTTTTAAGGTTTATTTATTTAAGTAATCTCTACACCCAACAGGGAGCTTGGACCCATGACCCCAAGACCAAGACTCACATGCTTTTCCAACTGAGTTATCCAGATACTCCTAGATCTGACACCATGCCATAGAGCCTTTTATTCCTAGCCCTTTCAACATGATTTTTTGCTCCATCTTGTTTGTTAACTTCTATTTATTATTCCAGTCTCAGTTTTGCTGGTACTTCATTTAGAAAGCTTTCTCCTTTCCTAAGTATGGAAAAGGCACTCTCCTCAATGCTCCCAGAAGCCAGTAGAGCTTTGAAGTTCACACTGCATTATAACCACTTGTCTGTTGGAATACAAACTCTGTAAATTAGGAAGCTTTGTTTCCATAATGTCTATTGCATGTCACACATTCAATAAATACTGGTTCAATGGAAAGAAAAAAAACTAGAGGACTTTCTCTGTTCAAAGGACTTTCTCAAGGCCATTCATGAGAGATGAAGCCATGACTTAGAAGCTGGGAAGAAATTCATTTGAAATGGGATAAGGTCAGGGATGAATGGAGAAGGGTCATTGAAAATAATCACATATGGTGAGGTACCTTCTTATCAGTTATTGGTGCAAGGGCATATGCATACTTCAAGGTATAGCGTTGAGCTCACCACTGCCTCAAAGAGAGGAAATGAACTGTGACAGCATTTTGTAAATTGGAAAGCATTACACATATATTGCATTATATGTTAATAATCTACAAATATATTATTAGTATTATTATCTTAGCACTTGTGATGGAGTCGTTTTTCCATCCAAAAGAGAAAAACAGCTTGAGAGTCTTCTTAAATGCAAACGTTCTTGTCTGGAAGAATATTTGGTGATAAAGGTCACTGTGAACTTATTGAGGAGCTCAGTGGGATGGAAGCAGCATTTATTTATGTGTATTTATGTGCTTACTCACTGATGGCTTTGCTGAGGAAAGCTATATTGTCAAGTGCCCTAATTAAGAAATAATAATGTAATTGATTTTTTATGGATTATCTTCAATTGAGTCCCTTTACAACAGCAAACTCTCATTGACTACTCGGGATAATTGATGGCTTCTCAGCACAATGCCCTTGGCTGATTGCAGAGCCGTTGATGCTGTATCTGACAATGACTGTGAGCAATCCCTCTTCTTGCAATGGCGACCCCTAGAAAGGCAGCAAGCTGAAGTGAGTAACACAGGTCAAATCCCTTTCCTTTTTGTAAAATGAGGGGGCTGAGCTAAATCAATGGCTTGAAAAATAAAAACACAAATTCAGCAGAACCCCTTCATCAAACAGATCTTACGTAGGAGCTGTGTTTGTAAAACAGACCCAAGTGGTTATATTAACTCTAGTGGAGGCGAGGTTGGGAAATGCTAAAGAGTACCCCAGCTCTTGTTTCCCACCACCAGAACAGACTCCGGAGGACTCCAGGACACAGAATCTGAGCTGCTGGACTAGATGATCTCCAAGTGTTAAGCTTTTACTAGCTTCCAGTTTTGAAACTCCAGAATTCTGCCATATAGACTTCAAGGTCTCCAAGATAAACCAAAATAGCCATTTGTCTCACCTTTGGAGCAGATGTGTCTCAAAGCATTTGATATCACAGTCCAGTCAGACTATCATACTGGACTCAGAACCCCCAGCTGCCGTTTAAGCAAGGTGAAGTAGTCTATGCCTCTGATTTTACTGATTTCATGTCATGGTGTCTGGGGCATGTGTGTGTGTGTGTGTGTGTGTGTGTGTGTGTATACACAAATGTGTAAAGGGGTCTGCAACCTTACAAGAGTTCTGAGTTTTCTCCTTTGAGCAGATTTGGGTGGGATTGTGAGAGGGCTGTAGCTATCTAAGGGACAGAAGCAATAGCTATTGAGTACCCGTGAGTGTTGTGCTAGATACATTATGAAAGGAGATGTATTACCCACATTCACTGATAAATGAATTAAAGTTCAGAAATGTCACCCAAGATCACAGTAAGTCTCTATGACTTCAGAGTTCGTACTTCTTACTAAATGGTGATATCTGTTTATGTAGAAAGAGACCTAGTTATATTGTTTGGGGAGAGGGTGATTTAAGTAGACAATCATTCTGAAAAACTTAAGATTGTATACCTTCGTCTCTGAAGGCCTGAAGGAATGGGGTAGTTGAATCAGATACCATTTCGATTACAGTGTATTTATGTAGCCTGTACCTAGACTATACGTGTATGTGTAGAATGTGTTGTGGGCAGAATAATGGCTCCATGCTCCCAAAGACATCAACGCTAGAGCCCTGGAAACCAGTGGCAAAGGAGCTTGGCTGATGTGATCAAGTTCAAGACTTTGAGACAGGGAAATTATCCTGGATTATGTGGGTGATCCCAGTGTAACTACAAGAGCCTTTAAAAATAAAAGAGTCAACAGTAGAGGTCAGAGTGACTCAATGTGAGAAGAATGTGACCTGTTAATGCTGGCTTTGAAGATTGAGTAAGGGACTATGAGTCAAGGAATCCAAGGAAACTAAGGGACTATGAGCCAAGGAAAAACTTGGGAAACTTGGGGTATCTGAAATGCTACAGGAGGAGCTGCCCAGAAAAGTGCCACAAGTTGGGTAGAGAACACATCTGCTCATTTTTTTCATGGACCTACAGCAGATGCTGTTTTTGTAGCACTGGTGATGGTTCGGTAAAGGTCACCCTCACGATCCAAAGACCTTCCTCAGATGAATGAAAACAGTATACCTCACTGGGGGACTCGGAAGGAGGAATCCCCTGAACAGAGAGACTGTTTCCAGAGCTTTGTTTATATGTGTTCACATCTTATCTTCTATTTTTTGCTGAATTTTAATTGGAGAAGGTCCCTGAATGAACTTCTAGAACATTCTTCTCATGGTAGGTGATCTCCAAGTGTTTCTTGAAATGCATGAATCATCAAGCAAATGAATTTGATCTATTTACGCAGACTAGGAAGATTTAATTATTTTCTGAGCGTAAAATCCAGCAAAAAGCCAGGCAAAGGAATTTGTTTGGAATTTTGTTTTATTTAATCTTGTTTCATAGTTCCCCATGTATAGTACGTGACATTTGTTTTTAGAATAAAATATCTGGCTTTTATTCAGAGAACAACCTCGTGCTAAAACTAGCTGGACAACTTATTGTATGTTTGGATAATGGAATGTCAGCATAGAATTTTTTTTTAATGAGAAAGGAAATGGTTCTATTACTTCCATGGAAAAATACACCAAAACAAAAAAATATAATACAATAAAACTTTGTACATTTTCCTATTAATAACCCCAGTGAGTGCTGACAAATGCTTGGAGTTGACCACAATGCCCAAATCAAAACCCTCAAATGGTATGACCACAGAGGCTGTGAACTCTCAAGCCAGTAAGCTAATGGACAAGATGCTAAATATCAACCTAGGACTAGGATATATTTTTAATTACTGTTGGCATTTTGCTTCTGCTTAATCCATTACACAGGAGCCAACACCATGCCTTTCTCTCCAATATCTGACTTCATCCATGGCTAGGACTCAGCTCTCATCAGTAACATTAGGTAGGAGGCCAACCACTAAGGAGGGTGAATGACTGACCTGGATGACACACTTGTACCACAGACAAAACCAAATGAACCCAAAGCAGCATACGGACAAGGTCCTCCAATAAGCACTGCTAATGTTTTGCAGCATTTTATGGTTCTTAGGCAAGATGCCGTATTGACTTTCAGGTCGGGATAAGGCTTTATTTCTACTTCTCTCGCTTCCTGATAAAAATGAGATGAAAAGCATTGCTGTGGAAAGGGCCAGGCCTACGAGACAAAAGACTTAGGGTCAGATCTTTTCACTGGGTGATGAATAGATGAGCCGTTTAACGTTTCTAAGCTTTGTCCATCTAATTTATGAAATGGAGATAAAAAATTTCCTCCCTGTTTTCTTCCTTTTCATGTTGTGGAGTCACATGACAAAAATTAATCTATGTAAGAAAGACTTTTTTTGGTAATGTGTAATATAAATGTTAAAGTGTTGAAGTGTGATATAAATGTTAAGTTATGTTTTTCTGATCAACACCATAATCCTAGTTGTTAATAAGGTATAACAGGACTATGTTTATTTGTCCCTTTAATTTGCTCATTTTTCCAAACTCATTTGTCCCTCTTCTGACACTAGTCCCAGTTAGAATTTTGTTTTGTCAGGTGCTTATATCAATTCCCCTATATACTTTCTCTCTGTCTAGTGTTTGCTTAAGTTGAGATAGAAATCAAAAGTAGAAATACATACAGAGTATTCAGCAAGTGGTCATCAAAAACCTACCTATCCCATTCTCCCAAAATCTAAGAAATGTTGTCGCATATTGCCATGTAAGAGGTATATAATCACAGCCGCACACATGGGAACCATTTATTTCTCACCTGTCTGTCGGTCAGCTGGGGTTAGAATAAACAGGTTGGTGTCATGCTCTGAGCTGCTCTTAGATCTGTTCTGCATGTATTCAGTTTGGGGCCCAAGCTTAAAAGGGTAACACCTATACTGGTAAGTTTCTTTGAGGTGTAAGATGGCAAGTGCAATAAAAAAAAAGATAGCGGGGGGCCGCCTGAGTGGCTGAGTCGGTTAAGTGTCTGCCTTGGGCCAGGTCATGATCTTGTGGTTCATGAGTTCGAGCACCACATTGGGCTCTGTGCTGACAGCTCAGAGCTTGGAGTCTGCTTCAGATTCCGTGTCTCCCTCTCTCTCTGTCCCTCCCCCACTCCCACTCTCTCTTTCAAAAAATGAATAAACATTAAAAATTTTTTAATTAAAAAAAAGATAGCAGGGTAGATTTGGTCTCAAAGGAAGTTGGGCAAAATACTTACTGTTAGACTAAAGCTAGTCTAGTGATTCTTCAAATAAAATGTTCATCAAAAATTGTTTTCAGTGCAAGGTTTCATGCTTTCCATGTGTGCAGTGCCTATCACAACCTTTCTCCCGTGGCTGAAGACCATGCTGGTGAAACTTCTGTATGTGTGTGTTTGTGCATGCACATGTGCATTTTCTATTGCAATCATTTATTATGGAAGGTGCATTTTCTTCAAATGCTTTACTCTTAATGTTCAAACCCTTAAAAAGTTGGAATACTGAAATAATACTTAAAGAATCTGTTTTTATAAAATGTATATATTTTGGGAGACAGAAAGAGAACAGGGGAGGTGCAGAAAGAGAGACCGCCCCCCTCCCGCCAAGCAGGCTCCACATTCTCAGCTTGGAGCCCAACGGGGTGGGACCTGAGCGGAAATCAAGAGTTGGAGGCTTAACCGACTGAGCCACCCAGGTGTCCCATTACTTAAATAATTATTAAGACAAAATATGGATGCGGGAATACCTGAGTAGGAACATAGGCATCATTTTTCACTGGGTGTGAGTCGGTGAATGTATCCTGAGAATGTAGTTCAGGTGGGAAGCCATGTGCCCTCCTGAGTCATACTTATATCTCCGTTTGCAGGGCAGTTTTCACGGAATACTTGAACCAGGCTGTTTGTTTGCTTTAATGATTATCATAGTAATTATTACAATAAGGTAGACTTTATTTTACCAAGGAGTTCTTTGACCATTTCATTCAAAAATGCTTATGAGTCAAACTGCATGTTTGATCATCACGATATTGTGTTTTACTGGAGGCATTGCAAAGATCCTAAGATAGATAGCATATTTGGTTCAAGATGATTTCTGATAAAATCCAGTTAAAAGCTATCTTTTTTTTTTTCAAGGAATGCTCAAGTTAACATTACAAATATTTACTAAAAAATCAGACTCAGGGTCGCCTAGGTGGCTCAGTCAGTTAAGCCTCTGATTGTTGATTTCAGCTCAGGTCATGATCTCACAGTTCATGAGATCAAGCCCCACCTCCAACTCCATGCTGACAGCACGGAGCCTGCTTGGGAATTCTCTTTTTGTTCCTCTCCCCGAACCTTTTCTCTCAAAATAAATAAATAAACATTTTAAAAAATCAGACTCAATGAAGATAACAGCAATCATCTACACAACATACACGTGCATGCACACACACACACACACACACACACACACCTTATTAAAGTATACTTTGTAAAAAGACTTCTTGTTTGGGCCATTTCAATATTAAGTGCACAGTTTATAGATTTTAGGTGATTTCTACAAATCACCTAAAGTTTACTTACAAAGTAAAATCAAGGCTTCTTTTGGGCAAAGATGTTCAGGTCACACATGGTATCTAAATGAATAGATTTACCTTTCCTGGCTGTAGGGGACTAAATTCTTGGGTCAAAGGTGCATTAATGGGCCACATTTGAGATTTAGTACTCTTTCGTGGTATCATTTTCATTGAGGAGACTATGTGAAGACTAACTTAGGGCTGGCATCCAGGCTGCTCAAAATATAATTCCTGGAAATGTATTTCCAAAATTCTACCATTCTGGGTACAGCACTACTTGGCAAGTCAATTTATTAAAAATAAATAGCTTATAAATCACAGCCCTCTTCTACTCCACCTCGTTCTCCTTCTCTGTCTCTCTCTGTTTGTCTGTCTGTCTCTCTCTGCCTGAGTAATTATTTCTAAATTTCAGTTTTAAAATTTTAAATAATTAAAATACAGTCACATTGTTTAAAACTATTTTGAAATGATAGATAGTGATGACTGACTCATTTGTGTTTCCTTTCTCTCTTTGTTTATTCATTTTTTACAAATACACAAAGCTAATCTCTTCTTCAAAATTTTATTTTGTATCATCTCTCTTTACATTTTTTTATTGTTTATTTATTTTTGAGAGAAGAGAGAGACAGCATGTGACTGCGGGAATGGTAGAGAGAGGCGACACAGACTCTGAAGCAGGCTCCAGGCTCTGAGCTGTCAGCCCAGAGCCTGATGCGGGGCTCGAACCCACGAACCGTGAGGTCATGACCTGAGTCGAAGTCAGGTGCTTCACTGGCTGAGCCACCCAGGCGCCTCTGCATTATTTCTCATTAAATAACCAATGTGTGTGCGTGTGTTGTATATGTTCATACATGTATACACACCACATACATAATCTGTGTAGGTTATATATTGTCACACTACAAACCACCTGAAAACAAGGTAGCCTAAAACAAAAACAATGTATCATTTCTCAACATCCTGTGAGTTAGGAATTTGGAGAGTGCCGTTCTGAGCAGTGAGTACTTCTGCTACATGATGTCAGCTAGAGTCATTCATTTAGATGCATTCAGCTACCGATGCGGCTGAATTGGAAGATCTAAGAAAGTTTCATTCATCTGCCACTACAATACCACTTCTCTCTTTCTTTCCAGGTAATGTGGACTTCCTCACAACATTAGCGGGCTAAGAGGTGGACTTCTTGCATGGTAGCTGGCTTCCTCGAGTGAATGTGAAAGCCTTAAGGCATTAAATTCATATATGATAGGATCGAAAGATCTAGCAACCACCTGTGGGTCGTATTTGAGATTTAATCATTTTTCATGATTGCTTTTCCATGATGAGACTAGTCTAAGGTTAATCTTAGGGTTACTATTTTAGGATTAATAATTTTAGGATTAATCTTAGGGAAATTTAGAATCACGCCTACCACATTCCTTTGGACAAGTCCCCAAAGCACCCAGATTCGAGGGGAGGGAAATAGATTCTATCTTTCAGTGAGATGAGTGGCAAAGAATTTGCAGCCATCTTGAAGTGATCACAGTATCTGTTGCATTTTATACAAGTTTTAAAGCCCCCACACACCAGCCAATCAGGGATTGAAAGATGTCTGTGAATATACTATGAAAGACTAGATTTCAGTTTTCAAAAAAATTATCAAATTACTGAGAAATATTGATGTAAGATGCAGTACTTTTAGACATAAAAATAGTTTTCTTTTTTTTAAATGAACTTTTCATTACAACCTCATAGGTTTGCTGCAAAGCCTATATTTCTGTAACACACTATGTTGTTAATTAAAAATAAACACCTCACCAAAGTATTTTTAATCACTTGGACATATCTTGACTGCCAATTTGTGGAGAGGCTAGTTCCTTCATGCATGCTTTGACATATACATTAAACCCTCTCTTACTATTCTCTTGAGAATCTAATTCCCATCAAACCTGTGACATAACCTATAACTATCACCAGCTTCTTTGGAGAAGTTTATGATCTTCATGATATATGCCTTCTGAAATATACGTCTGTAGGCTTATGGCAAAATTAATAATACCGAAATTAAAACTGACAGCTCTGAAATGATATGCTACCCTTAGCATATGGAATAACTACCGTGAACACTTATGGGGTTTGTTGCAAGATTATAGACAGTTACCCAATAGGGGATAACTTCTGAACTGTGTTGCTAAATCTCATTTGACAGGTTTTGGATTTGGTATGATTTTTCTATAGCATCTTAGTGTTGGGTGAGCAATATGTTAGCTATGATTCAGATGATATTTTATGCCTAAACTCCTCAGTCTTTCTCCTCCACGTCTTCCCTCTCTTCCCCCCCACACCCTCCTCTTTTTTCCCTTCCTTCTTTATACACTCAATCTTATCTAAATATTTTAGCAGTTAGTTCATGGCTAGGGGATTCTTTATGAAATATGATAATAAAAAACCCTTTTGTCTGGCTGTGCGTTTGAGTGTGCACATCTGCAAGTCTGAGGATACATATCAGAGTTTTATCTACCTATCTGTCTATTGATTTATTATGTTTATACTCTTTTTTTTTTGTTAAGATAGGAATGCAAGTTGCAAAGATTTAGACCTATACACTGTTCAGTGATCCAGTCTTTTATAAAATCTGTCTTGGCCCCACTTCATGGGTGCACATACGTATGCGCGCGCTCACACACACACTTTTTTTCTTTAATGGGCATTTATCTCTTTTTCTGGTGAATGAAGGACTGTTGTCCAGATCTTGACTTTGTAAAAAATAGCACCATCCCTGTAAAAGAAACACTTATGCAGCTTGAGGGAAAAATAGCTAAGAATCGGTTGCTACAATCGCAAAGAAATACTCACGTATGGTAATGCTGCTAATGCTCCAGGATTCTATCTATATGCTGGAAGCTATGTAGGATTAATAACAGAGGAATCTAGGAAATGGGGCCAGAGGGAATTTGAGGTGCTTTTAAATGTATTCCTCCTCCTCTATTCTAGTTTTATCTTGAAAACATAGAAATTATATAAACATGCTTCAAACAAAATAAATAAAAAATGAAGACATTAACAAATATAATGCAATTTTGAGTAGGGACATGATTCCCCATGCAAACTTGTGGGCCTTTCTAAAGTTTGTCAGAAATAAGGCAGGCACTTGGATTGGGTTGCCGTTAACTTTTTAGTAACTGATCCTAAGTCATTTCTATCCCTGCAGTCAGGATCGTCCTCTGATGGCAAACCATTTTATAGATAATAAAATGCAATCCCCATGCTGTAAACATTCCTGGCTATCTATCTACTCAACCATCCAATTCTCTCTTCTTTTGTGGCGACGGAGTTTCAACGAGCCGTATTAAATGCTCATGTTTCAAGCCTTGCTTTCACTTAAGAGTGAGTTTGGTTTTGAACAATGAGTTTTGTAAACAGATAGCTAACCCCTGACAGAGTCTTGGGAAGATTTTTCTTTCTTTACAGAAGGGATGGTGCCACTCTCCTAACACCTCTCTTTTCTCCTGGCTGCCGTGCCTGAAGTTGTAATGGTTAACTTGGAGCAGCCATATTGTTATTTTTTTTAATGTTTCTTTATTTTTGAGAGGAAGAGAGACAAAGTGCAAGTGGGGGAGGGGCAGAGAGAGGGAGATACAGAATCTGAAGCAGGCTCCAGGCTCTGAACTGTCAGCACAGAGCCTGATGCTGGGCTCAAACTCACAAACCGTGAGATCATAACCTGAGCCAAAGTCCGGCACTTAACTGACTGAGCCACCCAGATGCCTCCAGAGCAGCCAGATTGTGACCCCACGGAAAAAGATAATATATTTAAGAGTCCTCGATCTTGACAGTGTACAACTGCTATACCATGCTAGCAACTGTCTTCTTCTATAATTTATTATAAACTAAAAAAATAAAAATAACTTTTTACTTGTTTCAACGATTGTGTCAAGTCTTGTTGCCATTAGCCAATTCTAACTACTTTAAATGGTAAATAGGTGACAAGGCTCCTTTGTGGATATTAAATTTGTCATTTTTAACATTAATTTTTCTGTTGTCATTTTGCCTGTATTTTTCTTTTCTTGCCTCCAATTCAGATGGGTCCCAGATTCTGTGCTTTGATGACTAGGAATGTTTGCAGTATGCTTCCTGGATATTTCCTTCAAAAGCTTACAGCCACTGAAGCGTTCCGAGTTGGAGACAGGGGTACAGCTCAGTCTACAAAAACAGTCCTTGGCTTGGGGAAATCCAGAGGGCTCTGCAGGTGTGGTGAACCCCAAGGACTAAGGGTTGTGATGACGATTTGGCGCCCATTCCCCATGACCAGAGGCGCCACAAGAGGCCTCTTTAGGGCTGCCCAGACCAGTCCCTGCATGCTAACAGTGCACATAACCCTCCTCTACGTCCCTGACCGATGGGAGCAAGCAGGTGCCTCTGGTGAGGCTTGATATCGCTGGGACAACGAGTGTAGAAGGAGGACCTAAGGCTCCCCTACAGTCAGAGCCTCGCATTTTTGTGGGAGTTCTGTTGTTCTTCTTACCCTTTGGAGATAACTGAATTGGGAGGAGGGTGCAAGGCCAAGGCCCCTTTTTAGAAATATTGGCTAGCTGCGTATTGTGCATCATAACTCCCATAAAAAAGTGTGTAAAACATAAACATACAGCTCAGTGAATTCTCACAAAGTAAGTGCCCATGTCACTCCAAATATAAAACATGGCCAGTCCCCAAAATGCTTTACCTGGGCCCTATCAGTAAGCATTTTATCATTCTTCCCCAAAGAGAATCCTGATTATTCAGGAAACGTTTTCTTGCTTTTATTTACAGCTTTACTACTTGAGTATGAATTACTAAACACTAGCTATGTCTATTCTTAAATTTTACATAAATGGAATCACACTTTTTATTTTGGTTTGTGGCTTTTTCATTCAAGATTATTTTGCTTGTGAAATTGATACATATTATTATGTGTAGCAGCAATTCATTTATTTTCTACCGCTTTGTAGTATTTCATCATATAAAAACACACAATTTATTTAGTTGTTTTATTGCTGAAGAAATTTGAATTATTTTCAGTCCTTAGACAAAGAATTCAGAGGTTTTGGCAAGAGCATCCAGGCTCAGAATTAATAATCAGAGCCACCATCCCCACTACATTTCCACCACTACCAAATCCCATATTCCTTACTTGATCTGTAGTCGAACTTCTGTCACAGAAAGAGTTGATCACAGTGTCCCCAAGAGATCTTTCCAATTATGGCCACAATAGATTGATTCAGGAAGATTCTTGGCTGCAAGTTTCTCCAGTGAGTGCCTTGCAGGGAATTTTGAATTAGAACAAAAGAAGAATGTATGTCTCTGAATTGCTAGAATACAACCTGTAAATCTAGGAGCTATTGGCACCCATGTTTCCCAAGTGGACAGGAGAAAAAATTAGAAATTTCCGCAGCGGAAGAAAAGAATGAAGAGGATGCCCAGAGGGGCACAGCTATAGGACTGTAAAGAATCCTGATGATCAAATTCCTGGTTTTCGTTTGTTCTAAAGCTTTTACTTCCTTATAATAAATGTTCTGTTGGCTTAGGAGAGTTTGAGTGAGCGTCCATTACATGGAAATACAATAGTCCTAATCTTACAGACATTTTTACCTATCTAAATTAGACACTGTTCATAACAATTTCTTAAATAATGATATTTTTCAAAAATTTTATATTTGAGAATTCAAGCCTGGTACTTGATGTTAATGTGCTGAATGGATTTGGACAAGTAAAAGAATTTCCTGTGATTATTTACTCATCAGTAACATATGGAAGTTTGGACAATAAAATCTCTGAAATTTACTTTATGTTTAACACAAAATTATTCTATCAGAGTGCCAGTGGAAAAACTTATTATTTGCACTTGACTTTTCAAAGGAAGCAGTGGGGAGTCTGGTGATAATTTATTCTATAAAGTTTTGAAACTGAAATATTTCAGCACTCCTCTGCTTCTTAGTAAATGGTGCATTCTCCATTAGAGTATTTTCTGGTGCATAGCAGGCACCCAGCAAATATTTGTCAAATGAAAGAATGAATGAATGACTCTCCACTTGAGATATTTTATATCCCAAGATCTAGAACATTAAGCACATGTTTTCATGCTATCTCTTCTCATTTGACCCTTAGCATAAATCCCTAGTCTTTACAAAGACCACATGCAACCTTTCAAACATGTGGGTTTCTGCTTCTGGGTGATTCAGAACTGAAGGGGTTAATGAAGAATGGAATGCCTCCTTAGGATTTCTGTGAAGCACAAAAAGTACAGTGCCAACAAAATCCCCTGAAGAGTAAACAAAACTTGGAACTGTTGCAAACAATAAATTGTCAATACCTTATAGAAGCAATGGATAATGAAAACTTATCATGCCTATAGTTAGTATCCTCTTTAAAAGAATTTACAGAGTCTATGAAATTAAATTCTGTGCACAGTTCTCTTAATTTGTCCTTAATTAAACAATACTCCATAAATGGTGCATTCAGTGACCAAATGTTCAGAGACAGCAAAATGGTGGGTCCCAAGCCATTAGGAATGAAATAAAGGCAGTCCCTGGAGAGTCTGCAAGAATCTGGTCTCTCTAAGTGACAACTGATGGTTTAGGAAAGATAATTAACTTTGCAATTACAAACTGCAGCTTTCACCAATGCTGTTTTTCCCCCAGTATAATCTTTTAAATGTTGGATTATTTCCTATAACGTGAAATAGTTTGCTTGGAGAAGAGAAAAGCAAACAAATACCCCACTTTAGGCTGCTGAGTTCATCAGGAATTAAATCCTTATTGATTAATTTAATGGGTATTGTTTTTTATTTCTAATGTTAGATCAATATCCATTTTATGTGCAGTGCTATGCAGATTCACAACACTAAAATTTCAGCAGTAAATTTATACAGATAGCAAAACAGTATTTAGATTTCATACACAAAACCAGAAAAGATAGATCTTTTATTTTTTTATATCCAAAAAGAAACGTGAAATTGCTGTTCAATACATTAAGAGCTAAAACTTTTAAAGAACCCTTATTCTGCTTTAGATGAGGTAAGTTTATGCCATTTTTTTCTGCTTAAGTGATTCTCTGAAAATCTCATTACTTTATTTATTATGGATATTTAAATGATTTTCATACCAGAATAATCCAGATTGCCTCCTCCCTCCTCAAATAATTCAGTCTACACTAACTATACCTGGCCAACTTTTATTAATGTCCGCTGACACTATCCATTAGGCAAATGCTAATGCAAAGAAGAATTTCTTTTCTTTTTCTTTTAAAATTGGATTGGTAGAAGGACATCTTTATTGTGTCTATGTAGATGAAAATCTTGAACTGTAAAAATACCATAGACCAATTCTAGACCTCAAAAACCCATCTTTTTCTCAATACTGTTCAACTTACCAGATGAGAATATCTCCTCTACTTTGCTCCATTTTCTCATTATTTGTGTTTCTAAATGATGGCCTTAGTGTTCATGTTCAAATGGCTTCTACCATTCACAACAAATACATAGGACAACAGTCTTTGAAAGCTGACTCACTCAGGCAAAGGCCAAATTGCTTTTTGTTAACACTATATTGATAAAGGTAAAGAATTAGAGGGCACCTGAAAGATACACTGGTTCTGATTTGGTAGCTCAAAAAGTCAGAGAAAATCTGTCAGACGATGTCCATGTCATTAGGCTTTTCCATAAATGCACTTAGGTTTCATCAGAGACTCTCATGTTGTTAAATAACTTTTATGTTTTCTGAACTTAGGCAGGTTCACTCCTCCTCCTTCCCTCCCTCCCTTCTTTTCTTCCCTTCCTCTATTCACTCATCAAATATTTATTGAATTCACGGACCCCACTTATCTACCCATATATCTATGGCCCTGAGTCAGAATCTATGGGTTCAGAGATATACATAACACACTCAGGGAAATCACTGTTGATGAAAGCTGAAGTCCTTTGCTTGTGGGTAACAAGTATACCTAGCCACTGGGGTCTCAACTAAATATGGAGAAATGGGCTACTTTTGTTCTCAGAGACCTAGTCTCTATATTGCCAGAAAGCCTAGAGAACTTTCCTTCTCCAACCCCATTTCCATATCCACTTAGCAAAATTTCTATCTTTCCCTAAGGAAAAGAGCAATGAATACAAATTATCCACCCTACAAAAGCCCATATTCTTATAAGACCGTGCCTGTCTCCACCGTAATCAGCCTCCAAATTACAGGATGCTCCCTTTCCAATGCCCTTCCATCTGTTTCCTACCATTTGCACCTTAAATATCACCCGGTTTGGGCCACAAAACTGAGCTGCAGTCCTCCTGGAGTCTGTACATCTCCTGGGCTCCCTGAGACCATCTCCCGCTTGCCCTCTTGGTGACTTCTCATTCTTCCTGGTTCTATTTCCTTGACCCGCTTTTTATTGTGCATCACCTCATCTTCCACCGGGGTCTTCTCTCTAGCCCTCTTGCTTAGTCATATAGTTTGCATTCATTCTCTCAGCTCTGACTTTCTAACAAATCCAGAACTTGAGAATTTCCCACAGTGTAGCCCTGCCCTGCCTCTGGGTCTAATGGAACTTTTTGCTGAGCCTGGCCTACATCTCCATGAGTGGGGAAAAGAGATGAAGGAGCACATTCAACTGTTAACCCCTCGTCCAGAGTTTTATTGCCTCCTTTTTGGACAATTACAGAAGGTTCATAACTGGTTTCTCTGTATTTATTCCCCCCAGCACTCAAGTTTATTATCTACCATTTCAATATGAATATATCTATGGCCCTATTCTGATTATATTGTTCTCCAACTCTAACTCACGCCACAAACCTTGCACTTTATTCACTGCATAGTACTCCATTACTTGTGGTAGGGAATGTACAATGTTCATCTTTGTGTTTCCATGACAACTAGCACAGGACCTTGGTAGAGAATTCAACATTTATCCACTGGATGCTATTTCGACTAAATATCAATGCGCATTTTGCAAGGACAATTTTCCACCAGCAAATATGGGAACCACCAGCTTAACAAAACTTAAATAGATTTCTTTACTGTACCACTTCCATGAGCCTTAAATACCCTAATGTAGTGGTAATATTCCAAAAGGAAGACAAAAGATATGGTACTTGACCAGGAATACCTTTTTTGTTTTCCTAAAGCATCTTGAATAGCTGGTGCTAGTGTTCTGTGGTGCACATATTTAGTGAAATGCTGTTCAACAAAATAAAGTTTTAAGTAATTAGATAGTAATTAAGAGGGTCCCATGATTTAGCCCTCATTTGCATTCGTATTTATCCTGTTTACCTTCTACAAATTTCTTGTTACTAACTTTACATTCCTTGAAAAAAAAGGCCACTTACTATTCCAAACTTTCCTATGCTTTGTCTTACACCTGGTTTTCTCCTCTTTTTTCCCTCTCATTCTCCCGTCTAATCTTCTCCAGTTACAATTTTACCCATAATTTAAGACCCCCACCAACACTGTCTTTGTATCCATAAAATTTTGGTTGATTGCTTAATTAAATATGGCTTCCTTGCATCCTCAAATTATATACTACCATTTTATGGCATATATCTCAACCTGTTGGATATTGTGGCTAATAGCGGACACATTTTCATTACCAGTTTACAAATTCTTAAATGAATACTGCTGTACATTGAATTCTCACCATGAACTCTTCTAGGTATTTCATTCATTCATTAATTCGTTTAGCCATTCATCCATGTATCCTTTCTTTCTCTGATCCACCCATCCATCATACTAGTGAGCACCAAAAGTCGTTCTGGGGCTGAGCATTGGGACTAACAAATAAAGCAGGTACTCTCTCCTATAGTTTATATCCTAGTGGAGGAACATAGGTCATGAATATATGAAAAAGAAATAAATACGACTATTTGGAAAGTGGTAAGTTATAGGTAGAGAGTGAAGCACAATAATGGTATTCAGAATAACTGAGGAATGAATTGTTACATTAAGTTAGAATGGTCAGGACATTTTGTGTATCCTAGCTCATTTAATCCTCAGAATAATACTTTGAATTACTTATTGCTCTTCCCAGTTTACAGATGAGCAAATTGAAACTAAATGAAGTTCCATAGGTCGATCAAGTTCATTTAGATCATCAGTATTAGAACAGGGCTAACCAATATAATTGTATACGCTGTGCATTGCCAGACCTCAAAAGGCACCATGTACATGGTGTCTCTACCAATCAGGATTAGATAGAGAAACAGAATCGCTAAAAATGTCATAGAATAAGGGATTAATGGTAGAGATTAGGCCTTACATAACTGAGAGCGATAAAGAATCTATGGGAAGTTGGTTGCCCTTTGCCTGATGGGACTGAAAGTGATTGTAGGTGACCAGGGCTAAGAGTGCTAAGAAAATGTTATATAAAGTGGGGGAAAGCAAGAACAAACTGAAAGCCCAAGGAGAAGAAATGGATTCCACAGGGACAAATGGGAACCCATACCTGTGTCTGACTGTCCCCAACCACAGTGAGCTGGGTGATACGCAGGGAGAGCCGGCACCTTTTACCTTGTGGCTGTACTTACACCTGGCCCGGGTCTCAGAGAAGCTGCACCGACCACGGGCTGGCTGCTGCCCAGGCCTAAGAGCTGAGCCATGAGATCAGTGATAACACGCACAAGCTATGACAGAACATGTTGCTCGACGTGAACTTAGAGTCTAATGGCTGCTGCTTCTGCATCTTGTACAAAATTCTCTTGTAACCAACCCTGGCCAGAATCACACAAGGAACAGAATTCTTAGAAATGTAGCTCCAATTGAGCTAAGATGACACTGTGGACCTGAGCTGTACAATGCAAAGCTTGCAGAGACAGACTTTCACCTAGACTTTGGGACTCCAAGAGTTGCATGCTTTTGATTACCTACTTCATATAACACACTGTGTGCCTCATATTCATATGCTCACAATACCTACCAAGGAAAGTGGGCATTTACTTAATATTTAGTAAGTAAATTATTCACATAGTATTGTATAGGTCTCACCTAAAACTGAGTCTAGAGAATACAATTCTTACATTCTCCCAGTTGACTTTGTATCAAAGCACACAGTCAGGAAAAAAAAATCACTTTGACCAGAGAAAAATAGAATGATCCTTTTGTCATTGAAACACTTTGCTTTTAGGAGAGCAGGATTGAGGGTGCCGTTTCAAAATGTAAGCCTTGTATTCCGGTGTTGCTAGACCAGCATAGCCTGGGGACAGAAGCATCAGCATCACCTGGGAATGTGTTAGAAATGAACATTCTCGAGTTTCAGCCCAGACTCACTGAATCAGAAATTCTGGGGGTGGAGCCAATCTGTGTGGACAAGCCTTCAAGGTAATTGATGCACCCTCAAGTTTGAGAATCCCTGATCTAGAAATGCTGAATTCTTGGGCTGCTGAATAAAAGGAGAAGCTGAAGGAGGTCCCATTTGATGAATCTGCATATTTGGTGGGTGAAAGAAATGACACACAGAACCACTAAGCTGCAACTTTAGACAATGCAGGATAGCTAGGCAAAAATGGAAAAAGTAAAGCAATATTAGGAGCAAGGCCATCCCACAGATGCAGGTAAGAAAGAGTCATCCAATGACATGTAGGGGATTTCTCCAGAGGTATCTGGCAGCACGTTTTGCACCTGTGTTTTGGTAGGTGGGTAGCTGATTTCCTGTTACTGCACAAGCTCTGGGTAAATGGACGAGGTATATCATGTGTTCCCACCTTGTTAATCAGGCAATTTCATATAAATGACCACATTGCATTCTCTAACTTATACGTGGTCCTGTCCCTCCTTAAGAAAGTCCTCGTTTGTCTAAAGAAAAGTCAGTCCCTGTAGAATCAACCATTTTAAAAACCCAGAGATAACATGATTCTGATTTGGGCTAGAATTTTCAAAGACCCCACCTTCTCTGCCTACAGCTACTTCTTAACCCAATCCTAATCTCACCCCCTCCAGACTCCTGCTTCATTTCCTCATCGCAGCCACAAGCTTATCTCCCGAACTCAATGTCTGATATTGTGGTAGGATAATATTTAGAAATGCTGATCACTGTGGGGGGCTTTTTCATGCTTTACTTCCTCCTTGTTCCTCTGCTCCCATGATCAAAGCCGAAGACCTAACTCTCTCTGGCTTTACTGTTCCATCCTGCTAAGACTTTGGGAGACTCTAGTAGATTTGTCAACGGCTGGAGAAAGAGGGCTCAGCTACAGACAAGATGTCATCGTAAAAAAAACACTGAGGGGAAGGAGATTTGCCTTTGGCTGAAGGTTAGAGATTCAAAAGGGAAGAGACAGAAAAGATGAGATAAAACTTCCACATGGCCTGATAGTGAGAAGAATTTCAGAAAGAAAATGGCTTATCAGATATATCTCGGCTATCTAAGCATGTGGGAGCAGAGAGAGCCTCAAAGAAGGATTTCAGGGCCTCAAGTCTAAAGCACATCAAACAGAGCTCCCAGGACACGGGAAGCCATGGCAGTATCTCTGTGGACAAATGACTCATGACTGGTTGTAGGACATTCCCTCCAAACACCTTGTCACTGTAAAATTCCACAAGTGGAACATTGAAAAATGGCTAGAGTTCAATTACCCTCCAAAACTACGATATGGGCTGATTTATGGGAAAAAGTGTAATCCTTCTTGCATATAGAATGAAGTTAACGTTTCCAAAGCTTGTACCTTTTCTCCTCACTAGGATTATGTCTTCTCATTTACTTTATTTTGACAAACAATGTATGGTGTAGAAAAGGCTTATTATCCTGAAATGAACTTAAATACCATTGGCTTGGCTGCTTGCGGAGGTCAATTGTCAGAAACAGGGGTGGAAGGTGGGGGGACAGGATTAAACAGATTCTAGATTGAGTTATTATAATTGGGCAAATGAATTCCAAGTTGAAAGGTTGGATATCATTGTTACTAATGGTGTCCCTACAGTATCTAACTTGATATTTTGTCCAGCTTAGCCTACTGGGAGAGTCAGGCTGGCGTATATCATTGTTTATATTAAAAAAATAAAGTATGATATTCTAGATAAATAGAATTAAATCCAACATACTTGAAAGATAGAGGAGGATGGAGATACTCCTGTTATAAAAAACTTAATATAAATGATCGGGACAGCTGTGGTTTTTAATAAGATTTTGCTTCCCAACAGAGAGACATTTATCATGAAACCAATGAAATTTAAGTTTTAAGGTTCCCCAATTACATGGACCCCATCTAAGGCCCAGTACCTAATTTTATACTCTAAATCTGAATTCATTTTCTTAAAGAGGTTACCCCAGATTATAAAAATGTTGGACTCCACGAAATCTGAATCTACTCTTTATCTCAACTTCTGTTGTTATAACTTCCAATTACAGGTAGTTACTCACACAGCTGGATATGGTATCTTTATGTCCTAAATCACTGCTAACTTCCTTTCAAATTCATTGTTCTTATAAGCAATAACCACTAAAAATAAACTCAAAGGAAGGAATAACAAACAAAAGAACAAACAGCTTTGAGAGTCCTTGAGCATAGAGCATTCTAGGCCCAGTGGGATTCCAAAATGAGGACAAGAAGCCTTCTCTATTCTGCACCAAATGGTGATTTTTATATTTTATTTATTTATTTTGTATGAGGGTTCCTGTTGAAGGTGAATTACCTCAGGGAGAAATCCTATTTCTGATACCCCTGGTCTATCACTATTTTTTTTTCCAGGTTGTGAAACCCCAGTTGCTTTGGAGAGAAGCTGGAATAAAATTATAATTACATTCATTAGCATATCTAAATGGAAGCATCCTGCCCTACTGTATGTACTCATTAAGAATGATCATCAACAGATTCCAGAATCTGCCTTGTTAATTAGGTGGTGGAATCATACAGCATGATGGGTGGAGTCTAGGTGCTATGACGTGACCTGGTCATGACTGGGCTTTCTGCATCCGTAATTGATATGCGCCCTCTACAACATGGGCCCTACACCCATCTGTCATTAAAATAACCTTCTTCAGGCTTTACAGTTGTGTGCTCAAACTTAAATGTACTTAAACATTTCAGAAGAAGAAAAGCAGACATCGCTCAAATACCTCTATCAGGAGTTAGCCAAGGTAGCTGAGGTGCTGCTGAAATAATCTCAGAAAAAGAAAACCCATGTTTTTTCCCATTTTCTTGACTCAACAACATCCTGGCACTCTTCCAGACAATGTGGACTAGTGGGAAGTTGTAGACTTCATGGACCACTTGCTCTTTTGTTCTGCATGGTGTTGCACGGTGTTATGGCAAGCCATTCATTCCCTCATGCTTCCATATGCGGCAGGGGGAAACATTCTAGGCTCCTCTTCACTTTCTTACACATTCTTACCTCAGGGAAGAAGAACTCATCCGATTGGTGAGTTTGGGAGAAGGAATTGGGAGTTCCTGGAGCAGGGCCTTTTTTTCCTCTTCTCTTTTGAATCCACTTGTCTGTAGAAGGTACCTGTTCTGTCTGCTCTTTACCATGAATCGATATCCCAGGATAAGAGACTCCTGATGTCCTTCAGCTATCCCTATGACTACTAGGTGTGTAAGTCTGTTTCAGATTTCCCCCAAAAAAAAAGATTGCCAGCACTTCCTCCTCTTCCTATACATGCTTGCTTATTCTCTCATCAGGAATTGAAGTGTATTAACCAACTCTTAAATCCAGACTGGTCTTCTGGTTTATTTATGCCAATAGAATGCAGTGGAAGTGATGCTTTATGTGTTTTAGGCTTAGTCCTTGAAAGGCCTGGTAGCTTCCATTTTCCTTCTCTTGGAATCTGGTTGCCATGCTGTATGGACGTCCAGGCTGCCTTGCTGGAGACAGAGAGGATGTGGGAAAGAAGCACCACGTGATGTAAGGAGCCATGTAGAGGGGAACCAAAGTACCATGGCCAACTCTCAGCATCTAAGGGTTCAGACATGGGAGAGAGCTCTCTTGAACCTCCCTGTCACCTGAATGCTGCCATGTGAGTGGCTCCACACAATACGCCATGGAAGAGAAAAACTGTTTGGTCAATCTACAGAATCACCGGGAGTAATCAGTCATTGTTTTAACACAATAAGGTTTGGGGCTTGTTACACAGCAATAGATCATGCGTCTTTTGTTGATAATTTTATGTAGTTTTGGGGTTGAACACTTAACAAAACCACATGGACACAGACTTAAATCTTGTCCAAACAGGTTTGTCAGTAAATAAGGTATTTTAATTTCAGTCTTTCATCTCTTGGGTCTGCTTATTGATTGAATCCAAACTCCGGGAAGGAAGAAAATGGTACTGTGCATTGACTGGCAAAGACTCCACAATTGGAGTTGTACTTTATAATCTACCTTAAAACCTGCATGTGCTCTGAGAGTTGGCCCAAATGTCACCTCCAAAACCTCGTACTTGATTCCAATCTCTCTTTTCTATATTTTCCCAGAGTCTAATTTTATTGTGACCCATATTTGCCTGTGTTTTCCACTCATAGAAATCAGAGGGTATGTTTTGTTTGAATTTATACCACACTCAGAAATAGGTCCAACACAAAGTTATGTTTAGTAAATACCTTTTGAATGTAATATTTGAGAAACTTTTTTTGTGTTTGCTTTAATAAATAGTATGAAACTGCTTTCGTCCCCCAGATTTTTTCTAAAATTTTTTTTCAACACTTTTATCCACGGTTTGGTAATAGGGAAGAGCAATAGCTTTTGACCAAAATGGAGTTGGATTTCAAATTTAATCTCTGCGCCTTTTTACCTATGTGGTTTTCATTTCTGAGCTTTAAGCTCCTCATAGGATATGAATCATTATTGACAGAATTTTAGTAATACATTTTAAACAGTTTAATTTATGTATAACTCATATTATGCAATTCATATATGTGAACACTCACCACAATATAATTTTTAAAAACTGCCATGATCCTTCAAAAGATATTCAAATACCTATTACTTCTCCATTTCTCTTGTCTCCTAATCCTGACCATGTACTAATCTATTCTCTGTATCTACAGAGTTGTCTATTCTGGATATTTCATACAAATGAGATGATAACAATATGTAATCTTTTATGACCATAGTCTTTCACTATCATATTTTCAAGGTTTATCCAAGTTGTAGCATGTATTACTACTTCATTCCTTTTTACTGCCAAATAATATTTTATAATATGATTTACCACATTTGGTCGTCCATTTATTATTTCATGGACACTTGGGTTATTTCTACTTTATGGTTATAATACTGCTATGAGTATAGAGATACAAGGTTTGTGTAAACAAGCTTTCATTTCTCATAGGTATATACCAAGGAGTGGAGCTGCAATGTATGAGTTTTTAAATTTCTCCACACTTGTAATTGTCTACCTTTTTAAATTTTAGTCATACTAGTGTATGTGATGTGGTATCTTATTGTGATTTTTATCTGCATTTCTCTAGAGAATAATGATATTTAGCACCTTTTACTGTGCTTATTTATCATTATTTGCCTTCCTTGAATAAATGCCTATTTTTTCAAGTTTATTTATTTTGAGAGAGATGGGAAGGGAGAAAACATGCTCAAATAGGACCAGGGCAGTTAGAGGGAGAGAGAGAATCCCAAGCAGGTCCTGCACTGTCAGCCTGGAGCCCCATATGAGGATTGAACCCATCACCCATCAGATCACAACCTGAGCCAAAGTCAAGAGTTGGATGCTTAACTGACTGAGCCACCAGGTGGTCTTCATTGTCTATTTTTAAATTCCTTTTTTATTATTGAGTTTTAAGATTTTTTTTCCTATATCTAGAGACAAGTATCAGATATATGACTTGCAAATATTTCTTCCCATTCTGGGTGGTATCTTATCACTTTCTTGATGTCCTTTGCAACACAAAAGATTTTTTTTTTATTTTGATCAAGTCCAATTTATCAATCTTTCCTCTAAACTTGTGTTTATGGTATTATATCTAAGAAAGATTTGCCTAACTCAAAATTATAAAATTTATTCCTGTTTTCTTTTAAGAGTTGTATGGTTTTATCTCTTATATTTAGGACTATAATTCATTTAGAGTTAATTTTGGGTATGGTGTGAGGAAAGGATCCAATTTCATTCTTTTGCATATGGATATTCAGTTGTTCCAGTACTGCCTGTTGTAAAGATTAGTCTTTTCCTATCATCTTAACACCCTCATAGAAAATCAGTTCGCCATATATGTAAAAGTTTATTTCTAGACTCTCAATTCTGTTCCATTACCAGAGTTGATTTCAAATTTGCAGTGAATTAGTTCTAGGAAAATAGAGAACTTTTAGAACTCTCCTTCTCTATTTTTATTTGTACTTTATTTTATTATTTTTTCTTTATATTAACCTCTTATTACCTTTTCTGGTTCTCTTGATTTATTCCTATGGATTTTATTCATCATCCACTGTTATTTCTTGCTTTAACATAGCTATGTTTCTGCCTACCTTCTTTGGATTGTCATCAAATATGTTACATTTCTATATGTTGTATGCTCCAAAATACAATTATATACATATCATTTTGTGCTGCATAATTATCTTTACTGTAATTTCTTGTTTTTTCATGTATATTTAAATTACTGTTTCAAGTCACTTGCATTCAGCCTGAAGAATTTTCTTTAATATTTCTTGTAAGACAGATAGCCTTATTTTTCTTTTCAAATTTTAATTTAAATTCTAGTTAGTTAACACACAGTGCAATATTGGTTTCGGGAGTAGAATTCAGTGATTCATCACTAGCATACAACACTCAGTGCTCATCATTAAGGCAGATATTCTTGCAATAAATTCTCAGTTTTTATTTGTCTTGGAAGGTCTTTGTTTCATTCTTACTTTTGAAAGATAGTTTTGCTGGATATAAGATTCTCAGTTGACTTTTTTGTTTTCGTTTTTTACTTTTAGTGCTCTCAATTGCCTTTTGGCATTCATTGTTTTTGATGAGAAGTCATGTGTTATGCTTTGGGCTTCACTTACACTATGATGAATCATTTTTCTCTTAATGTTTTCAAGATTTCCTCTGTATTTATCTCTGTACATTTTAACCATGATGTGCCTGGGTGTGGATTTCTTTGAACTTATCCTATTTAAAATTTCTCAAGCTTCTTTGATGTGAAGATTAATGTTTTTCATCAAATTTGGAAAGACATCAGCCTTTACTTCTTCAAATATTTTTGTTTTCCATTCTCTCCGTTTCTACTGGTACTTCTATTATTAGGCTTATGTTAGTGTTCTTAAAATTCTATATCTGGGGCTTTATTAATTTTTCTTTATTCTTTTTTCCCCTCTATGTTCTTCGGATTGTATATTCTCTACTGATATGTCTTGAGGTTCTCTGATTCTCTCTTTTGCTAACCCCAATCTATTGATGACCTATTCTTGTGAATTTTTCATTTTATTTATTTGATTTTGTGATTTTACAATTTCCATTTGGTTCTTTTTTAAAAAAGTTATCTATCTATTGACATTTTATATTTGATGAGATAATATCATCTTATCAAGGTATGGTAAGACATACCTTTCTTTAATTATTGAAGTATATTATTTTTTAGTTTTTAAACATGTTTATAATGGCTAATTTGATATCTTTGTTAAATCTGACATACAGTCATGGTCACAGATTATTTCTGCTGCCTGCTTTCTTTCCTGTGTATCAGTCATATTTTTCTATTTATTCGTATGTCTCATATTTTTTTATTATGAAAAAATTTTAAAAAAAACATTGTTTAGATATTTTAGATAATATATTGTAAGTACTTTGTTTATTGATTCTTCAGCCCCAGGAGTGGTTATTGTTGCCTGCCTGATCCTTCGTTGATTTGTTTAATAACTCGATTGAACTGAATCTATGAGATCTATTTCCCCCATAGTGTGAAACCTTATGTGTTGCTTCTCACAGAGTGCCACCTTGAACAAGCACACAGCCATCCTGACTTCATCTTTCCCTCCTTCCACTCCCAGAATGACAATGGTCTTATCCAGGTTCTCTTTATTTATTTCTTGGCCTGATTTTTGTGTTAAACTTCTGG
Organism: Suricata suricatta; assembly: GCF_006229205.1. Lineage (NCBI taxonomy): Eukaryota > Metazoa > Chordata > Mammalia > Carnivora > Herpestidae > Suricata > Suricata suricatta. The sequence goes on from NC_043704.1 coordinate 132,737,595, forward strand.
CTGGTCTGTCTGTATTGACATCACACCAAGTTGTTAGTCTTTGCTAATTGCTAGTTGATTGCTTTATTGTTTTTTCACAATGACCCAGGGTATAAATTGTCACATTGTCTTATCCAATTAAATATGGCCTCCTTTTCAGGGAAAATTTTTGAGGCCTATCTCTGAAGTTTGCTCAGAACTTTGAAGAGAGCTTCTCTTTCCCTGGTTCCCTGTTAAACGTCTGCTATTTTGTTTATTGCCATCATGGAGTTACTAGACTCCTTTTAGTTTCTCATCGGCAAAATCTCCCTTGTTTTTGATAGTGCCCTTAGGTTTGAACTTCTCTATGGTGTGTTCCAAATAAAGTTAATCTTGTCGCACAAAGCTATGAAGCTTTCTCTTACAATCTGCCTCTCTCCCTGGGAAGAACCTCAGTATCATTGTTCTGGAGAGTTGGGGCATTAAAAATGGCCAGCTTCTCTCAGAATCACAATCCTAGCCAAACGTGGGGCACTAAATCCAGGAGGTAAGTCTGGGACGTGGGTCAATCAGGGCCGAGGATTCTTGACTTGCCACATCTTGGATAGAGCTTCCATCTTATAAGTGGGGATGGGGTGGAAGTAGGAAGCCTCAAATCTCAGTAGCACAGTTGACTTGAATAGAGCTTCTGCAGCTGGAGTTGGAGAGAGGAGAAATGCTAGTGTCCTCTTTTCCAGCAAAGAAACCTTAGTTCTAGCCTGAGCACTAGGAAGAAATTGAACCCTGTGATTTTGCTACATCTCCCAGGAGTAAAGCTTCCATCACACTAAACTGGAGTAAGAAGGGAAGAGGATCTGGCTATAGTTCAAATGTCAGATTCTCGCTATCATTCAGATTTAGTAAATTTTTCTATAACTAACCATTGCACCATTCACTTCATGTCCTCAAGATAATTTCCAGAAACCTTAAATAGTATTTTCTTAAGACAGTTTGTATTAGTTATTGTTGTTTCATTAAAGAGTGCATGGAGAGCTCCTTACACTTCATTCCAAGTCAGTAACGGATTTAGGTTTAGTTTATTAGAAGTTTAATAATTTTCCAAAGACTTGTTCAGAATGGGAATTTTGCATGTTTTAAAAATCTTAATGCAAATGTAATGATTTCTTTTTCTTCTTGGTTTACAGCAAGTCAGGGTCAAGGATATGAAATCGTCTAAGATCATGAACAAAGACTGACCAATGAAATTTGGAACATATCCAGAGACATATAAAGGGAAAATATCATTATCCCCACAGAAATGAAGATGTGATTTATATTGCTAAAGTAACCACAAAACACTGTTTAATTTTGTGGTCCAGTTTAGACCCGACATTTTAAAATTAGTCCAACATTTAATCTGAAAAGCAATTTAAATATTTTTGAACTTTATAAGTGAAAGAGAATATCATTTGATAGTGTCATATTTTTAAGTTCTTATACCTTGACAGCTATTTCTTTCATGTAAGTTAAGTCTTAAGTCTTTCTTTATTCTTTATAAAAACTCACTGACTTCCCCTTCTGCCAACACAACCAAATCTACATTGGCTTTTGTCTTCTCTGCTTCTCTTTTTATTTTATTTTATTTTTACTATTTGGATGCGTTCATTTCTCTTCTGCCACTAACCGTTGCTTTTTCCAACGTCAATCACTCAAGCATTATCAGTGACTTGCTATTCTTTCCCTCAATTCTTTTCATGATTTTTTACAAAAAAAGACTCAGGATCCAAGCTGGCAGACACAGATTTCTCCTTACAGTGTGTGGGGGGGAAGTGGTTTTGAATATTTAGACATTAATTTTTTTGTTGTCTGTTCACCGAAAAATTGAACAAACAAACAAACAAGCAAACAAAACTGCCCATATTGAAATCCTTCTAAACTGGTAAAAATGTCAGTCATGGAATGGTGGGCGGGTACACTAAAAGAATGTTGACAAAAGACATTATCCTTGTTTTAACTATTCAAACTTCTTCTGTTCTCAGCCACTTTGGAAAAACTAGGGTATTTTAGCAAACATTTCAATACTGCCTATTTTATAAAAATTAAATTCTATAATGAGCATAAAATCCCCTCCTGTAAGAGGTGTTAACTAATGTGGATGTGGATTTTCTTACCATTCTCTGCTTCCTCACGAACAATAGAATTTATAGTATTTATAAATACTAAAAATGGGAAAGTGACACACCCCTTCTGTAGGCTTCTATTGGCTCCTTTTGGATATCTCTGAGCACATGAAAATATGCCTAGAGTGCTGGCAATGATTTTCTAGAATTTAGCAGTTGAGAAAAGAATCTTCTGACAGTGGCTTAGGGTTATTCGCTAACATATTTACTGTACAGATGTACATTGATAGAATTCAAGCAAGAACTGATGCAGTGTTCTACATTTGCATTAATTAACACAACACTGGCAAGTGACACCGTGCATAATTTTAAAAATATTTCTTAACTCACTATTGTTTATGTCGACCTCTTGAAAATATAATATGGAAATATTTTCCTTACCAAAATAGTTTTTCTTCTGCTCGTGGAGCCTTCTGTTTTCTCATTGGAGGTTTTTTTCTTAACTATTTTCTATCTCATAACATTAAAAATTAAATATAGAGAATGATAGATGATAGACAGAGAAATAGACTTATTTTGAAGTTTGAAAACACTGAGTTCATATAAAATACTAGAGTCTAGAGACAGGCACACTTGGGCTGGAATTGGTTTTCCCAAAAAGTACAGAAAATAGCATTTACTAAGAAAGTGAGTCTAGACTCTACAGGGCTATAAAAACATTCCACTGTTTCTGGACGTTTTATGCACCACTATCACCACTATTATTACTGTTGCCACCCCTATGATTCCCACCCCATCTCCCACCAGAAAAATATCACTGGGTGAAGAGAACTGAAGGGAAGTCCTCTTGTCAAATATGTAGTCTATATGGAAGTTTTCCCCAAATTTCTTCCCAAATAAATGGAGAGAATGCTAAGAAAGTTTATGAAAAGAAGTTTGGATTGAAATAGTATATTCTATTTATCAGGAAGGTGAAGGAGAGACACTGCAGGAAAGAGGATAAGAATCTGGGATAGACGAAATAAAGAGAAAGATGCTGTGAAAAACAGAGATTGGAAAAAAGAAATACCCCAACAGCAGAGCAGAAATTCACAGACCAGGAGGACCAGAAAAGTCAAAGAGGTGATCTCACCCACTGGGTCTAGCATTACCTTCAGATCTGCACACAACCTTGAAGATGTACAAGTGACCATAGAACAAAAATCTTTGCTTTGAGACAACTGTGGGGGTCAAGACTGTCTGGCTTTGTATCAATGTGCATGGCTACTCTATGTTCTAAGAGGGCTTTTCAAGAAAAGTGTTTGACATCCATAGATTCAGTGCAATACCTATTATTACAGTCGAATTTTTCACAGACATAGAAAAAAACAACTTTAAAATTCATATGGAACCACAAAGCACCCAAAAGTAATTTTAAGGAAGCAAACAAAGCTGAGGCATCACACTTCCTGATTTCAAACTATACTACAAAGCTATTGTAATTAAAACAGTACGGAGTAATGTACTGGCATAAATAATGGACATATAGTCTAATGGAAAAGAATAGAAACTCCAGAAATAAACTCCTGTATCTACGGTCAACTAATGTTTGACAAGGAGACAAGACGCTCAATGGGGAAATGACAGCCTCTTCAATAAACGGTGGTGGAAAAACTGAATGACCACATACAAAACTTGAAATTAAACCCCTATCTTGCAACAGTCACAAACATTAACTCAAAATGGATTGAAGACTTAAACGTACCAACACCTCCTAGAAGAAAACCTTGACAGTGGTTTTGGCCAAATTAAGACATTATGTTATTATTCAAGATGTTTTCAATGACCTTATTTCTAAATAAAATCACATTCTGAGGTATTGGGAATTAGGACATCCACATATGAATTTAGGAGTGACAAAACTCAACCCTGAACAGTCCACCTTCTTACCCCTCAAAATTCATGTCCTTCTCACATGCAAAATACATTCACCCATATCAAAATCCCCCAAAGTCTTAGCCCATTCTAGCATTAATTCTAAGTCTAAAATATCACCTAAATATCATCTAAATCAGATATGGGTGAGATTCAGGGTATATTGCATTCTGAGACAAAGTTCTACTTTCTCTGTGAACCTGTAAAACCAGACAACAGGTTATCTCCTTCCAAAATTCAATGCTGGGACAGGTGCAGGGATAGACATTCCCATTCCCAAAGAAGAAAGTAGAAGGAAAAAAGGTGTACAAAAAAGTCCTAAAACTAGCATGGTGAATTCCTATGGATTTCAAACCTTGAGAATAATCTACTTTGGTACAATGCCCGGGTGTCTAGTCCTCTAAGAGTGGAGGACCTGTTCCTGATTACTCGGTAGTCGCCTGACCTTCTGCAACTGAAGAGGTGTCCCACCCTTCTGGAACCAAGGAGGAGCCACCTTCGGGATCATTTTCTTTTTGCCTTATCCTTGTGTCTATGAATTTTGAGAAAAGTTATTTGTGTCACTCTTGGGATCAGCATGCAATTGCCAGTGCAAAATTATGAAGATCTCGCTCTTCCTTTGTATAAAACAACCAACAGTATTTCCGATAATGGCGACTTGGCTGCCTGGGTTCCTGAGTACCTATTATGAACAGAGACCCTCTGCCCACGTGTGACTGCTGTGTAGCATTAATGGAAGACAAACTTTGGTAGTGTTAAAGCATTGGGACTTCCCATTTGTTTGCCACTGCAGCATGGCTTGGCCTATCCTGACTAGTGAAAAGTCTTTATAGTCTATCACAGCCAGTACAGAAAGGTATCAAGGAGATGCTTCATGAAATCAACAAAGTGTTCCTGAGTACCTGCTACAGAGGAGAAGCTAGTGAGCATTGGTGATACGATAATATTGTGATAAAAATACGGTAATAAAACATATCGTCTCTGCCACCTATAAACACAGAATATTGAGAGAAAAGAGGCAAAGAGAATCCAGGGTAGTTGGTGCTCTGATAAAGGAAGCACAGCAGACTGTCAGAGGGTAGGGTCATATCATGTCAGGGAATGGGACGGAGGTGGGCAATCCCTGAGCACTTCTAATGACACCTGATGATGGGTTGGGAGAAGGGAGGAGGAGGAAATGGCACGAACATATGTGCCAGGTCACAGGAGTGTCAAGGGAATGGGAAGTACCAGAGTGTATTTGGAGGCTGGGGAATGAGGAGACGACCGAGAGAGAAGGCCAAGGCCAGAGCATGAAGGGCCATGTGGGTGTTTGCATTTTATCCTACAGGCAGTAGCAAACCACTTAAAGGGTCTAACGTGAAGAGGAATATAACAATTTTCAGTTTAGTAGATTGCACGGGTCCTGTAGCAGTTGATCTTGTGCCCTGCACCACATCCCCTCAGCCACCAATTTCAGTGCAGCTGGGATGATCAGCTCTGCATTTTTGCCAGCTTCATGCACACAGCAATGTGTTTTCACTCTTCTGTCTTAAAACTTTTCCCCAAACCATGGAAAGTACAGCTCAGAAGGACAAGTGAGCTCATACCAATAGGGCAACCCTCAACATACAGAAGACAGTGGTTGGAAGAGAAATGTTCCAACCTCTTACCCTTTGAGGGGCTAATTTGGAGGTATATATTCTACATGATTGCTCAGATGTACCTCAGCAGGACCAATTCCTAGAGCCCACAGTGGTAAGGAACTCGGTAACACACCCCTGACTGACTTACCCTTCCCGCCTGTCTTGCTCTCTCACATCATCATTGCAGCTTTCTGTGATCACCTCCTGATAAATACTTGTGACCAAATCCAAGCCTCAGGCTCAGCTTTCTGGGAAATTCAAATTAAAGTAAATAGCAAAGTCAACTTAAGATGACTTATGCTTTTAAGGGTTTTTTTAAAGGTAAAACCACAATTCTCCTACAAATATAAAATAAACACATCAAAACTTTTATTTAACTTCTTAATTAATAAGAGACCTGATAAGATGTTACAAGTGGTTCAAATTAGTCAGGATTACTGAAATGAACACATACATCCAAAACTGACTTTTTTTTTTTTTTTCCCAGCAGGGAGAGATGGGTTGTTCCTTCTTGGAGCAGAATCATTTGCGTGTGTATAGACTGGGTCCATTTATGTTTCTATTAGTTACAATTAGAGTTTTAAATAGGCCAAAGACGATCAAAGGCAGAAAGAACCTGGGAGGATCCCAGTAAGGACACCCAAACGATTTATTTATTTGATGCATTTCAGGCTTCCACACCTCTTCCTTACAGATGAAAACAGGAAACGTCACAGAGAAACCTCAGTAGGAACTGCCTATGGCCCCTGACTTACAATGGCTCAACTTCATGATTTTTTGACTTTGCAATGGTGCCAAAGTAATATGCATTCAGTAGAAACTGTGCTCCTGATTTTGAATGTTTCTATTCACTGGGGCTACAATATGGGACAGGACCCTCTCTTGTGATACCGGGTAGGGGCGGTGAGCTACAACTCTGTCAGCCATGGGACCATGAGGGTAAATGACTGGTACTTACGGCCATTCTGGTTTTCACTTTCAGTACTCTATTCCATCAATTACATTAGATATCCAATACTTGATTATGTGTGAGATGCTTTGTGTGAGATGATTTTGCCCAACTGTAGGCTAATGTAAGTGTCCGAGCACATTCAAACTAGGCACTCCGAGCTGTGAGGCCCAATAGGTTAAGTGTGTGAAATGCATTCTTGATTTGTGATATTTTCAATTTTGTGATGGGTTGATCAGGAGGTAATCCCACCTTAAATCAGGAAGAGTTGTGGTTCAACATCCACATGACAAGTAGGAAGAATGCGTGCCCAAACAAATGGGAAGAAGGGTAACCTAAAGGGGCTTTTGGAAGATAAAAAAAAGTGTTTATCAACTAATGGGACACGGAGAATTGGAAGAAGAAGGATTGAAAGGTAACACCATGTTTATGTAAGGCAGTTAAATGTTCCTCCTTTTTGGTACTAAATTGAATAAATGGAATATTACCGAAGTGGGGAAAGGTTGCAAAATTGGTAGAGGAGAAGGATAGCTGTCAGTAACCAAATTTGGTGTCACCAACATCTTACTCTCTCATCAAGGTGACGAGGGTTAGAAGTGGGAGGCAGTCTCGCCTCGTAGTTAAGAGCACAGGTCTTGGAGTCGTTCAACCATTGTTTGAACGATGATTTACCACTTCCTGGTTGTGCATTGTAAAGAAGTTCCACAGCCATTCTGAGAAGTAGTGGCTTTTTTTTTCAAAGTTGATATAAGGATTAACTGAACTATTGTGTGTAAAGACCTTATCTTGCAGCTAAGCCCAAAGTGCGTAGTTACGTCTTAATACCTAGTAACTATTATTACTTTTTTAAAATAATAGTTTATTGTCAAATTGGTTTCCATATAACACCCAGTGCTTCTCTCCACAAGTGCCCCCCCTCCATGACCATCACCCCCTTCCCTCCCTCCCCCTTCCCCTTCAGTCCACGGTTTGTTTTCAGTATTCAATAGTCTCTCATGATTTGGGTCCCTCACTCTCCCCAGCTCTCTTTCCCCCTTCCCCTCACTATGGTCCTCTGTTAGGTTTGTCCTGTTAGACCTATGAGTGCAAGCATATGGTATCTGTCCTTCTCTGCCTGACTTATTTCACTTAGCATGACACCCTCAAGGTCCATCCACTTTGCTACAAATGGCCAGATTTCATTCTTTCTCGTTACCATGTAGTACTCCATTGTGAATATATACCACATCTTCTTGATCCACTCATCAGGTGATGGACACTTAAGCTCTTTCCATGATTTGGCTATTGTAGAAAGTGCTGCTATGAACATTGGGGTGCATGTGCTCCTATGCATCAGCCCTTCTGTATCCTTTGGGTATACCCTTAGCAGTGCTATTGCTGGGTAGTAACTATTATTACTTAATCAGAATTGGAGGAATATGTTCTGCCTGTGAGCACCGAAGGCCTGGCTCTGTCCTATTCTAGGAGTAAGAAATAATATGAAACTTTCTACGTGGATTTCCGTATCAAACAGGGACACAGTTATAAGCTGCACTTTCCCTTGTCTTTGAAAGTGTTTTACTCTCCTTTAGTTAAATGAGATTTATACGAAGTTAGCATTTGTCTAAAAATAGGAGAAGGACCCATCGCCTAACGTGATTAATGTGGATCATTCACTGCTACGAGCTCATAAGGAGAAGCCACTAACATCTTAAAATTTAAGCTGAAACTTTAGTGTCAAGCTGATTTATTCAGTCATTCCTGATAATATTCCCCCTTCCCTCATATGTCATGGTAGTTTACAGTTTTGTACTGGAAAGGGATTTGACTTGGTGAAAAGACTGTGAAGTACTGTGCAAGGGAAGAATTTCTTGGTACTGTATACCTTGGTCAAAAATGAATGCCTTTCAGACCTAGAATTTTGCATTGTCTATCTTCTCTCCCTCCCCTCCCCTCTCTCTCTCTCCCTCTCTCTCTCTTACCCCACAGGAATAACAAAATCTCCCAAGCTCTTGCAAGTCTGACTCATCTTTGTCCTCTTTTAAGAATTGCCAAGTGTCATGACTTTGGAAAGAGTTCCTGATATTGGTGGCATGAGTGGGAATGACAATGATGGCGGTGACAGTGCTGTCAATGACTGCAATGCTAATTATGGCTAATTATTAGAACTTCTGTTTACACACAAATACTTTCTCTTGCTCAATTCTAGGTGTCAGTCTCCTTTTTCTCAGTGGGTATATGTCTAGCCCTTCTAGTATTTCATAAAGTCCTGGGTATCCTGAAGTGAGGTGGTAGGACAAATATGAATCTGAGGACAAAAGAAAAGTATGACGAGGAAAGGGAGAAATTTTCCCCAGGCTAGAAGAGGCTAGAGGTTTACCCATCTTAAGAGAAGGTGTGATTGCTCATTACTTGGTGTGGACAGCTCAGAGTGTGTGATGGGGGGTGGGGGGCATGAGAGTAACTCCAGGTATGGGTGAGCCTGTTCTCACCAAAACATTTTATGTCTTGAATATGACTTAATAGAGCCCCTGGATGGACTGACTGATGGGTTACCAGAGGAAGGAGGAAAATAGGTGGTCACCAACCACGACTGAAAGATCTGAAAGCTGAGAAAAGTCCCTCCTAAAGAAAAGTATTTCCCTCTGAGGTTTATAATTTGGGGTAATATGGGGTGCCTGGGTGGCTCAGTCGGTTAAGCCTCCAACTTTGGCTCAGGTCATGATCTCAGGGTTCGTGGGTTCGAGCCCCGCATCAGGCTCTGTGCTGACAACTAGCTCAGGGCCTGGAGCCTGCTTCCGGTTCTGTGTCTCCTTCTCTCTCTACCCCTCCCCCTCTCATGCTCTATCTCTCTCTGTATCAAAAATAAATAAAACATTAAAAAATTATAATTTGGGGTAATAGAAGAGTAATTTCTTGGGGAGGAAGGTGTGAGGTACTTTCTTCTCGTTAGCCACAGTTCAAATGGAGATAGGCAACAAGATGTAGATTGGGTGTTTATTACAAAATGGAGCCAGGAGCCTTGGGCTGTGAGGCTATGGAGGATTGGGTGGGTGAGGACAGAGCCCAGGGAAAGGAGTTGCTCCAGGAAACTGCAGGGGCCAGACAGGCTGTGGGAGTGAGGAGTCTGAAGATGAGCAGGGCCATCTCTACATACAAATGGAGCTGGAGAATTATGTGCCTACTTCATAGTTTTCAAAAAGCTGACTCTGCCCTGTAACCACCTTGAAATTTCCTTGTGCCTCAGGCAGCCTGACAGTCTGCCAAATGAAAGTTTGGAAGAGGTGACAAAATCTTGACAGAATATAAGAGCTGGAAGGGATCTCAGGATCATCTTGTCCAATCATTTGCCAAGTTCTAGATGAGGAGGTTTTTTTAGCTCACCAAATCCTAACCGGAAGCCAAGTGTGCAAAAGAGACAAAAACAGTTCTTTGGTTAAAGCTGGGTTTGGAGGCTAGTGCCCTGTCCATGATTTTTCTTCCTTCCAAAGGGTGAGTCTGTTTGTCCCCAAAGCCTATAGGATGCTAGAAGGGCATCATTTGAAAAACCACTAAGAGTCCTAACACCTCATTCTTAGCTGAGCAACATTTCTCAGCTAAAAGACAAGGTAGCTGGCTAGAAGCCTTGACCCTACTTTTATTGATCTCCAACTCAATATTTTTATTTACTTTTTTACTATGTAGATTTTCTACATACTCACCTTTTATGTATCTCAGTGGTCTTTCAAAGACAAGCAAGCTGATTTACTAGGACCACAGCAATAGTAATAAGTGCCTCAGCACCTCTTATGTGTCAGGGCACAAGAAATAATGTACCTACCTTATCATAACCTAAATTAAGAGCTATGTTTCATCCCCCTTTTATTGATGGGAGTCTGGGGTTCAGATAAATTGACTAAAAAGAAGACAAAGGAAGTGTTTCAGGAGCCAGAAATTGAATGCAATCTGTCTGACCCTCAAAACTGTCATTTTTCCCACAGTGTCTCACTTGGATTCTCAAGCAGTGTGTTTCCTTTTATGATCCAGGTTTTGCTTCCCAACGGTTACCCAAGGAGAGGATCCTGTTGCCAGAGTCCAGCTCTAGCAGGTCTAGGGCTCCCCTGAAGGATGGATGGTGTCAGCGAGAGAGAGTGAGAGAACCTCAAGTTTCTTTCTGATCACGGGGCAGGCATCTCTGCTCTCCAGTCAGACATCTCTGCTCTGACCAGAGAGTTAGCTTTATTTATTAAAAAAAATGTATATGGTATAAAACAGAAGTGACAGTTGCCTTAGACAATGATTCCTGATGACAAATACTTTGGCATGTAAAAATTTCCCAGAACATAGATTGGTAGAAGACTCATGCATAATCTTTATCAATAGGGATTGCTTATCATATGGTGAATGAAGGTATCCTCAGCATTCAAATACAAGGCAATGTTTTTAGCATAGCAAAGGCAAAAATTAGTTCTTTGTGAGCAGGGGTCAATAGCCTGTTTTCTTGAGGGGAAGTAAAACAGGTTTCTTAGGAGATGTAATATTTGCTCCCATAAACACAAAAGAAGAAATTCCTATAATAAGTTCCTTCACAAGGTACAATTAGCATATTTTAAGATGAGGGGGTGAGTCACTCCTGATACCAGTCAACAAGGTGCCTTGGGGGTCAATGCTCAAGCAAAAATAATTGAGTGGGGGGTAGACTCCCATCTGACGGCGGGAGTCTTGTAAACCCGCCTTACCACACAAGGAGATTTCTCCACTTTAGTGAACTCAGAAATGGCTTCCAGCACCATGTCTCTGAAATTCAATCCCTGTTTTAAAAAAAATACATGGACACAGGTGTGCATGTGTACGCACATGTGTGCACATACACATACACACACATTCACCATACATATCCACATGTGGTAATCCTGATACAGGTCTATAAAAAAAATCAATTGATTGGTTTCAATTTCCTTAATTGAATTCTCTGGAAAAGCCCTATCAAAATAGTTCTAGAGCCCCATGAAATATAGCTTGTGTACCTGGATGAAGAGTGAACAAAATCCTAGTGGGAAGCAAAGGAAAGACAGAGGTAAGGGGAGAAAAGACACCGCCCTGGAAAGCACTGCAGTTCTGAGCTCAGAGCTTGCTCCACAGGGGTGCCGAGCAAGATGAGAAACTGACCCTATATGTTCAGTGGGAAAATCAAAAAGTAGGCCAAGTGCACATTAGTTAATATTAAAGTGAGAGTCTCTGGAATTGTTTCTGCAAATCCCTCACTCACTGGTCTAATTAGGGAAAATGGAGGATCCCAATGTATCAGTAATTTCACACCAGTGGAAAGCGTTGGAGTTACATAAATGTTTACCTCAATAATCCAGGCACAGGGTTATGCCTGCCTCTGAATCCTTGGTGAAGGAGGAGGGGACCTGAACAATGGCCTAAGGTTAGTGAAGTTGCTCTCAAAATAAGAAAATAAAAGCCGGGCTCCGGTCATTGGTCCCTCTCCATGTAGTTCAAAAAGTAGGACTCCCACAGACTCCATTTTGTGGTTGCCACTTCACAAGCTGCTTCTCTCCCACCTGTGCGTTGAGCAAAGGTGATCACCTGTCCTTTCTGCCCAGGCAGCTCTAAGATGGAGGAAATAAGTTGTCCCCTCTGTCTCTTCTTCCTCTTGTTTATACTGAATTGGCTTAAAACACAACTGGAAAGCGCAATAAATGACTATAGCAAACAACACCACTCATCATCCCCATACCTCTTGTCCACAGCTTTTTTTGTCCCCAAATAATAATGGACATTTGCATAGCTCCGTATACTTGACACAACTCTTTTACCAGCTTCGATTACTCACATTATCATGTGAGCACTGCCGGGAACCAGGCAGGGCTTTTTAAGCTAAAGATGCAGAAACTACCTCTCAGACAAGTGGAGCAACTTTCCCAAGATCACACAGCTAATGAGTTGTGAAGCCCTCAGCACTTTGACTTCCAATTTAGCTGTATTTCTCTTACAGCTCCGATTTATTTCCTTTGTCACCAAAACATTAGTTTTGTCTGTCTTTCTGTTAATTGTGTCTCTCCCCAGGAATATCTATTTTCCAGCCAATGATAATGTAGCGGAATTTTTTTCAATCCTTACTGAGTGATTTTCCAATAATTTTTAAATACTCATCAGTAAAACATTTCTACAAGGTTATTAAGTCCTTCGCAAGCATGTTAGAGGGCCACTTTACTGGCAGCCAAAAAATGCATTAATACATTCTTGTGTGTGAAGTAGGTTAAAAATAATATGTACACCCGAGATAATGGAAACATGTTGACATTATTAAGGTTATAACACATCTGAAGTTACCTTAATTGTAATATTGAGCAAATTAAAGATTATCAAGTACAGTGTCCCTGAACATCCTAGAGCAGCATCCTTCCCCATTTGACTAATTGCTGTGACACTTGAGATCTCAGTGTGATGTTTTCCTCCACACAAGTGCACAAGTGGAGGCCACCGCACCTCTTTAAATAAACAGGCAGATGTGCTTAAATAATAAATTAATTTATCGAGAGAAGTCAGAGTCGCAGCCTTGGTCCTTTGGCTCTGCCCTGGACATCCTCTGCTGGCCGAACAGAAGGGAGGTAGTTGCAATTTTCGCTCCACTGAGCATGTGTGAAAAGGAGAAATTGTTCTTACTGTTTGTGCCCGTATGTGAGCCCAGGAGAGTACGGTGCCCTCCATGCCACGACCACATAGTGCAAGGGTCAACAAACTTTCGCTCTTGGATAGCAAATATTTTAGGCTTTGCAGGCTGGACGATCTCTGTTGCAGCTATTCAGTTTTGCTATGGAGGTGAGAGAGCCAGAGACGATAAACAGGTGAACATGGCCATGTTCTGATTAATCTGTGCTTTCAAAAATAGGCAGTTGCTAGATTTGGCTGGTGTGGGTGATGTCTCTTGGCCACCCATCAAGCAGTGGCTGGAGCACTGGCCTTGGTGGTCAGGAGAGAGGGGCTCATTTTGTCTTTGGAGCAATCAGGCTGTGTGACCTTAGACAATTCCCTTGAGGTCCTCAGCTTCCTCTTCCTCTAAGGTCATTTCTATCTCTGCCCTTCAGAAGCTGAAACTTACCCCTGAAGAGCAGTTAAGAGACAGAATATGGTCTAATTGAGAGATGGCATATTGAATTGGTCGCAGGTCTTGTCTTAGTTTGAGCTCCCCCCAAACAGCCCACGAGACAAGAATTTGGGTGCACGTAACTTATTTTGGAGAGGAGCCCATGTGGCATGTGAAAGTGTTGGAAAGTGAGTCAGGAAATGGAGACAGGTCACAAAGTGTGGGGATGAGTGGGTTACCCCAGTGGGCAACTGGGACTCAGTTCTCCGGGGGACTCTCTGATAGGCTGCCTGGAAACCCCTCATAACTGTCTCATGGCATGGCAGGAAAGCTGGGTCTTTATACAACAAACCCCATCTTTACTTGATAGTTATTGGGGTGGTGGGGCAAGCAGGGGTGGGGGGTAACTCTCTGGTACATCTAGCCTGGTCTAAACAGGCACCAAGTACACTCCAGTAGAAAGAGAACAGCTTCAGGCAGAAAGATTCCAAAAGAAGTATCTAAGGAGAACCTTTGGGGGCAGGTGAAAGGATTAAGGGTAGAGTTTTGACAGAATCTGCTACATACAGGTCTCATACAGGAAAACTGAATGAGTGAAACAGGTCTGTGAAGGCGACAACAGGGAGTGGTAGGGATTAGGCCAAATTGGAGAGCATCTGTCCAGTCCAAAGGGATTATTCATTTAAGCAGATTTTATCAGTCTTCAGGAAAAACAGACACAGTAGAATATAGAGATATATTTAAGAGGAGATTTATTATAGGAATTGGTTCATGCCATTATGGAGGTCAAATTGTCCCACAGTCTGCTGGAAAATTAGCAAACCTGGTAGTATAATTCAGTACAAGTCCAAAGGTCTGAGAACCAAAGACCTGGTGATCTAAGTCCCAGTCTGAGGCCAAAGGCTTGAGAACCACGAGTGCCAAGGGGCAGGAGAATTTGGATGTCTCAACTCAAGCCGAGAGAGAAAACCCACACTTCCTCTGCCTTTTTGTTGTATTCAGGCCCTCAACTGAGTAGATGATACCCACCCATTTAGCGATGGTGATCTTCTTTACTTAGTCAACGGATTCGAATGCTAATCTCTTCTGGAAACACCCTCCCAGACACATCCAGAAATAATACATTACCAGCTATCTGGGCATCCCTTAGCCCAGTCACGTTGACACATAAAATCAACCATCACACAGATGTTTCAATTTTTCACCAGCAGTCAGAAATCCAGATTTTTATGTAAAATGTTTCTTATTTTTAAATCTTAGCGACTAATTCAAAATTTTAAGCACACAGTGCTAGCTAAAGAAAATAAAAAGTCAAGCCTAGCAGGACTAAAATGACAAGAAGACCCTTCTTACATCAATATTAAAGCAAAGGATCAAACTTCCCGAGTGAATTAATGAAAGAATATACGTTCGGCCCCTTCAGAACCATTTCTTTTCTCTGTGCTGTATCTACAAACTTTTTTTTTTTTTTTGCTTATTTGGGTTACGGGTCTCAAATATTTTAGATATTTGAGAGACATTTTAGATTTTTCCCTAATCCTCTTGTGATGGCCAAGTACTTTCTTGTTTTGTTTTCTAGGTGCCCTTGAATTCTCTTCTCTCATTTCCATTCCCTATTCCTTACTTAAGGACCTCACCGCTTCTCTTTTCTATTTTATGGCCTTATCACCTTCCCCAGGGACCTAAGCTATGAGTGGACACCCTGCAGCCAATAGTGGTGTCTTCAACCTATGCTTCAAACTGCACGTAAGTTATTCTCTCTGAAACAGTGAGCTGTTCATATGGTTTCTCAATTTAAAACCCGCTGGGCACTCTCCATTGTCTAGTTATTAGTCAAAGTATCAGTTCTTGGCATGGTTGTAAAGTGCAGCGTTATATTTGGTTACATTTGCTAACCCTCTGCCGTTTGTCAGGGCCAGATCAAGCCCCCTGCTGTGTTCCATGACCTTTTGCCCACTGATCTGCAATCTCCTTCTTCCTGCATCCAGGACCTTTCAACCCTTCCTCCACCCATATCCACATGCACACACTGCCTCCACCTCCAAATAGCCATGAGCTATCTGAGGTTTTCCTGATCCTAGACAAAGGAAAGATCAATCATCCGTCAGATAATGAAAAATATAATGCATGTCTCCCCCATAGGTTTAGGGGATAGAATAATTCAAGTTATGGGGTGCCTGGGTGGCTCAGTCGGTTGAGCATATGACTTGGGCTCAGGTCATGATCGCACGGTTCATGGGTTCGAGCCCTGCGTCAGGCTCTGTGCTGGTAGCCTGTCTTCAGATTCTGTGTCTCCCTCTCTCTCTGGCCCTCCACTGATCATGCTGTCTCTCTCTCTCTCTCTCAAATATAAATAATAAGAAAAAACATTTTTTAAAAAAAGAATAATTCAAGCTAGGCTCAAAGGAACAAAGTTTTCTGGATCTTATAAATGTCAGGCATCCTTTGCATACTCTACTATCTGCCTCCATACCCCTCCTAATTTTGCCCACTCCCATCACCAGGGCAGTCTGCTTTTTGTAATTAACAAGTAGAACAGAGACACCCTTGAATGTATCTCTTCGGGGGTACCTCAGAGTGGTTATTTCTTGAAGCCTGGGAGATCTTTGTACTCACAGTAGACAACACCCGCCAATTAGCTCTGTAACAGTCCCCAGATGCGCCCAGGTGCTCAGACTGCGAGGCACCAAGTGTATCATTTCAATCTATGCATGTCCTCCCCCATGTCCGGGATCCACACATCAAATTAAGAGGAGCATTACAGTTACATAAATCTGACATAATAAATGTGGACAGAGGGAAGGAATCTCTCTATCTGACTATATTCTTATCACAAAGGAGACTACTCAAACAAATCAAGGCAAAGGAAATGGGGAATGCTACCAGATATTTGAATACTAACTGGAAAGTTGTGAGAGAACTGTGATCCATTATAAAGGCACGTAAAGATTCAGAAATTTTCTAAACAGGCAACTCAGGTTTAGAACACCTACAGCTCTAACCAAAACAACAATAACAGCAAAGGAGTGCAGAATGTGAGATTGTAAAAGTGTTAAATCTGGGAACACAGGGACAAGGAGGAAGTGTGTCAAAGTGGACCCGAAAGTCTTTGCCCCTGAAGTTGAAATCAACTCCGGTCCCCCTACTTCCACTTCTACAAGCCCCCTATTAAAGCACCAATGCTACGGCATGGACGGCATGGACAGAGAAGGCCCCTTTCCATTCTCCACCTGTTGGTATTCCAAACCTCTCTCTCGTCAGCTCTGGAAAGGCCTTTCTGATTATCTCCAGAGTTTGCTTTCTTCTTCATTACCCCTTCTGAGCTTTGTTGAAAACTTTGTAATACTCACTACACTGCTGCCATGCTTACATTTATCTTTCCACTAGATTCTGAGTCCTTCCAAAGGAAGGACTGCACTTTTTTTACGTATGAATTTCCAGCCTCTCAAATAACTTACCTTCAATAAAGGTCTATGGAAGGGACGATTAAACAAGTCCATAGGTGAAGGGTTAGCAGTCCTCAGGGCAAGATTATCCAGTAGGAAACCAAGCCAATGTTTAGGATACAAGCAAAGCAGAGGCACCAAAAAAAATTAGAAAAATATTTGAAAGATTTTATTTTATGATCTTATTAAAAAGTAACATGGGAGAAATCTCAATGTTATTGGATTTCCTTACTCTTATTTTACAGTTCAGAATTGCTTTTGTATTCTTTTGAATTACATAGGGAGGCTGATCAGCTTTTTAAAGCTTGGGGTCTTGAAAAATCTAAATTCATTCCTGGGTCTCTTTTGCCCTTTTATCTTTCAACATTTTAACCCATTCACAAGCTACCCAGCAACTATTATAGCTAAGTGCTAGAAATTTAAAGAAAAAAAATGTTCACTACTTTCATTTACATCCGTTTCAATATTGTACTTCAATATTGTACAAGTTATATTCTTCTCCTGTCCGATATTTCTAGGACCCACAAATTTTTTCTTCTAGAATACCAGTGCATAAAGTCCCAACTCTAAAATCTGGCCTTGTAAAGCATCCAGCCCCTAAACAAACCAGAAAGAGATTATAAGTTTGTAAACGTATTTGATGGTGATCACAACTTTCTCCAAAATATAGGAATACATCTGTCATAATATAAGCAGTCTAAGAACTCATTTTGGCTCTCTGAAATATTTATTGCAACAAATTCAAACTTGTCCAGTTTTTTTTGCTTTTAATTTTGCTCCCCAAGAAGAAAAACCATTTGTTATTATTGCTGAGGAGAAAGAATATGATACAGAGATATCAATGGGAAGGTCTCATTTCCTTAGGTGCCTCAAGCAATGAAGGAAAGATAGTAATCTAGGACCACAATGCTCTTCAGCATACACGTGAAGAATGCTAACATTTTTTTGTCAACTTCAGTTGATTAATGGACCAACCCTCTTTGGTTGATAGTGGTTCTTAAAAATGTGCAGGTGTTTCTAGGGGAAATTGTTTTGTTGTGGTGACGGAGACATGGTGGTTCAGAGAACATTTTTTGATCACTAACAATGTGCCCAAAGGCACATGCCAGAAGACGGTACCCAAATCTACTCTCTATTCACCCTGGGAATGTGTAAGTTCTGGTTCTTACTGGACTGATCATGGTCTGGGAGTCATGTGGGTTTCCTCAGGAAATGGCTGTCCATTTGCTCAGACCCAGTTGGTTTGTCTCTAAATCCTAAAGATCAGGGACCAGAGGGTAGGCATGCCCAAGCTATCCAGGCCCAAGTCATAGTTTAATGCCTTTTTAGTTCCTAGTACTGGTTTAATGGAATACGTGCACATGTATTCCACAAAATAGAAAGGGTAAAAGTGGATTATTTCTTTAGAATAGCTTTCTTTCAGCTCCTTTATTCATAAGATTTGTTGATCTCAAGACACAGATAAAGAAAATGTAAATGCAAATTTCTCAGACTTTTACAAAAAGATATAAGCGTGGTCAGTTAGATGACTTATGTAATCGGGTCCCCTAATGCCCAGGGGAAGCTGAAACTGGGGGACACGCTGGTAGTGGTCATGGAAGAAAGGGGAAGGATGAAATATTTTTAGGTGCCTGCTGGGCACCAAACACAGTCCTTCTTATAATCTCCTAATCTCCAGTAAAATTAACCCCTATTTTACGGGTGGAGAATTGATATGGAACGAGGTTAAATAAGTTGGCCAAAGCTTCAGTTTAGCTGCAAAGAGATAATCCAGATGCAAGGATAAATGGTTCTTTTCTCTGCTTTACTACACCTCCACTAAGCCCAGGGGTGTTAGCCAGTGCTTACGATACTTAACTGAAACAGAAGAAACACAAAACAAGCTATCAGTTGGCTCAGTTGGTGGAGCAACCAACTTCTGCTCAGGTCCTGATCTCGTGTTCCTGAGTTTGAGCCCCACATCAGCTAGCTGCTGCCAGCTTCTCAGCACGGAGCCCACTTCAGATCCTTGGTCCCCCTCTTTCAGCCCTTCCCTAGCCTGTGCTTTCACCAAAATAATTTTTTTAAAACAAGCATTGATCTGAGTTCTTACATCTTGAGGCGTTTTCCCCTTTCCCTCCCCTGTTTTTCTTCCCACTTCACTTTTTATTTTTAAGTTTGCCATTCCAGTTATAAATTCCAACAATGCACCAAACTTCTTGACTCTATTCTTTCACAAAAGATGAAATGACTTTTTCCAGAGGCATTAAGTTGGAGGCATGGCAGTCAAAACAAGTGACAGAAGATTTCATAAGCTAAGAAGAATGTCAATGTATCTTGGGTGCTTTGATGTCTAATATGCATATATTACAAAATATATGGGGAGGAGGGCCACTTACCAGCAATTCATTTTTATTTCTTTTTTCCAGCTTTATTTATTGAGATATAATTGACATACAAACGTTGTGTAAGTTTATATATATAAAACACATTTTTATATATTGATATAGAGAGAGAAATAATTACCACAATAAGGTTGGCCGACACATCCATCACTTTTGGATTTGTTTTTGTGGGGAGAAATTTTATGATCTGCTATCTTAGCAACTTTTAAATATACAATACAGTATTTTTAACTATAATCGCCATGGTATGCATTAGATCCTCAGAACTTACTCATAACTAGAAGTTCGTACCTTTTTATCACCTTCACGCGTCCTTCCCCTCCCCCTCCCCCTGGCAACCACTAATCTACCTGTTTATGTTTCTGTGAGTTTGCTTTTTTTTTTTTAGATTTCACATATAAATGAAATCATACAGTATTTGCCATTTCCTGTCTGATTTATTTCACTTAGTTTCACCTATACTGATGCAATTTAGGCAGGATTTCCTTCTTTTTTAAGGTTGACTACTATTTCGTTGTGTGCGTGTGTGTATGTGTATGTGTGTACGCATATCACGTTTTCTTCATATCCATTCATCTCTCAATGGGCACTTAGCTTGTTTCTCGATCTGAACTATAGTGAATAATGCTGCAATGAACATGGGACTGTAGGTAGCTTTTTGAATCACTGGTTTTGTTTTCTTTGGATATATACCCAAAAGGTGGACTGCTGGATCATATGGTAGTCCTATTTTTAATTGTTTTGAGGAATCTCCATACTGTTCTCCACAACGGCTATATTTCTATTCCCACTAAGAGAGCACAAGTTTTCCCCTTTTCCTATATTCTTACCAACACTTGTTATCTCTATCTTTTTTTTTAATGTTTATTTTTGAGGGTGGAGGAGGACAGAGAGAGAGAGAGACAGAGGACCTAAAGTGGGTTCTCTGCTGACAACAGACAGCCAGATGCAAGGCTCAAACTCACGAACCACAAGATCATGACCTGAGACTAAGTCGGACATTTAACCAACTGAGCCCCCCAGGCGCCTCCGACTTGTTATGTCTTATCTTTCCTATAAATGCCATTGTAACCAATGTGAGGTGATATCCCACTGTGTTTTCCATTTGCATTCCTCTGGTGATTACTGATGATGACTATGTTTCATATACCTGTATCAATGGTTAGGTCTCAGTCATTTGTCTGTATTCTTTGGGAAATGTCTGTTTTGTTCCTTTTCTAATTTTTAAACTGAGCTGTTTTCTGCTAAAAAGTTGCGCGAGTTCTTTTTTTTTTTTTAAGTTTATTGATTTTGAGAGTGAGAGAATGAGCGTGAGCAGGGAAGGGGCAGGAGGAAAGGGAGAGAGAGGACCTCAAGCAGGCTCCTTGCTGTCAGCAGAGAGCCCGAAGCAGGGCTCACTCAAACCCACAAACTGTGAGATCATGATTTGAGCTGAAATCAACCAACTGAGCCACCCAGGTGCCCCAGTTTCTTATATATTTTGGATATTAACCCCCTATCAGGCATATGCTTTGAAAATACTGTCTCACATCTTATGGGCTGACTTCTCATCTTGTTGCTTCTGCTGTGCAGAAGCTTGAGTCTGGTGCAGTCTTGTATATTTATTTTTCTTTTATTGCTTGTGCTTTTGGTGTCACAGACGAAAACTTGTTGCCAAGACCAACATCCTGCAGCTTCCTCCCTATGTTTTCTTCTGAGTTTATGGTTTCAGGTCTTACATTTAATCTTTAATCCATTTCAAGTAAATTTCTGAGTGGTGTCCAATTTCATTCTTTTGCATGCAGTTTTCTCACCACACTTTATTGAAAAGACTATGTTTACCCCACTGACACTTCTTGGCTCCCTTGTCAAATATTAGTCGACTGGATATGCCAGTACCATACTGTTTTGAATACTATAGCACTGTAACATAGCTTGAAATCAGGATATCTCTAGGTCTGTGCTAGACAACATAGTAACTACAAGCCACATGTGGCTACTTAAATTTAAAATAATTAAAATGAAATAAAATTTAAAATCCAGTTCCTCCATCACACTAAGCTCAATATTAGGTGCTCAATAGCCACAAGTGGCTACTGGCTACCGCGTTGGACAGTATAAATATAGAACACTCTCAGTATTGTATAAAGTTATCTTGGACAGCACTGTTTTAATCTTTACATCTGATATTTTATGAAGAGAACTGGTAGTAAGTGGTCATGCAATATGTTCCCATTAGATGCCACCATGTAAATACAACATCTTTCTCCATAAATATGCGCCTGCTTTAGCTCAAAAAAAGTTTTAATTCATTCACACACACCTCCATTCAGTTCACATTTTTCTTGAGTATTTACTATTTCTTTCGCACTGTAGAGAATCAATAGAATACAAATATAATCCCCTTCCTGTAGCTCATAGGAAATACTGGAAACAAACATTTAAAAATGTAATTTCTGTATAGTCTGGAACATGTTGTAACAGAAGTGAGTGCCGTAGCAGAAGGACAACAGAGAAATTGGCCAATGACCCCATCACCCATGTAAAAGTGGCTAGGGCTATCCCTCCATTCTTTGATCAGTCCAACAGAACTGCCCTTCAATAAATAAGTTGATGGGATTGCACACATTTTTCTTGCCAGTCCACAATGTAGCTGCTGTCCTCAAAGTTGATTCTCTTTCTTTTCATTGCTGCAGAACATGGCACACCACAGCTGCATAGAACACCAGCGAGCTTTAACCCAACAGCAGGTGGGCATTGCCCGTTTTCCTATCCCTCCTGTACGACGTAAGATATTGTCTTAAAATCACCCCTGAGACCCAGGGAACCAAATACAAACAGACTTAGATCAGACAGGCCTCCCACTTGTCCCCAATAAATCATTTGAAATTAAGAGCACTTCCATTTGGAGCCAAGCAACATGGGAACGCTAGAGGGCAAATGCCAGGCTACACGGGAGGACGTGAGAGCTGGCCCACAGGCAAGGCTGAGGCTCCACACCGCTCTGCATTAAGATGCCACTTTTATTATAAAGGAGAGTGAGCAATCTTTATCCAGAGTCTGTGTGTGTTGGATTGAGGCTTTAAATAAATAATCCCTAGCTCCGTGTTTTAGTTTCCCTTGTCTAGTTAGAGTTGCGAAGGGGAAAATAAAATGGCAAAGTTGTACCATTGGATTACCCCAAGGAATGATCTTAATATTTGACTTGCAAACTCTGATTAATACTGCATAGGTAATGCTATTTATGGGAGGCAAGGAGAGTGATCCACATGTTGCTTGGGGGAAGTCAAAGCCAATTACACATAAAAGGAATCTGAGGAGTTCCTCCTTGGTTTCAAAGAGTCGCAGTGGATACCCGAAGCGTCTGAAATTCCCTTGAGAAAAGCAAGCCATGAGCAGCAAGGAGAAGGGAATCGTCTTTTTGTTTGGGGAGGGTTTTCAGGTGGGAATATTTCCTCCAACTGATCGTGGAGTCTGCTTCACATTTTAGTTGCCACCGATTCTAAAGCTCATTTGCATATAAAGCATCTGGAATAAGCAAAACTAATTTGAATCTTCTTTTATAAAATGTTAGCAGGATTAAAGGATCAGGTAGCTGGTTCCCTTACAAGATTCACTGGAGGGAAGTCAGACAGAGGATGAGATAAAATCATTAGGCCGGTCCCACACTGGCAACTGTTCTTGTGTAAACTCAGTCTCTAAAAAAAGGTATATTGGTCTGGCAGCTGCTTTTCTTTCCCTCCAGACTTTATAATGATCTATAACACAGAGTTCTTTAACTGTAGATACACCTGTGATGCTCTATCTTCCCCAAATTTCTTAGGCCCTCTGATCTTCAGCCTCACCACAAGTCTGTGGGGGACCCACAGGGTGTCCTACTTTAAACACCGGGGTGGGTCACCGCTGCAGTTTCTATCAGGGATGTCTTCTCTGGATTCCTTCTTCCCCAACCTGTCTTTGCCATGAAGACATCTAGCAAAACAACAATGGCACAATTCATGTTTCTAAAAGAAAAGTCTGGGGCACCTGGCTGGCTCCACCGGTAGAGCATGGGACTCTTGATCTTGGGGTCATGAGTTTGAGCCTCACATTGGGCATATAGTTCACTAAAACAAATAAAAAAGAAAAGAAAAATAGTTTTTACGTTTATCTTTTAAAATTCATCACAAACCAGATGTACAGCTGGCAGGTATCTTAGGACCTTGCAATTAACTCTAACTCTTGCATTTCATAGAAAAGGAAACTGAAACCCAGAGAAGCAGATGCTTCAACGAGGTCCTATAACTAGTTAATGACTAAGACAGGCTTAGAATCCAAGACCTCTCATTTCTAGTTCTGGGATCTGTCCCTTATAATGCCATTTGATTCCATTTTCCTTATTGGGCAACAAGTATGAGAAAAACTCTCATCCATGCTCTGGGGAAATACAAAGATGATCCATACAGAACCCTGTTTTCAAGAATTTCGAGTTGAATAGAATGATAAAAATTGTTGATACTGGGGTGTCCAAGTGGCTCAGTTGGTTGAGTGTCCAACTCTTGATTTTGGCTCAGATCATGATCCTAGGGTCATGGGATTGAGCCCTAAATCAGGCTCTGTGCCAAGCATGGAACCTCTCTCTCCTTCGGTCTGCCTCTCTCCTGTTTGCATACATTCTCTCTCTCTCTCTCTCTCTCTCTCTCTCTCTCTCTCTCTCTCTTTCTAAAAAAGACCCAAAAGAGAAAAAAGGAAAAAATAAATAAAAAATAAAAAACAAACAAAAATTATTGATACAACTAAAAGTCAAAGAAGTAGCCTAAGAAAGGGACATATCAAGTGTATTGAGGTTCAGAGGAAGGAGAAAATGGATACAGTTCTAGGATGACAGAGAATTTGAAAAAGGGGGAGTAATTCATTCATTATCCTATTAAGTGAGTTTCAGCATTGTTTTGACCCAGAGAATCAAGTCTTCCACCTTTCGAATGAATCTATTGACCCACACTGGTGAGGAAAGAATGGTCCTTCTAACAAAGCCTGCGAGTGTACCTAAGAATGAGGACTAATGCAGGTACAGTTAGTTCCTTCTTGTCTTGTTCTTTGTGTTATGTTTCATAGATCCGTGTGGTCCTTTCCCCAGAACTGTTAGAGAAGTAAAGCTTCTCAAAGAAGATCTCCTCCATTTTGTTTGCTGAGCTTTAACATGAGTGAGTGCTAGGGTTTGTTAAATGATTTTTTTTCGGCCTCTGTTGAGATGATCTGATCAAATGGTTTTTCCTCTTTTCTGTTTGTTAATATGGTGAATTGCATGGATTGAGTTTTGACTCTTAAAACGATTGTGAATAAGTTCTTTGCAGTCCTCCATTTTATTTTCCTTCCTCTCGCCTCCTTCTCTCTCTCTTCCCTTGCCCTTTCCCCTTTCTCCTTCCATTTTTCCCTCCCTTCCCTCCCTCTTTCCTTCCTCTTTTTCTCCTTCTGGGTTTGTTTGTTTGTTTTTCAGACTATTTCACATGCCATTTGTTTTAATCTTTCTCTTGTTTGACATGGAAAGTTCTCTCAAGATCTCACACTATACATTGTGGGTATATTTTCCTTGACACACTATTTTATCTGAGGTCTGTTCCTTTTGCTTCCAAGTCCTAGTTCAAGGACTATGCGTTGTGTCTTCTCCTCATCTGTGTAGCCTTAAAGTGGCAAGAGGGAGGAAGATATGGAGCCCAAAACTGGGCTTGATCCCATGATGCTTGGATCATGATTTGAGCCAAAATCAAGAGCCAATACTCAACCAACTGAGACACCCAGGCACCCTGGACCAAGCATTTTTGGTACATACTACAGTTTCTTTGTGATAAAAGACACATACACATTCACTTTGCCCCAGTGGCATACAGTTCAGTCTTAAATGAGCAAGCACATTTCTACTATTCAAAGACTACTCCTCATGAAATAGAAACCCTGACGTAACTGATCTCTCACTTTAAGTATTGCTTTCTTCCTGAGTCCATTTTCATGAGAATTACTGATGGTTCAGTCCAAGAAGTAATGGGGTTATCACCAAATTGACTCATATCAATAATCTTCTTATCCAGAGAAGAAGGGACACTCAGTGCATACCACCATACAGAATTCACTTTCTTTTTAAATTGTTTAAATGTTTATATATTCTTTGAGAGAGTGTAAGGGAAGGAGGGGCAGAGAAAGAGGGAGACACAGAATCTGAAGCAGGCTCCAGGCTCTGAGCTGTCAGCCCAGAGTCCGACATGGGTTCAAACTCACCGACTGTGAGATCTTGACCTGAGCTGAAGCCAGATGCAAAATTTTTGCAAGTTATATGAGGAAGGTGCTTACTCTTATACGATGAATGAAGAAAATGAGAATTGTAGAGATTAAGAAGTAGGAATTTAAATAAATAATCTTAGCACAAGCCAAAATTGTTAAAAGCAAAACTGTCCCCCTTGAAGCTTCATTTATGTCTGACTGTACCCAGGACCTCAGTGCATCTTAAACAATATTCAGTGAGCACCTCCGACCTGGCAGCTCCTACAATGTGCTTTTGCTTCCTTTCTTTATGAATGTACTGGGATTTTGAGCTCAGTTAAATAAAGACCCAAATACCCTACTAGTAAAAAGGTCAATAGTTGTGAGGTTCAATTTGGATGTTTTTAGCAGAAGTAAATGGGAAAGATCAGGGCATTCCAAATGAATGTGCTACTTTATAATTATTTCTATTTCTAGATTGGCCAAATAGCTAATTCCAAAAACTATTTTTCTAATATTGTTCAATTTGCCTGGAACTCTCTTATCTCCTGGCCTAATCTGCTTCTTTTCAGCTTTTTTACAAACATCGTCTTCTCTCCTACAACATACTCTTAGAGTGAATCTTAAAGAGTAAAGGATAAATTAGAAGAATATATACAAGAGATAGTTACCTATATATCCTTGTCTTTGAAAAACATCTGGCTAAATACACATCAAACCATTTGCATTCACTCTCTTTTGAACATGGAATTATAGGGCACTTCTATTTTTTATTTTATACTTGGTGTACGTTAACTTTTTGTGAGTGCATATTTTCTTGCTGTATGACTTTTGAGATGATTTAATTAGTTTACTCTGAACTATGATGACAAATTATTGGGTAGGTAGGTTTACCTTAGTACTTTGTTAGCCAAGTGTAAGAAATACTGCCTTTCATTATTAAATGAAACGCCAAAGGATTTTTAGCAACTTCTAGTGGGCATTCAAAAATATTTCTTAGTCATGTGACTAGCCAAATTTAAATTTTCTATCATTTGTTTTCATTTGTATTATTCTGTATTTTCTCTTTCATATAATAATAAAAACACTTTAAATGGATTATTAAAAAATGGTTTTGTGGATATAGATTTTTATCGCATTCGGCTTTGGTTATTTTTCCTAATCCCTGAGAAAAGCTTGGAGATTGAACCATAGCTTTTCCCCTCGTATTTAAGGATGGGGAGAGGAAAAAGATATTTAAAAGGAAAATACAAGTCTACAACCAGACCTGAACAATGTCTCCCACCTGTCCAGGTGATTGCTGACCTTTCATACTAATTCCTAATATTCAGCTTACCTCTAACTACCACAAGGTGGCAAAATATACGATTTGGCTCTTTAGGGTCTCCTGAGATTTGGCTATTGATAGACAAAGCCCTGTATTTTCAAGAGAATGGAATCTGGTGACCTTTTACTTTAAAGCACATCTTCTATTCTTGGGTCTCTTCTCCCTTAAAGAAAAAGAATAAAAATCTATAATTAAAATTTATCATTCTTAACTAAGCATTACAGCCATGAAAAATAGCTAATTATTCACTGTGGGCAATATTGTAGAAATCAGATTTGCTGATTAACAGATAAACTTACAAATTATTTCCAAAAGGTTCTCTCATAAACCAGCTAAGATTTCATTTAGCCTTGGAAACCCCTCCAGAGCTGCAAGTTGCTCTGAAGTCTCTAATATAATCCCCCTGAACACATTCTTAGAATCCTTCCGCCTGCATTGGTAGTGATCAAATATATTTAAATATTTGGCAAGAAAATTAAAATATGAAAACTAATATAGCAATTGCTCCCAAACACACTGTTTTCCAAGGAGATTTTGATGATTCAGAAAGAAATCTGCAGAGGATATTTGGTATTTAAATGGTAGGGCTGCATTCTGACAGTGCTTTTTATAAAAATAAACTGGTCCAAGAATATAATAAAAATAATTCATATAAATTAGCTGTATTTTATCTGAAAGGCAGGGAACAGGGAAAGCAAACTTACCTGCAGGGCTATCTTCTATGAAGTAAAGTTGATGTATAAATTTCACATATATAAGGAAAGCATTTTGTGGAGTATTTGTTCACTTTAAAAAATAACTCACCATGGCCTTTTTTTTTTTTTTTTTTAGATAATTGCACTCTGTTACTGCATGGAAAATATGATTCAACTTAGGAAAAAGCTATTTAGGCTTAACTTTTTAGGAATGTAAACATTACCTAAAATTAAACATACATCATTATTTTTAATATGAATTTTTTAATGTTTATATATTTTTTGAGAGACAGAGAGAGAGAGAGAGAGAGAAACAGAGTGTGAGTGGGGGAGGGGTAGAGGGAAAGAGAGACAGAATCTGAGGCAGCTCCAGGCTCTGCGATGTCAGCACAGAGCCTAACGCAGGACTCGAACTCATGGACCATAAGATCATGACCTGAGCTGAAGTCGGATGCTTAACCAACTGAGCCATCCAGGCGCCCTTTAAATATGAATTTTTAATCTAGCTAGCCACACATACCTGTATGTATGCAATTATGGATGGATGGACGGATGGATGAATGGAGTTTTGTAAATGACACTGCTTGTGTGATCATTCACCAGAGAAAGTGATCTTTGAGACCTTTAACTGATTGGTGTGAATATAATACATATGGTTTGTTATAGCTGCAGAGCAAATAGCTTCCTTCTGCTTTTCTTTTTAAAAATCGAAAAAATTTCAATTACAACAGTGCCATTAGAGTCGATGTAAACAATGTAAACAATATAGATGAAGTTATAACATCCCTCATCATTGCCTCTCTTCCTATATTCTCCCGAAGGATACCAAAGACACTTCTTTGTTCATTAAATCAGTTTGGAATAGGCATTCCTTCTCCGCATGTACCCAGTGATGTTTAGTTGTATATACTTTTATTTTGCATGAGTATTTTTTTAAATAAATGGGATTACACCATATTTATTCTTCTGTAGCTTGCTTTTGTCACTCAATACAGCCTGACAATCCTTTTATATTGTTAACATAAATTTACCACATATGGCCCAAATTACACAAGAAATTTCATTGTATGGTATTTTTTCTTTGTAATTCTGATGAAAATTGTCTCCCTAAATTTACTTGCTATCACAACAATGCATAGTAGCATCACTGTCTGTGCCTCTCTATGCACACATACACATATTTCCCAAGATTAGATGATGAGAAGCGGAAATCCTGAGTCAAAGGGAATTCATTCACTTATTTAGTTTTGAAAGGTTTAGAAATACCACGTCAATGTGGCTGTATGAACTGATGTTTCATTAGTAGCGTTAAACATACCCATTCTCACATTTCACCACCTACCTCTTAATACTGTCAGTCTTTGTAGTTATTGCCAAGCTCATAGTACTCTTTGGCACTTCCCCGGTTATTAATAGTGCTAAACACCTGGGTCTAAGTTTTTGTCACCCATGCACACTTCCTATTCTGTAAATGATCTGTTCACATCTTTTGCCCCATTTTTGGTTGGATTGATTGTCTCTTTCTTAGTAATTTTAGGAGTTTAAAAATATATTCTGGTTTTTCATTCTTCTCGGTTATACACAATGAAAACATATCTCCAATCTGTTCTTGTCTTGTAGATTTTTTTACAATTTTGTATCATTCGTCTCACTGATATTTTCTTCAAATTTAAAATATATCAGTCTTTTCCATAAAAGACACTTTCAATTTATGTCTTGTTTAAGGAGACCATCCTGGGGTGCCTGGGTGGCTCAGTCGGTTAAGCGTCCAGCTTCGGCTCAGGTCATGATCTCACGGGTGGTGGGGTCGAGTCCCACGTCGGGCTCTGTGCTGACAGCTAGCTCAGAGCCTGGAGCCTGCTTCGGATTCTGTGTCTCCCTCTCTTTCTGCCCCTCTCCTGCTCACGCTGTCTCGCTCTGTCTCTCAAAAATTATAAAAAACATAAGGAAAATTTTTTTAAAAAGATCTATCCTATTCCAAGCTTCTAAGCACATTTTGCCACAGTTCTTTTGAAGAGATTTATAATTTATTTTTTTGTAAATTTAGACCTTTAATGTACCTGGGATTTTGTTGTTTGATCTTTTTTTCACTGCATACAAAATATACATTATTTCCATGTATACACAGCTCTGTGTCTTCGAATTCTATTATGTTTTACTGATCGATTTTGTAATGTATCAGTTCTACTCTAATTTTCACAAGGTTCTAATATGCCATAATATGTGCAAAGATAGAAGTTCCCAATATTTCCTATTTTTTCAAGATATCTTGGTTATATTTGTATACATTCTCTCACAAGAATTGAGAATTAGTTTCTTAAGTTACAGAAAAGATTATAACAAGATTTTGATTAAGAGAAGATGAAATCTAGGATTACAATAAGGGTGATTGACATTTTTTCAAAGTTGTTGAGTATTCAAACTATCTCCTTTTCATTGGGGTTCAAGTTTTACAACTTGTAAGTTTATATTGTTATGCACATGTGATACTATTCAACTTTCCCCTGCCTTCTTGAGCCACTTTTTTTTTAAATTTTTTTAATGTTTTATTTATTTTTGATACAGAGAGAGACAGAGCATGAGAGGGGGAGGGGCAGAGAGAGGAGACACAGACCGGAAGCAGGCTCCAGGCTCTGAGCTAGCTGTCAGCACAGAGCCTGACATGGGGCTTGAACCCACAAACGTGAGGTCTGACCTGAGCCGAAGTCGGAGGCTTAACCGACTGAGCCACCCAAGCACCCCTTGAGCCACTTTTGAAAATTTTTATTTTCTTATTCTATTATCCACTTCATCTAGGTTTTCAAGTTTATAGGCCTAACATTTTATCTCTGTATCTATAGTTATGCCCTCCGGAACTATTCCTTTTCAGTGAGACATGACAAGAATGTGTCTATTTTATCAGTCTCTTCAGAGAACAAGATATTTATTCCATTGGTTGATATTTTCAATTTATTCTTCTGTTTCTGTTCTTGTTCTCCTAGTTCTCTAATTTAGGCAGCTCTAATTTTTAGTGCTAATTTTTAGAATTTTTCTTGATATTTTTCTAACTTACTTCATTGTTATTTAGTTCATCCTCTCTATTTCTAATATATGCTCCCAAAGTTATAAATATAAATATCTCTCTGGGAGCACACCACTGGTTGGTATGTAGAACACGCATTATCATCTATTTCTTATTTCCTTGTATCTGCAACTTTGGTTTTTGTTGGATTTAAAATTTGTAGAAAAAACACAAAAAAATGGTAGGAACAACTGCATTATACCTCTTATCCAGATTTGTAGTTGTTAACATTTTGCCCCCTTTCCTTCATCGTTCACTGTATCTTTCCATATGCAAACATACACATATCTTTGTGTATATACGTATATTTTTCTGAACAATTTGAAAGTAAATCGTAGACATCCTGTTCCTGCCTAAGCACTTCTCACATAATCACAAGTGAATTTTCAATTCTGGAAATATAACATTGATTCAGTGATACTTTCTAATCTTAGAACCATATTAAATTCCACTAATTGTCCAAATATTCTTTTCTGGTCCAAGATGTAAACCAAGAGTATTCATTTCATTCAGTTGTTACGATTTTTTAAAATCATTTAATCTAGAGATTTTTCTCAGACTTTCTTTGCCTTTCATGACCTTTATGTTTTTGAAGAATAAAGACCTGTAAACAAGTACGGAATTCTAATCAGTAGGTCTGCTTTCACAAAGATATCAATTAGCAGAGCACCTGGGTGGCTCAGTTGGTGAAGTGTCCGATTTTGGGTCAGGTCATGATCTCATGGTTTTTGGGTTGGAGCCCCATGTTGGACTCTGCGCTGATAGCTCAGAGCCCGGAGCCTGCTTTGGATTCTGTGTCTCTCTCCCACCACTGAGGCTCTGCCCCTCTCTCAATAATAAATAAACATAAATTTTAAAAAAGTTATCAATCAGAAATCCTGAAACTACTTCTTAGGCTTGAGGAAATAAATAAATATGTCATGGATAAATGGAGCCAGATTCCTCACTGACAGAAAAAAAATAGTTACAAATATAAGAAGGCAGAAGACTAGAATGCATATTGTCCTCTGGAAGGGCCTGGAAATAATGGCACTCCTAGAGTGGCCAGCATGCCTAGTGCTCGGATTCTAAACAGCATTCTGCATTAAAAGCACCAGGGGCTCTGGGGAGATGGCTGGTTCCAGAGCCAGAGCAGGAATATTAAAAATGAGTGTGGAATATCTTGGGCCAGAACGCAGAGAGGTGTTCAGAAAATAATGGAGTCATGTCAGAATTACACAAGAGCCGCCTTGAAGAAGCCCCTAATGGCCAAATTTCTTTAAAAATGGTTATAAGAGATTTCTGTGCCAAATAAATAATGGTTATAAGAGATTAGGTCCCACTGAATAAAATAAGAATCCATGGGTCCATATAGATACAAACAGCTAGATAAATAGATATATAGAGAAAGAGAGAATGAAACTCTTCCTTACAGGAGAATGCCATTTATTGTTAAATTGTTTATACTTTGAATTTTATTTTTTTCTTTAATTCAAGAGTTCCTAGAAGATATAATTTTAAACTTCCAATTGAGTAAGTTTGGATGGTGAAATGTGGATGTGGTGATGATAGTGAGAGTTGCTTGCATAATATAAATAATTTATGATTTTATTAAGTTTTAGTCAATGAATGCAGTCCAAAGAATTTTTCCTATTTTGGGTATGTTGCGATAGTCTTTGTGACAAAATTTATAATCAATTTTCATGAACATGTTCTCCATGTTAAATATGATTCTCTCATTTAAGTACGTGTTTGCTTATTTAAGGGATAAAATGATAATGCAACTGTACATATAATTCTCTCTATACATATAACTATGCATAAAACTAAAGAGAGGAATTATTTTTCTTACAACATAAGAAGGCTACAGCAGACAGTAGATAGCTTATGCAGTAATTTCACAATTTCATTAAAGTCCCGGCCTCCATTTATCATTGTTATTTTATTTTCGGCAGGTGGCTTTCTTCTTTATGGTTACCTCTTGTTCACTGGAATTTTTTTTCTTTCATTTTTAGCCTCATATCAATCTCTATACAAGAAGAGTTTCAAAAGGATGCACTTCAGCACTTCTAACAGAAAGGCTGATCACCCTAAGAAATTCCCAGTCACCACATATATCTCATTGGCCAGGGCAATGGTAGGTATCCACGCCTGGTATGGAGCGGTATGGTGCTTAGGAAAGAGATTTTGGGTAGAGAGCCGGTTTGGGCAGCTGTCAACATACAGATATTACTTGCAGCTTTGTGGTGGATGAGATGAAATCTCCCAAGGACAGTGTGCAGAGAATAAATGACTTAGGTCTAGGATCAACACCATTTAAGAAAGATGAGCAGAGGAAAAGGAGCCTGCACAGGAAATGGAGACAAGCCAGACAAGGAGATTGGAAAAGGACCAGGAGACTTTGAAATCATAGAAGCCTAGGGAAGCTAGTATTTCAGGAAGGGATAGGAATTTAAAATATCAAGAATTGCAAAATGATAAGAATGGAATCATATATTTTTGTCACGGTGTCCACAAGTGTGTGATTTCCTTATTTTTCTTTTTGTGCTATGATAAGGCATGGGTGAGAAAGTGCCCCACCAGCCCCTGCTGTCATGCTCCCTGACACATGATAGGCCCTTATTAAGTTTAGCTGTCCTTAGCCCTCATTCCCTTCTCTTTCATAATTTCCTCAGGAAACAGAAAGAAAATTTCGTAATAGAATTTTTGAAAAGAAAGCCCAAGCTTATTTTCTGAAATGAACATTCTGTGAGCCATTTTTACAGAATGACCACTTCCATTGGATGTATCTAAACAGCAGCCCCTTAGGGCCATGCAGAGGGTACCATTTCTTTGCTGTGTTCTGTTCTATTCCTATTACATGCAGCTCAACAGAAACAACAGCAAAAAAAAAAAAAGGAGGGGGGAAAAAGCCCTTATCTGCACAGTTGTGATGAATAGACTTGATTGGGCTCTCACACAGCAGGCAGGTGATGGCCATTGCCTGTCTATTTCAGGACTAAACTTTACACTGGCCACAGGTGTTTTTCCTTTTTTGGCTCTGCGGCCCTGCCATCATTAAGTTTGCCTGAAGCAGCAGACAGCTTCTGGGAGACCAAAGGATGGGGGGAGGCA
The DNA here is from genome assembly GCF_006229205.1 of Suricata suricatta. Classification (NCBI taxonomy): domain Eukaryota; kingdom Metazoa; phylum Chordata; class Mammalia; order Carnivora; family Herpestidae; genus Suricata; species Suricata suricatta. The sequence goes on from NC_043704.1 coordinate 132,771,410, forward strand.
GGGTACAGAGACAATCTAGCTAACATTTTAAGCAGGAAATGTAACCATCTGAATGTAAAGAAGATAAACCCTGTCTCTACACAAACTGTTCACTCAGGGGAAATTGAGGTAAATCCTGTAGCAGGATTCAGAGAATGGGAACATGAGAGCATGTGCCTTTGAGGTCCTCCTTGCTCTTGCCATTTTGTCGCATAAAATTACCTAGAAATACTGAAAGAGAGAAAAATAAAGCTCTGAAATACCACTGGAAATTTATAACTCGGTGGAAATGTTTTCCTTTATCAAATTTAATAATTATTTTTCAATAGGTACTCAACCTAACAATATCAAAGAAGTACAAATACCAGGCAAATGTTGTGAGGTTTCTCATTAGTACAGGCACGCTCTGGTGCTAAGTGTAGTCAAGATCCTAGAACTATAATTTCTAGGATACTGGAGAAGGCATCTTGCCTCCTCTTCCAACTCTTACCCCCAGGGGTGTCTCACCTACCAACTGTTGTTCTAATTCCTTAGCAGGAGGCAGATATTCCAAATTTGGGTTCAGTCATGACTTATAAGGTAATAGGAAGGTGAATACATTATCTCAAATTTGCATTAAATATAAATGAGTGATATCAGAGGCTGAGGTCAGGTTTTGATAACAGGGCTATCACTAGAAACAGAAGGACAAGATGAAGTGGCTGAAGTGACAACTGTGAAGGCAAATATCACTAACATTTTTGCATGAGCCTGGACTTTTTTACCCTGATGAGTTTGTAAACTCACCCTCGAATATATATGAGTTAATATATGCAAAATGCATGTTGCATTTCTGCAAATGAAGAATTTTAAACCAGAAGAGAAAAATTATGTGAAATAAAATGAACGCCATTGCTTGTATAATTCCTAAATATAGCTTAAAAGTACCGATTCACAGACTTTTAAAATATAGGGATCATGGTGAAAGTTAACAGTTTTGTTTGCTTATTTTGTTTTTGCTTTTTAAACAGAGTGGATGGATTCTTCCCAGGTTGTTAAAAACTGATTTCTGAAGCCTTGCAATCACAATTCTAAAGGATGATGAAATTTACTTAACATGACCTTAAAGCTTCATGAGACCCCAATCATTTATTATGTGATTGAGGCGTGTTTTTACAAAAATCAGAAAACACTATCCACTGTGATATTTCTGTACTTTTCAGAAAGAAAATCATATCTAAAAAACATCAGAACAAACACTTTTCAAAGATCAACCCAGCAAATTGTCAGCCTTGCCAAAGTTAGAACTGAGAGGTTTGTCTTCCAGGTCCCTGTTCTAATCTGTTGGATGGTCTTCTCTTTTAGTTATCACATAAAACCACTCATGTAGCTCCAGAGAAAGGATAAATTTTTCACCAAGTGAGCCAGGGACATTCTGGCAGCCATTTTCTAAATTACTACAACCAAAACTCTGTTATTGCTAGGTCATCTACCTGCATCACATCCCTAGTGGCAAACTGATTTCAAATCACATACTCAGCGCTCTTACAGAAGGAGTAGGTCATGTTTACATGACCATGTGTATTTGCATGTATTGTTTCCTCTATGGAGGTAATGTTCCCGGGGCAGGGGGGTGGGGGGCGTCATAAATGTGGATTGTTTAGTCTACTCAGATGTTGCTCAAGGACCTCCACATTTGAAATCTGGGATGGGTTTTCTCAAGCTGGAATCACTTAAGGATGCTCTAGGGGAAACCTGGATGCTGATGGGCTAGAGAAGCTGTGGTGAACAGTATCGGGACTTGCATGTAAATCATTGCTTGGAGGAGCTAATGATGATAAACAGTCATTGACTTTGAGTTTCATCCCAGAATATGTGTGCTGGGCTAATGGATAATGAAGAAGGATTAGACAGTTCAAGGATCCATTCCAGTGGGCACACACACAAGCTTAGCATAGTAGGTGACAATGTCGCAGTACTAGCAGTGTGTCACTATGATACGGTCAAGGATGGACAAGACAGACATATTTTCTGCAGTTTTAAATGCCTCTATGTATTTGTGAATCATAGAAATGTATAATCCCATCCCTTTGGATAGATTAAGAATAAGACTAAAATGAAAGAAGTTGTGGTTAAAAATCAGCCTTTTTTTAAAAAAACATAGAGGGATACAAAAGAAATATCTCCATTTCCAGGTCCTCATCAACAGTTTTGCAAAAGTGTGATCTTCATGACAGCAAGTTTCTATGGCTCTAACAGAATGAAACCTCAAAATTATGGCAAATCTATCATGTTTATTAAACAAAACCTAGATGAAGTTTATGCTGCTCAAGGAAGAGTACCCAACTCTGGCACCCAGAGCAGGAGAGGTAATTGTCCTACCTGCCCTCAAGGAGTGGAGAGTCTACCAGGGAAGACAGTAAACACAAATGTAAACAGTAAGAGTACAGAATGAAAATCAGTAAGTTCTGCAATAAAAGTTCAGGAACAAACTGAGCTGTGGGAGAGAAGAAATGAAGAAGCTACTTGAAACCATTGGTAATCAGGGAAGATCTGCTTACGGAAGTGAGAGGAGATGGTTGATTTAAAGAACAGGCAGAATTTGAAGGGTGCCTGGGTGGCTCAGTGGGTTAAGTGTCCAACTCTAGATTTTGGCTCAGGTCATGATCTCACAGTTTGTGAGATCGAGTGCCACTTCAGGCTGTGTTGATAGCAAGGACCCTGATTAGGATTCTCTCTCTCCTTCTCTCTCTCTGCCTCTCCACCACTCACGCTTTCTCTCTCCCTCCCTCAAAATAAATAAAACAAATATTTTAAAAAATTTTAAAGAACAGGTGAGATTTAAGTATGTAGATTTGGGAGAAGAAGGAATTCTAGAGCAACCAATGCAATCAAAAGCTTGGAAAGCTAGTAAAAAAAAACAAAGCCAAGATCTGAAAACAGAAAAAGTCAGTTTGACTGGACTTTTTGATTAATCAGCTTGCAGTTGGACTTGTCTAGGGTGCCTAGCAAAATGCAAGTGGCTGCAAGATTATTTTTCACCTACTTGACCTTCAAAATTAATTAATGCCTGGGTAAGAGAGAGCAAGTGGTTATGGAGAAGACCATATAGAATAGCTGGGTTCATTCGAAGAAGGAGAATTTCTATTTGTGTGAATGGAAGGTGATAGAAGTAATGATTCATGCATTTACAGTTGATCCCAAAGAAACCCTGTTTGGAAATAAGTTCGTTGAGTATATGGAATGCTGTGTTGCCTAGCATATGTTGGATGAAGTTCTTAGGGCCTCTAGATTTTATTATCAATATTAATTTCAGGAAAGATATGTCTGTTTTTTTCTGGCTTTCTAGGCTATCACAGATCATTTCCAGACTAATTTGTGTCTTTCAAGATTTAGCAATCAATGCTACCTCCTCCATAAAGCTTTCTTTCCTGCAAGTGTTTATGATACCATTTGTCAAGACACTAATATAATCTTTTCTTTCAGCCTGTCCACTCAAACCCCCACCCCCACTCCAAAAGCACTACTCACTCATCCTTAATAGCACACAGTTGAGTTCTCAACTAGCATTATTGACTGGCAAAGGGAAAGTGAGAAATAAAGAATAAATGACTAAAGGAGTATAGTTTTAAATTGCTGCAGTGTTTGCTATTTTATCCTGAGCCATAGGTGAGCATGTTTGTTCTGTTTTTGTTTCCTGTTGATTTGATTGGCTAATTCTTCGTAGGGAAATAGATACCCACACCACCCCACTACCACACTGGCCTTTCAGATCAGTGTACTGAGTGTGTGATTCAAGCCTCATACTTCAGCCAGCAAGAACCAAAGGAAAATATCTCCTTCAAGACTTGGAATTGTGGAGGTTGGGGGCAGCGGGATACCATCTGAAGAATTTCTGAGATAATTACAGTCAGTGTTGACGTCTCCTCTTTCTAGACTTTACTTCCTCACCCCCTCCATCCTCTTCTTTGGTTTTTGCAACCACTATGATTCTTGGTGTCTTCTTGACTTTTCAGTCATGCTGACAGTTTAAAATTTCCTTCTTCACTTTTTAAGGATCAATTTTTTTATAGTAGCCTATAAACTACCTCGTTAATCAGATAGTGTAAAATCCAATTAGAGACATTAGAATCCAGAAATACAAGTGTTAAGGAACGTATTTCTTGATTGACAAGGAAGCCAAATAGACCCATCTATTTAGAATCTTAGCAACAATTAGCTGCCTTAGTTTCATTTATTGTGACATAAAAAATCTGGTTTATTGAGAGCTCTATTGAAGAAGATTTCTATGATATGCACCATGAGAAAATATCTTCAAACTAAAATGATTGTTTTGCTGTAATAAATTGAACCATATGTACACTATGTTATTCAATCTTTTTTCTTCAAGGCATAAATTGATATTAAAGAACATTTAAGTCATAACACATGGTTATCCAGGCATGAACGAGGCAATAACCCATATAAGTTGTCAAGGTGAAGCCAAAGCATTTATTAGAGGTTTGTGTTGTTTTTGAAAAGTGCATGGTTGGATAAACATGGATTAGTGCTATTATGCTGCTACGATGACTCAAGTGTGTTTTTACAGTGTCAGTAATTTTTATGTTTAAAAATCACTGGTGCAGTATATTAGCTATAATTTATGTTTATCATCTTGTGTACTCTAATAGGTTTCAACAAACCATTTAACACTTCAGCTTGTGCATATACATTACTTAATAGGTATTTATCTTAAAAAAGAGATACTTAACGGGACTTTCAAAGCTTGCAACTGAATGCTAAGAGAGAACACTGCAGTGTGTCACATTAACTTTCTTTTCCCCGTTTGCAGTTAACTTTGAACATTCTGGCCACTTGCTTCTTTGTGCAATGTGCCTCCGAATGGCACAAGAAGAATATAGTCTGTTAGTGCCCTTGTCAGCGAGAATGACATCAACTTCTCCCAGCACTGAGTGTCCGTCACACTTGCTAAGTAGGGTGGCTGCATGATATAGCCAACACAGCTGATATATGACGAAGGTCCAGTGATCAGTCACCATGTTGGGGTGCCCTTTCAGAAAGGGTTAGTTTGTTTCTGACTGTAGCTGGATCTACATGGCTTTTCATGGTTTATGTGACCTAGACTCTTGTTTTAGAAGAGTCTTCTAGAGAACCTTAGGGACCAAGTGTCTGGGAGGAGGGGTTGGAGGCGGGGAGTCAGTTGGGACTTTCTAGTCACCGGTTTGTTGCAGCAATACAAGAGGGGACTTCATTTATCATGACACTATTGATTCTTCCAAAGAGTGCTATGCTTATTGTTTTTGCTTCAATGATGACCTATTTCTCTTTTGGATATTCTAGGTAGATGAATTACTGGTGTTTAGTCTTTTCAGAATAAAGATTGATTCAGTTTTTAAATGTACCCAGAGTGGGTGATGTGGTGATATGGCTCTTATCTTTTCTTTTTTTCAAGTTAACTACTTTTTGACTGACTTACTGACAGTAACGACAGAGATAGATTTGGAGGTGAAATGCTCATGAAATTCTAGTTACCACTTAAATAGATGATGCCACTTTATTCATTTGTGACATGGCTGGATAAGGGTTTGTTTGGAATCCTGAAATTATGAATATACTGATCCACTCAGCAATAAATTTTTAGAAAAAGACTATAAATTCTCTAGAGTCAACCAAGCACATCAGTTGGCTGAGTTAGCAAACAGGGAGGATTTATTACTCACTGGAGCCAAATCGACCAAGAAGGTCTGTTTAGTATTTCAAAGTACCTTTTCCCTTGTAAAACTAGTGGTGACACTTTGACATCTTAACAGAGAGCTGTTATATCTTGATCATCTTTCAATATTGGTAACCTCTGCTAACTGGACCCAAAACTGTTTCCTAAATTTAAACCTTCACGATTTTCATGATAATATCAAAATTATTTCCCAAACACCATGAGCAGTTTATAGGAAAATGCATGTGGAGTGTGTTTTCAATGAAGAGAATTAGAGGGAAAATCTCATTAGCACCCTGAATGAATAGTTATATAGTTCCAAAAGGATCAATAAGGATAATCATCTAGCCCAACATTGCCAATAGAACTTTCTAGAATAAGGTAGAACTTTCTGAAATGCTACACCTTTTATGTCTGTGCTATCCAATATGGTAGCCACTAATCACATATGGGACCTGAGCATTTGAAATGCTAGTACACCAGAACAACTGAATTTTTAATGTATTTCATTTTAATTTTAATATAAATAAACACATGTAACAGCAATTACCATGTTGGATAGTGCAGGGGATTTAGCCCCTTTAATAAAAAGCTTGAAGAACTTTTACCTATGTGAGTAATGCTAGGTTAGAGAGGCAGAAGTGGTGGCAACAGATGGGTTCCCCCTTTTAAAAATACAGATTAGGACAAATCAGAAAAGATAAGAAAAGAAAGGGGAACCATATTGATTTTGAAATTTGAACAGCAATGGAACTCACTATAAGAGTGAAGCTATGCACATATGAAACAGCTGCACAAATCAGTAAAGATAGAACTAAATTTTTTGAAATATAAAACAGATGAGATATTTTTCAAAAGCATGTATTTAGTCAACAGAGCATAGCTAATAATTAGTTTAAAAACTATTTACTCATCATCATTAATATTATTATTATTACTTAAATTTTGCTGTAATTAAAGCATTTTTATAAGTAGAAAGTGAGTATATATATATATATATATATAAAGTATTTAGAATATCAACTGGAATACCTATATTAATTTAATATTCTTATCTCAATAAATGATAATTCCATTCCTGGGTGCCCAAGCTTATCCCCAGTTCCTCCCTTTCTGCTCATGGCCAATATATAATCAATCACCAAGTCCTGTCCTTCTTATGGTTTGCAGCTAATTCATTTTGATTCTCTCCTTTTCATCCTCTGGATCACCACCTTTGTTTACGCCCCTTCCCACTTAGACCATTAGGTGTACATCATCTTTATCTTCTGGCTTTCCCCTCTCTTCTAGTCAACCCTCCCCACAAGTACCAAGGTCATGTTGCTCACCTGCTTAAAATTCTTCAAGAGTACAACAGATGGGACATTTATGTCTTCCCCAAACTCATATGTTTAAATTCTATCCCCCAATGCAATGACATCAGAAGATGAAACCTTTGGGGAGTAACTGGGTCATGAGAGTGGAGTCTTCATGAAAGGGATCAGTGCCTTCATAAGAGACATAAGGAGCTTTCCCTTCATCTCTGCTCTTTGTCGTGTAATGATACAAGTAGACACCTGTACACAAACCAGGAGAAAGGCCCCCACAGACACCAGATCACCTTAGCCCCTTGACCTTGGACTTCTCGGCCTTTAGAACTATGAGAAACAAATATTTGTTGTTTAAGCCATACAGTCCACATTGTTCTGTTTTGTAGCCTAAGACATTGGTCTTCTCATCACATATTAGTTACTGCCCAAGATCATTAGCACACCATACATGCCACTTAATCTCTCCTTTCCTTTTTCAAGCCCTGAGCCCTCACACTGCCTTCATAGGTATTTTGATCTAGCCTTACTGAGCCAGGGCATATCTCTTTCTGGTTCTTTAACTTTGAACACGTTTTCCCTATAATTTTCACCCCATTTTACTTGTCCTTCAAGACTCATCTCAGATTCATCTCCTCTGTGAATCTTTCTCTATCAGATTGTTCAGAAAAAGAATAAGCAACCTTTCCTCTAATCTTCTTATTCCACATCCCTGATTCAGTAGGTATGACATTGAATTCTAATTCTTTATTTGCCTCTCTCTCTCTCTCAGTAGATTTGGGCCTCAAGGGTTAAGACAAGATGCTTTATTCATCTTTATATCACTACTGCCCAGCACAGTGACTGACACTTAGTAGGGGTGTCACCAATGTCTGATAAGTGAATAAATGAATGAATGCTTACACAATCACATCTCTTACTTAGCCATGTTCGATATAAGTCTAGCTGCTGGGGCCCTGCTATGACTTAGGGATACCTGGCCCAAACTACCAGAAGAAATGTTTTGTAACTTGTAGGAATTAAATACTCTTCTATTATAAACTTATATACAATGTAAAACTATTTTTAAAGGAACCCTGCCATATAGTATTATAAAAAAGAATTCTTTAAAACCACTAATTCAGTAATCTCAAACAAATGGACTAATTAAGAAGTCTATTAAACAGTTAATTTATGTAACTTACTTTTTGGAATTTTGTGATATGTGTGGCATTATTAGCAGATTAAAATATTATATCATGATTATTTTCTCATTCTAAATAAATAGTTGTGTTTGTACTAAATTTTGTCTCTATCATTCTATGTTCTTTTTCTTAAAAAGCATTGCCAAAATTATGTAAGCTTCAGGTCTTAAAAAGGAAGGCCAAAATAAAGAATCAGGATCGACATTCTCTGGAGAAAGACCAAAATTAAGCCTTGCTATAAATTTGGGCAAGTCACTTAAACTCCCTGTATCTCCATATCTTTGCTATTGAAAGAGTAGCAAAAAATAGATAATTCTAAGACCTTTCAAGCTCTAAATTCTTAGATTTCCTTAAGTCTAATCAAAATAAAAAACCATGTGATTACCTAGTTCATACCGATGGCTTGCATGGTGCCTTTTGAGGAACCATATGATTGCGATGTTAAGGAAACATCCAACTTTGTCCTTCAAATTACCTTCTTTATACATGAAAAAAAATGGGAAAGTAGGACTAGTAGATGACTGGTGGCAGGGAATAATGGTAAATTTGGTTGACAGAATTTAACTCTGGCTAATGTAACAGTAGTTCATCAAGGCTTAAACAGCTTAATTAACTCATTCAACAGTCATTTATTTTGCCCTTCTATGTCAGCAAATGAGAACACAAAAATTTTTTAAAACCCAATGCCAGCCCCCAAGGGCCACACAGAGTAGTAAGACAGATAAGGAAATTTAGAATGGCCCATTGAGAAATGCTAATGGAAGGAAATGAATATTAAAGGATGTGGGGAATTTAGCCAGGTGGGAAACATCCTGGAGAAGTATATGAAGGAGTAGTGGTGGGGCAGGATTGGGGGTACATTTCACACAGAGTCTCCAATGCATACAAAGCTATGAACCTGAGAAAAAATGTGTTCCACATTAGGATCTAAGACGAAATCATACACTTATCTTGATAGCACTGAGTAATATATAGAATTGTTAAATCACCGCATTGTACACCTGAAACAAATATAACGCTCTATGTTACCTATACTGGAAATAAAATTAAAAACGAAGAAGAAGGAGGAGAAGATAAAGAAGGAGGAGTAAAAAGAGGTGGAGGAGAAGGAGTAAAAGAGGGAGAAGAAGAAAGGGAAGAAGAAAAGAGGAGAAGGGGAGGAGAGAGGTGTCTTCAGAGGCTGTAACCTGCCAAGGCTTCAATCTTCCAGGTGGGTAAAGCAGGGGAGGGTAACACAATAGGGTGTGATGGGGTCTGTGCTCAGCTTGAGGGCACATACTCTCTGACAGAGGATGTGGGCTCTCAGCTCTTGTGCACTCATGTCTTGGTGAAAGCAAACCTGCTGTTACTATAAGGCTTTTACCACAACTACAGTGAAAGGTGGTCATTTGGGCGTGTAGGAAAGACTACAAAAGATGACAAACATAAATTTAAGGAAATGCTAACCAATTCCAAAAAACTGCTCTAAGAAGCAAGGCATTCCAATCCTATATGTTTGTGCAATTTATTATGTTTTACTATAATTACTATCAATGCTATTACTGCAGTACATGAAAGAAGTTCTCCTTTCTTACAATTTTCTTAAAATATCTCTATAAGAATTAACAGTATTTAAAACAATTAATGATGAAAACTTGTAAGTATAGACACAAATAGAATTTCACAATGAATCCCAGTTACCTAGTTATTACCCAGGGTCAACAATTACCAACATTTCACCATTCTTCTTTAATCCATCTGCTTACTCTTCAAATCCTAGGCATTGCATTTCTTCACCCATAAAACTTCAATATTTCTCCAAGAAATAAGAATATTTTAAATATTATCACACTAAAAAATATTGCAATAATTCCTTATTTTCATCTAATACAGAGGCAGTGTTTAATCTTCTTTGATTGTTTAATAAAATATCTTTTTTTTTTTCAGTTTGTTGGTTCGAATCAGGATCCAGAGAAAATTTATACTTTTGAGTAGACTTTAAAATTTTATTCAAAAGACAAAGTTACTTACTTTAAAAAACTACACCACCTTCAACAAGAAATACATTAATGGTGGGATATGTTCAGTTCTCTTGCTAATTGCTTCCAAGCTGGAGTCAGTCTGCCCGAGTTCAAATTTAAACTGCTGATTACTGCTGTGTGGCCATGAATTTAGACTTTTGCTTAATTCTTCATCTGTAAAATGGGAATTAAAAAGTGTCTATTTCTTTTATGGAGCCAGAAGTCCCTGAATAGCCAAAACAATCCTGAAAAAGAAAAACAAAGCTGGAGATATCACAATCTCAGACTTCCAGCTGTATTCCAAAGCTGTAATCCATCAAGACAGTATGGCCAACTAATCTTTGACAAAGCAGGAAAGAATATCTGATGGAAAAAAGACAATCTCTTAAGCAAATGGTGCTGGGAAAACTGGATGGCAACATGCAGAAAAATGAAACTGGACCACATTCTTACACCACACAGAAAAATAAATTCAAAATGGATGAAAGACCTAAACAGGAAGCCATCAAAATCCTAGAGAAGAAAACAGGCAACAACCTTTTTACCTTGGCCACAGCAACTTCTTACTCAACACATCTCCAGAGGGAAGGGAAACAAAAGCAAAAATGAACTATTGGGACCTCATCAAGATAAAAATCTTCTGCACAGTGAAGGAAACAATCATCAAAACTAAAAAGCAACCAATGGAATTGGAAAAGATATTTGCAAATAATATCAGATAAAAGGTTGGTATCCAAAATCTATATAGAAGTTACAAATTCAACACCCAAAAACCAAATAATCCAATGAAGAAATGGGCAAAAGACATGCTTAGACACTTCTCCAGAGAAGACATCCAGATGGCTAACAGACACATGAAAAAATGTTCAACATCACTCATCATCAGGGAAATACAAATCAAAACCACAATGTGATGCCACCTCACACCTGCCAGAATGTATAACATTAACAATTCAGGCAACAACAGATGTTGGCAAGGATATGGAGAAAGAGTATCTCTTTTGCACTGCTGGTGGGAGTGCAAACTGGTAGAGTCACTCTGGAAAACAGTATGGAGGTTCCTCAAACAATTAAAAATAGAACTACCCTACAACCCATCAATTGCACTACTAGGTATTTATCCAAGAGATATAGGTGTGGTGTACCAAAGGGGCACATGCACCCCAGTATTTATAGCAGCACTACTGACAATAGCCAAAGTACAGACAGAGCCCAAATGTCCATTGACAGATGAATGGATAAAGATGTAGTGTGTGTGTGTGTGTGTGTGTGTGTGTGTGTGTGTGTGTGTACATATATACCCAATGGAGTATTACTCGGGAATCAAAAATAATGAAATCTTGCCATTTGCAACTACATGGATGGAACTAGAGGGAATTATGCTGAGTGAAATTAATCAGTCAAAGAAAGACAAATATCACATGGCTTCACTCATATGTGGAATTTAAGATACAAAACAGATGAACATAAGGGAAGGGAAACAAAACATAAGAGACTCTTAAATACAGAGAACAAACTGAGGCTGGCTGGAGGGCTTGTGGGTGGGGGGATAGGATAAATGGGCAAGGGACATTAAGTAAGACACTTGTTGGATTGAGCACTGACTGTTCTATATAGGAGATGAATCACTGGAATCTACTCTGGAAGCCATTATTGCACTATATGCTAACTTGGATGTAAATTTTTAAAAATATAAATAATTAAATAATTTTCTTAAAGTATCTATCTAACAGACTCCTTACTAGGATTAAATGAAACAAGCTAATATTTGAACATTTGGAATAGTGCCTGATACAAGGTAAGCTTTATGGAAGGATTAAATAAATGAAAATAAGTAAATACATTCAGCTTTTAGCCATGAATACTAAAATGAAGGAATTTTCTATAGATGGTAGGAATGATTGACTCTTAGCCCAGAAATTGCCTACAATGCTTGATTTAAAATTTTGTCTACAGCACATTTTTCCAAAGAGGCACACAGACCACACATAAGCACACATCATTGTAATAGCAGTAACGGCAGAATCCATAAACCATAGATGGAAGGTAATGGACAGCATGGAGCAGATTCCCTCATGGTCTGACTTTCCTTTGTGTGTGGCCTCTAGGAAGTGACAGCAGGAAACAAGACAGAGGCCTAGGAATTCACCCCATATCATTCCCTGCCCATCCGTACCTTGTAAGGTTGCTTCTTCCACTGAAACTCACAGCACTTATTAGGCAGCCTTCTGGAAAAGAAGGTACTGGAAACTGTTCCCTATACCGTACCTTTCAGGTCTAGGGGTGGTAAAGTCTTTCCATAATTACTATCTAGCCTTAGGGTGTTTTCTTTTCCCCTGTTGGCTTTCCTTAGTGGCCTCTTCATTAAACTTATCTCAATTATTTGTGTGACCATGCTATTTGTTTCCTTCTGAGACGGTGATACATTCTAATAACAATCATATGAAGTATGTCCTAATGTCCTGATTGATAATAGCTGTATTGGGGGAGATCTTTCCCTACACCAGGCACTCCACTAAGGGCTTTACATTCAACATTCACTTAATTCTTACAATAACCTTGTATGGTAGGTACTATCATTTTTATAGGTTAGTATACTAAGTCTTTTGAAAGGTTTGTTGGCCCACATTGTAAGCAGACTGTGGTCTTGCCACATGTGTGCTCTTGGTTCTGGGCACGTTTCTACTGGCCAATATCCTCAACGATAAGAGAAAAAAAGAGTACTTACTTCAGAAGATGGTTGTAAAGATGGAATGTGTTAATTTATGTAACACACTCAGAGAACTTGGTTTATAGGAGATGCCAGTATGTGTTTGCTATTATTACTTATGACTCCAAAGCCCATTTACTACATTATACTCCTTGCTATCAGAGATAATATGTATTTTCTTAGAAGTGGAAGATCTTTGTCCCCTTTTTTAGATAACTTGTGTGGGGTTCTTTATTTTGTGCCATGGGCAGATTATCATGTAAACATGAAGCTCCTATGCTTAAAAAAATAGATAAGATACTTAGTTCTTTTTTCATTGTCAGAAAGGCAAGTGTCAACAGAATCACACAAAAAGTTATGGAATCTCCCCTGTTTGTGTATTGAATGAAACATAAGAATACAGATAACATCTTAAAGACCAGGAGGCTTATGATTCTTCTATTTATATATGGAGAAACTTGGGAAATTTGGCTACAGCCTCATTATTGTTGTTTTACTGTAAAGAAAAAAGGGGGAGGTTCTTTGTGAACATTAGTGTGTTTAATATGCAGATAAAGTTCTGTCTTAGATAACAAGCAAAGTGAAGCTCAACTTCTAAAACCCTTTCCTATCATCCCAGAATTATTTTCTACAAACTTGACGTACAGCCATAGAGTCTGTATTCTTTACAGGCAAAGGAGAGCAGTAAGCTGAAGAAAATGTGGGAAGAGCTGGCTAGAGCAATTCCAGACATGAAGAAACATACCAGACAGTTGCTGAACTTGGAGAAATATTCTGACCACCCTTTTAGGCTCTCCTCACATCTACCATCACACCAAAACAATATGGTGACTATGTAACAAAAGAAATTACAAACACATAAACCTAAAGGTATAACTATTTTAAAAACTAGAATACATCCTAAATTTCACAGATATTGGCTGAAAACCATTTTTAGTAGACATACTCCCGCATGGCTCTTTATCTTGTTGTATGCATAAAGCTCTTCAGAACCACTGCTGAAGAAATGGTTAAATAAAAAATAATGCTGTTCTTGGTTTACTAATTGTTTTTGCTTTATAAGTCTTTTAAAATATAAGTGTCCTTTGCAAATAAATCTCAGTCAGTAATTATCAGTCATTTTTACCTTTATTCATGCTTTATTTATACATTCATTCAGGCAATCATTCACTTGATACTCACTTGTGCTTGCTAAGCATTGGGAACATAAAGGCAGAAAAGACATGGTAACTGTCCTTAAAATGTCCACAGTCTAGAAGGGGAGACAGAAGGCAAAACAGTAAGCATTGTAATGTCTTAGAGGTGCTGAGATTTTGTGGTTAGAACAGGCAGAGGCATAAATACATAAATATAAAATTTCCAGTTTGGGCAAAGGTAAGACCCATAGCGTGGCTAAGTCACAGAGCAGACATCAGGTAGGGAATGGTTATTGGGGGAGAAGGTTTGGGTGAGATGAATTTGAGGTACCTGCAAGACATGTAGACGGTAATGCCAAACAGGCTTGGAAATAAGGGTTTGGAGTTCAGGAGAAGATACCTGCCTGGAGACTGAGGAGTCAACAGCTTCCAGGCAGGAGTCAAAGCCAAGGGGTGAAGGAGTTCCTCAGGGAGAACAAAGACAAGTTCCTCAAAAGAACCTTGGTGAACTTCACCCCGTGAGAGGCAAGGCCATAAAAAGGAATCTATGTTGCCTGAATACCTTTCAAATCTTTTCCCGACAGCAAGTTTTGAGACGGTATCCTGGATATAAGGAAGTAGGAGAAAGCAGTGGAGCAGGGGGATAAGATAGACTTGGTCAGAATTTTTCGTATTCTCTATGTAGAAAAACAGGGATTTCAACCTAGAATTCATAGGCCATTTAGTATCTCCAGGAAAGCCACAGGCCAAGAGCTCAGAAGAACTTCTGGATACAGCATATTCTTAGCTATTAGAGGCAGAATAAGAGGTTTTGTGAACTTAAAGATGGGTTTGAGGCTCATTGTCAGAGAGTGATTTGTAAATATATAGATTAAGTTTCCCCATAAGGTTAGGTTGGAATCCAAGGATGAAAGTACTTGCTGAGAAAGCTGATGTAAAACTGTCTTGGAAAGGAGAGGAGTGTTATTTACCTACACATAAATATGCCTCCAGGTTTGACTCTTATTATTATAGGCAGTTGGTAAAGAGGGTGTGTAACAGGTAATAAAGTACGTGGAGGACAATGCCTTTGATGAGCTGTCTCCCAGTTAGCCTCCCCTGATCTCATCTCCCATTCCAGCCCCTGAAACTTGTTGGGGCCAAAGCCCTGCACACAGGGTTCTCGGCTGGGATGTGAGCCTCAGAAGTTCTACTATGAGTTTCCAGACCCTTCCCATGCTGACTTACCATCTCTATGATCTTGGACAACTTCTGGAATATCTCTGAGCTTCAATTTTCTCATCTATAAAATGAAGATAAAGTCCTGACCTCTTGAGGATTCTGCATGATAATCTGAGTACCATCAGAATGGGGAATTTGCCTAGTTCTGGATTGATTCTCAGCTCCTAGAATAATAGGCACTCCATAAATACTTGTTGAATAAATAAATGCATGTATGTCCATAAAGTATGTAAGAGTAAGAGTGTCTAAAATGTAACTGATGCATAATACTTATTCCCTTCTTGTCCCCTTCCAGAAATTAGCAAGGCCACTGCCTCTTTCCAACTCCCAAGCTCAAGATGGAGTGTCCATCCATTTTGTCACCTGTCTTCACATTTTACAGAAGTCCACAAATGAAGGAAACACCATTGAACACGCTCCTTGGATGTAGAAGACTATGCCCTGAAAATGACAGAGAAAGTATTATTGGTTGAAGTATTGTCACAAAGCAATATTTCACAGTGTTTCAAATGGTTTCCAAGAATTGTTAATAGGAACTATGTAGGAGTAAAAACAAGTCAAGTCCAAAAATGTTGGGGCACTCCTCCTCGAACAGGCTTCTTTACTCTGGAATGACTCAAACCCTTTTTCATCCATATCTACATATGTGCGTTCCCCAAGAGGGGAATAGAATACACAGCTTCCCAATCATGTTTGAGCAGAACACCCATTGGTCATAGAATATCTAATGGACCTTGTATTGGAAAATGTGTGTATCTAATCATTAGCTAGAAGAGTAGGCACAAAACAAAAAGGATTTATTTTTATAGGACAGTAAAATAATTTTTTAGGTCAGGGAAGGCTTATTGAGGAATAAGATGTGGAGTTCTCACAACCCAAGACAGTCATTGAGGAAATTTCTTTCCAATGAAGCACTTAGATGAGTGAAAACAAATGAACATAAAATAAGTATATAATAACACCTTGGGAAAATTAAACATCTCTCTATTTAACATCTGTCACGTAGATAATTGTAGCGACTAGATTGATGGTGGAAGAGTGAACTGGAAGTTTAAAAGGGAAGCAGCTGAGTTTGCTTATATTACCTACAAAGGGACTACTTTCTTTGGCAGATTGATATTGCACAAAGGTTTGAAGTTTCATTAAATAAGGATGGTTGGGTGCTGTAACAGTATGTTACAGAATATGTGTGTGTAATCAGACAATACATTGCATTAGACTATCAGAGAGCATGAGGGTATCACACATGCCTTCTAGATTGTACTATGCCTTAAGTGACATCTTTTCACAGGGAAACTATAACCATTGTGGCCCATCTATAATAATGAAAATATGATTGGCACATTAAATGTAGAAGGGCAGATAGATTTTTCTTAATTGTAACTGGGACTTTCCCCTCATTGTGTAATTTTATAATGTTTCAGTATCTATTGTAATTTTGAAAAGCAGGCATGTTTTCATTTTTTTAAAGGTCTGGTTATATATAATGGAAGATTTTTTTTTTAATGAACAAAGCCAAGTAGCACAACAGATATCTTAAGTTAATTTTTTTAACTTAAATTCTATGTCAAGGGGTGTCCACACCTGCAGATTTTATTCTCTTCTTTACATGTAAACTTCCTGTCGAAAGCAGGTCAGAGTTAACAGCTGGATCAACTTGGAAAGTTTTTTTTAAAACAATTAGTTTTATGTTCTTTTAAATAATTGCTTCATTATATTTTGTACATCTGTGCAAGGGTCTGATGATGACATTGGTAAATTTCCAAATCGCTGTAAAACTGGGGAATACCAGGTGAGCAATAATAGAACCCCCCCTGTGGGTGAGAAAAGAGGCTTTTTATAATTCCCCCCACCAAATGTCTTAAACAAAAGAATTGATTCTGCTCCGTGAGGACATGGTTCTGCTTCAGGTGAGAATATCAGGCACTGTGTTTTTAAAGAAGATAGGCTGTAGGTAGTTCAGAAGAGACCAACAAAAATGATAAAAGGTCTGGAAAACAAGACCTATGAGAGGAGGTTAAGAGCACGAGAATATTCATTCTAGTTGAAGGAGGCTGAGGGGAGATATAACTGTCTACCTAAAAGTTAAATGATGTTGCAAGCAGAAGAGGCATTAATTATTAGTAGAAGTAGAAGAGGGCAAATGAGAAGAACAGAGCTACACCCATTCTACCTAATATTAGGAATAAGTTTTGTAACACGAAGTACATTCATATGATGGAATTAAGCACCAGGAAGGTCTCCAGCTTTGGCAGGTGTAGATTCAAGAGGGAGGTTGTAGAAAATCTTTCTAAGGAATAGGAGGCACACTGAAATCAGTCTGTGGCCTGAAAAATGGGTTAGAACTTAGCTCTTCTTTCGTAAATGATCACATAAATTCTTCATTGCTATAATAATTTATTCAATCAGGAAGGAAATGTGGATGGGGGCATTCATAGATCTATAAATCATTCCTAAGAGACAAGCATCAAAATTCAAAATAAAAATATTCTTAAATATTTAAATTACAAATGGCCAATGTTTTCAGTAGAGAAGCAAAATCAACAAATATAAGAGCTTTGTATAGCCTTGATTTTCCTCTAGGAAATTACATTGGTATGTGTTTCAGGTGGAGTTTATTGAACTATCAATCCCAAGTATCGGTATGGGACTTAGTGGCGGCCAATGAATGTGCATTAAACCCCCAGTTATGGTGACTGGTTCTGGAATGAGCATTGAAACCCAGTCTTCAGTCTTATGTTGGAGCTCTTAGAAGCATGACCTCCTCTTCTCTTTGATACTTCTCTGCTGGTAGAAAGTAACTTGAGGTGGCTGGAGGTCATCTTGCCACCATATGGAAAATTTGCCTTAGTATGAAGAGGAAAAGTAAGGGGGAGACAAAGCAAGAAAAAATACATTCTTAGAATAGTCTGTGAACCCCTGATACAGCCATGCCTGCAGCTGACTTTTCCTGGACTTTTATATGAACCAATAGATTCATTTTAGTTATTGATCTTTACAATAGTTTGTTTGTCTAAAGCAAATATCTCTGCCCCTAGAACTTACTTTCTAGAGTGCAGAGATAGGCAATAAGCAATAAGCATAATTAAACAGTAAATCGTATAGACTGGTAGGTGGCAAATGCTGTGAAAAAGGAAGTAGAGCAGGGCAAGAAGTCAGGGTGAGGGTGGGGGCAGGGCAGTGAAGAACAACTTTAAAAATGAGCGGCCTGGGGGATGCCTGGGTGGCTCAGTCGATTAAGCCTCCGACTTCGGCTCAGGTCAGATCTCACGTTCGTGGGTTCGAGCCCCGCATCAGGCTCTGTGCTGGCAGCTAGCTCAGATCCTGGAGCCTGCTTCTGGTTCTGTGTCTCCTTCTCTCTCTGCCCCTCCCCCTCTCATGCTCTGTCTCTGTATCAAAAATAAATAAAACATTTAAAAAAAAAATGAGCGGCCAACCTTGGGCCCTCTGAGAAGGTGACATCTGAGCAAAGACATGAAGGATGTGAGGGGCATCTGGAGAAAGAGTATCCCAAAAAGTATTCCAGAAAGTCTAGACCTACAGGAGATTAATAAAGGGATCTTAGCAACAAGAGCACTTGTGCCCTACCTTCCTTTCACAGACAGAAGCATACTAATTTCTTTTCGACCATATTTCAGTTGACCTTAGCCAGTTACTCATTAATAAAGGGTACAATTTCATGCTCAAAAGAGAGTTCTAGATTTTAAGAGCTGAAGTTTAGAATATACTTTATTTGTCTAAATTTATTTCTTTCTTCATGTGCACGTGTATAAAAATGTTAATTTTTCTCGGTTCCACTAATGGATAAAGTTTCCAAAAGTGAGATATTTGCCCTTTGCTTTACTTTTAAAGAATAAACCAAAATTTAATCTGTGTACAATGATTCCACAATCAGAGTTTAGAATATTTTCTAAACAACCACTTAGAACAAACTATACTAAGTAAGGAACTATCAGCCTTAACAGAAGCAATCCTGGCAAACAATTATTTTCATTGCAGCACTGACAATTATGTAAATGTGTCTGGAACAGCATTGGGCACCTAATTATGACATCTAATTATGCCAATTTATTTATACACCTCCTTGAACAACATTTTATTTATAACTCCCCCATTCATTCAAAGACCAGATAAAGTAAGGAGACATCATCCGTAGATGATTACCTCATCTTTGCGATATGAACACAGCTAATCTATATGAACCTGTGTGATCGGGGGTATGCCCTGTGCATATGAGAATTTGCTTTTTGCCCAGTCACTTTGGATTTCAGAAGGTGAACAGAAGTGACCGTGGCTCTGGCTGAAGAACTGATAACATTAGCTATCGTAGCGGGTAACTGCCAGCAGAGAGATCTCTCTCACCCCATGTTACGTAAGCAAAAAAAATCAACATCAATAATTCCTTCAACTGAGGATGAGCAAATTATTCAATCCTAAACCACAAATAGAGTAAGAATAACTCAAGAAATTAATGTTGCCACCTTATCATAGAGTCATTTTCTGCCATTTGGATGGTCCATTTCTTTTTCATCTTCTTTGTTCTTTTCTTTCAAGAACTCAATGACATTTCCTGGAATTAAACGCCATTTCTTGACTTTGGTACAAGAGAGTTATGACATAATTAATCGATCTTAGCTCTGTTCCCTAGAAGCAGACCCCGGGATAAGGATTCTTGTGCTAAGTGTTTAGGGGGGGAGTACCCTGAAATAAAGAGAGTGAAGGAAGCAGTGTATGGCAGCAGAGTGAACCTGGTAATGAAATGAACACATTTGGAGACCATCTCCAGCCTGTTGAAATGCAGAGCTCTGGGACATGGGTTGTGCAATGGGGTTGGGCCCACCTTGAAGCAAGGGAGCTGGCGTTTGGTATGTCATGAGGATCCGGTCATCCATCTAGCTCCGGGGGCAGTGAGGGAAAGGACGGGGTTGGGGGCTGGGATGGGTAGCCTCCCAGACCAGCGGGTCCTCATCTGACCCAGGAAATTCCCTACAAAGAAACAGGCACACCAAAAGGTCTAGATGAAACACAAACAGCAGGACCCCAGCAACTGGACAGTTGGCTCATCGATTGGATGGTTTTAAGGAGTTTAAAGATTGACCATTATATCATTGGAATGGATTTCAGTTTCAGAGATGTAAATTAAACCTCTAGTAAGTTTTTTTCTCGTTTTTGACATGCTGGCTTGATGCTGAAGAAGGCTGAAAATATGGGCCATTCTAGGCCTTTGTTTATCTATAATGAGATTAGAAGATATGTCATTTCTCGGGTCTAAGACTCTCCAATTCTAAATGATTTTTGGAGAACTTTTGCTTTTCAGAATGTCTGTTTTGCTCTGCTACCCTAAAATAGCTCATTGTTGCCTGCATATTTCACAGCAGCAAAGCCACAGTGGCTTACAGGGCTCTGCCCTGCTCTGAAGGTGCATCCAGACCCTTGCCACTCAGTGTGGTCCCCAGCACAGCAGCCTTAGCTGGGAGCATGTTGCAAATGGAGGCCCTAGCTCAGACCTAGTGAACCAAGAACTGCCTTTTCACAAATATCCACAGGAGATTCACGTGCATATTCAAGTTTGTTGTCGTAAACTGATACCTGGACAAACCCTTCAAATTTGGGGAACTTTGGCTAGAAAGGGAGTGGGGAAGGGACTGGTAGGTAAGAACTGAATGGATTAAAATCTCCCCTCAGTGCTGAAATGGAGCCATTTTCTGACCAGGCCAAGTCTGCCTTGAGTGGGCTGAGCCTATGTTGCCCATTGTTATTTTAGCATTCAGCTGAAAAAAAAAAAAACTGTTTAAAATGTTAGCCTTTATAACATCTCCTAGACCTCTCTTGGCCCCTGTTTTGGCAAGGCGGCTGAGACTTCTGATGAGACTGTTCAACAGTGTCTACTACAGCTCAGAAGACTTTTCACGGGTTGCAGAAACCAGGAAACCGAATTGAGTTTTGACTGTCGAGGAGGAAAGGAGTGAATCATTCTCATTCGATGGGTGCCAAATCATCAATCATTTAAAATTAATTCTCAGTCCCTCTGACACTTGAGAAGTACCAAAACACACTTGAGAAAACGTTCTGGAGAAAACCTGGAGTGTCAGAGCTGCTACTTGCAAGGGCTACCACCTCCAGAAGCGAATATTCCCCACCCGTTGATCAAGCTAAGGATTGCCAATCAATCCGCAGCTCTTTACAGTATGTGATATTTGGCAGGATTCATTGGAACTCTGTAGGCCTGTGGGCACCCATATTTTCCACCCAATTCTTTGCAAAATATTATCAACTTTGTAAATGATGCAAATGTGTGTGAGAGCTTATAAATTCTCCTGCTTTAAATATTATGCTGTCCCTTTGGGAGAATCATATGGGCATAGATAATTACTTCTATATGGGGAATAATGAATCACATTTTTTGATTCATATCTACACTCTTCTGGCAGGTCTCTGGCATAAATCATATGTAAATGAATGAAATGTTTTCTGAATTTTACTAGCTTCGATATACTCTACCTCAAAGTCAGGAAATATATGTAAGATAAGGTAAGGTAGAATATTTCTGCCCCACCCATTCCATTTCTCTCTGAAGTATGAGATAGAAAACAATAGATTGGACCAATCTTCCATGTCACTTGAGAAAGATGTCCCAAAGCAGGACTTTCCACTGTTCAACAGCCTAGGACAAGATCTATTAGGGGTGGAAATGGATTATTAAATTTTTTTTAAATTTCGGGGCTCTGGATGGCTCAGTCGGTTAAGTGTCTGACTTCAGTTTAGGTCATGATCTCACGGTGCTGGAGTTCGAACCCCATGTCAGGCTCTGTGCTAACAGCTCAGAGCCTGGAGCCTGCTTCAAATTCTGTGTCTCCCTCTCTGTCTGTCCCTCCCCCGACTCATGCTCTGTCTCTCTCCATCTCTCAAAAATGAATACATGTCAAAAAATTTAAAAAAAGATTTTAAAACAATTTCTAAAGTCCCCTTAAGTTTTTAGAGAGATCACACAACAGTCTTCATTTTCCAATGTCATGGAACATACATCTTTTATTCAATCAACAATTATTTATTGTGCCTCTACTAAATGGACTGCACTCGGCTAGCTTTCTGAGGCTTCCAAAAAAGATTAAGACCTTGTATCTGCTCTTAATGATATTAAAGTTTAATGGAAGAAACAAACAATGAAACCAATATATAATTTTAAGCCAGGCAGGTCTCTATTAGATAAATGAACAAAGAACCGTGGAAGTACAGAAAAGGAGTAACTCTCCTGCCAAATTGGAAATGACTTCCCAAGGAGATGGTCTTAGGAGTCAGGACTGTCCAGGAGGATGAAGAGAATAAAAGCTTCCTGGACTGAAAGCAATATTTGAATCATATGACAATCATAGCTGATATTTGTTGCATATCTATCACGTGTTGGAGGCTGCTCAAGCACTCTACATGGATTAGCTTATTTTAATCCTCACAGCATCCACATAAACTATTCAATATTAATAGCTACATTTAATACATGAGTAATCTGAGGCCCATAGAGATCGATTTGTAAAAAATGGCACTCATCGTCGTGGAAAGATGTGAGATTCTTGTTTCCACATAGAACATCACAAGTGTGTTGGGAGCGGCTTCAGTGCGGTGTGCTGGGAGACAAGAGTGGTCAAAGTCATGAGGGTCCTAATCATTGTGGGAAGTAGACTGGACTTTATCCTGTCAGAGACGGCGACATCCTAAGGTTTTTGAAGCAGAAGAATGGCATATAAGCTTAGTTTTTCAGTAAAAAGTTAGTGACTGCATGGAGAAATTTGTCAAACTTGGCTGCATTGTGTTAGAGAACTTCTTGTATAGCAAGGACTGAGAAATCATAAATGGCAGAACTACCGGTAGTGAAGTTGATGGGGAAGATGTATTTCTGAGGCGGTACAGGCAGGCATGGAGGACTCACTGACTGGGGGGTAGAGGAGAGGTCTATCTGAAATGTTTCCAGATGACTTTAAAATTTCTAGACCATATCTCTAACTATTTCTATATTGGGTAGCCGTGTTTCTCCAAGAAAAGGAGCCAGTTTTAAGGGGACTATGTGGAGTTTTTATACCTCTGGAGCTGTTGAAACAGGGACAATTCGGGGACATCCAGTTGAAGACTTCTGGCAAACAGCTGGAGATAAATGCATGCGTGTAACACACGTGCACACGTACACACACACACACACACACAGATTTGGACATTCGACCAGTATCTGGTCATTCAGTTAAGAACACTATTGCAGGATTTAAATGACTCACATATCAAAGATCCTAAACAAGTCAACAAGTATTGGTTGTATGAGGGTCTAAATTACATCAGCAAGAAAGAGATGAAAGGTCTATGGCTGAGGTAGGCTTGAATCCATCTCCCCTCAGCTCTCCTTGATATTCTAGGAAAGATATTGTCCTCTTTTCCAGATCTGAAATGTTGATTGATGAGCCAGATTAAATTTCCTGCTTTTCTTTTTGTCGTTTTTCACATTTTGCAGGTTGGGGGCAAGGTAAATGGAAACTTTCGTTCAGTGGTTGTGAAAAGGATATTCAGAAGGATGTAGAAATTAATCTACAGTGCTCCAAGTTTGATATAAACCTATAAACTAATGACTGTGTTGGAAAACCTGCTGTGATTGTTTGGAAGTTTCTCGAGAGTCACTTTTGTTTTATTGTAAGCGTCACAGCCATATCTCCGGGCTTCCTATTTCTTCTGAAGCGAGGAATGGAAAGCAGTCAAGGACTAAATATTGCCATTCAACAAATATTTATTTCATAATAGATCTAGTAAGGGAAGATCTCTGCAGATTTTAAAGAGTTTACTGGCTCCTTGGATACCATAAAGATGAAAAATCTCATGGTAAAAGCTAATAAGTTAAAAAATATTTTTTAAATGTTTATTCATTTCTGAGAGAGAGAGAGAGAGAGAGACAGAGTGCACGCGGGGAGGGGCAGAGAGAAAGGGAGACACAGAATCCAAAACAGGCTCCAGGCTCTGAACTGTCAGCACAGAACCTGACGCAGGGCTCGAACTCGTGAACTGTGAGATCATGACCTGAGCCCTAAGTCAGATGCCCAACCAACTGAAGCACCTTGGTGCCCCAAAGCTATTAAGTTTTTTAAAATGCAATTCATTTATATTAAACACAGTTGTAGCCTGGAGGTAGGGCTTATCTGTCTGATGCCTTTCACTATTTTCATGTTAATGGAACACCACACACCCACAAAGCCAAATAGAAATGAAAACCCCATATTTCAGTTCCAGAGTATCTTCTCTCTTTTGTGATTCCTCTACCTCAGGGCCCACAGAGCAAATCTCCGGGAGACACAGCTTTCCAAACAGTGCCGCCAACTACTACAAAGCAGAGAGAATAAGGCTCAGAAGAAATTCAAATGTTAAAGGGGAAGAAGCAAATGGAGTGGTGGAGAAATGGATTCAAATCAAGGCCAGCATTTTAAAAACAACAGAAAGAAAATCTTAAGGGGAAAATATACCTTTTCTGGAAAGAAGGAATGTCCAAATGCTTACTACAAGGCAGAGAAACGTCTATTAAAGCAGCCTGCATATTATAATATGTATTCAAGTGAATATGAAAAAGACAAAGAGGGGATTCAATGCTTTGGTTGAATATTTAAAGTCTACTCCCTGCTGAACTGATGAAAGAAAAAAGAATGTGCTCTCTTTAAGGAGAAAACCGTTCTTGTAAGGAATGTGCCTACTAGTTTCCCTCTTGACTCCGTTTTGGCATTACTTCTTCAGACTTGGTTTCTTGTCAGCATCTACAGGAAGAGGGTTTCGCCCTTTGGATGTGTATCTTAGCACAAAGAACAAAGGTTTCGAAACAGTCTGTGTTTCCGTCTGTGGGACGGACGTTCAGACTCCGTCTCTTTCTACATGTGTCGTCTTGGATACATCGCTCTGACTTTTTAAGCCGTGGTTTTCTCATCAAGTGGAAATCGTAAGCCTCACGGGCTTTTATGAAGCTTAAATGTGAACGGCCTGGAGAAGGTACCCTTGGCCTCATCAGATTCAGCTTTGAAAATGTTAGTTATCTCAAGAGCGGCTGCACCCTCACCAATTCAGAATCCGAAGAGCTGGTGTCCAGGCTTTCCCCAGCAAGCAGTTTGCAGCAGCCGGTGCTGGGAACACTGGAGGGCTGATTGAAGAAGAAAGAACCCCCCACCCCCAATAAACCGGGCTAAGTTAAGCTAGGCTAGAAACGGATGAAACAGAGTTCCTCGGGTCACCCATGACACCGTTTTCCTCCTGAAAGGCAACAAGATAGAGCGTGCGTGACAGCACTGGGAAAGTGATAGCTCTGTGCAAACACGTGACAGTGTTATTATTTCTAAAGCCTCCAGAGCCAGGTATGACAGACCTCACTCTGCTGGCCTGGGGCACTGTACGTCTCTTAAATGCAGGTCAAACTTGACTCAAACTACTGAAGCTTCCATTATCTTCTTCATTGATCCAGAGAGGCAAGCACAAATAAAACCCAAACGACTGTCTCCAACAACAAGGAATCTTTAAATGTGCATCATTTGGCAGTGGCATTATCTTAAGATGATTATCCAGTGTATAAATGTTTATTGCCTTGCTTTAAGATGCACAATGTAAGATTAACAATCATGGCGTTTTTTGTATAAATGCAATATTTCTGCTATTGTGTTTGTGGAATTCAGCTAGATAATAATTGATTCCGTGACAGGGATTGGCTAATTTGCCAACAGTATAGTATAAAACACATTTATACAGTCAATTACACCCAAGTGCATGGCCTATTTGCTTTATAATTTCATAAACTTGCCAGCAATTTAAATAAAAAAGTTCCATTAAATTATCATATCATGTGATGGAATGATATTGCCAAGTATATTAAACCATGTGTGTTCAGCCAGAATTAATTAAATATTATTACTTTTTTCTTATTAACACATTGAACTTACCCTTCCTACTCTCTACTCGAAATAGAAGCCTATTAGTGAACAAAGTAAACTTAAGGGCAAAGTTTAAACATTTTCCTGAGGGTGTTTCATTAAGAACCTTGGTTCTTTTGTTTAAACATTTGCTCTTGGTAAATGTACTTGTATTGTGAAAATATTTTATGTTCTTAGATATGAATACTGGAAAAGTTTAAAGAATACCTTTACTTGAATTATTCAGGTATTCAAAAAGGAACATTTATGTCTTCAGCTTAGAGAAAGTAATGATATAAACCATTTCAGGATTAGTTGTTTATGATTCTATTATTGTTTGTGATTCCATGAATCTGTCCAATCTTAGTAAGAGAAAGATACAAGTCAGGATAGTTTAACAATTCAAAACCAAATAAAATATGATACTTTCCAATTCAGAGGATACCTGCTTCATATGAAATAAATTAACCAGGCCTCCTCAAGGGACTCATAGTTCAATAAATCTACAATGAACAATAAGAATTAAACCTTTAATATTAAAGCCCTTGTTTTATTTTATGAAGAGCAAAACAGAGGTGAACTTCTCCCTGACATATACCAATTATACTAATCAGGTGCCCGTGGTTACACACACTTTGACTTTTATTCTCACGGGTCTTTTTTTTTTTTTTTTTTTGGCCATAACAAAATTTTTCCAGGTTGCCCCACACTTACATCCATTTGGAATCACAAGGATTTTTTTTTGGTTCGGTTTGGTTTGGTTTTTTCCCCTCTTCTCTTTCTTCCCCTTGCTTTTTTATTCAGTCTTCTGGCTTTTATTTCTAAATGGTGTATGTTATTTGTTTCATTTGATAAATAGAAACATAGTTTTGTTTTCTCTTATCAAACAAAACACACATATCAGTCAGAAGCAGACTATGGCCATCAAAAGGTGAAGGGAGATTAAGTAGAAGGATAGCAGGGGCTCAGAGAATGGCCGGTGGCTAGAGGATGAGGTTTCACAAATGGACAAGAAGCAGGAATGTTCCCAGAGCTGAACAGCAGAAACCACAGCAAGGGTCACCATGTGGGTGTGGTTGGGTTCCATGCCACCTCCACCCCTACAATGAATCTTACAGCTAACTCCTCCCCTGCCTTTGAGTCACTCTCTTTAGCATCGAGTCCTGGAAAAAGAAGGTCACGTGTGTGCCTTACAGCTCTGGGTGGAAAGAAGGAAGATCTAGGTGCTTTGACACCCTCTTCATGGCGAGCACCATGCTCAGCCAAGAGGCACATGGCACGTGGCACAATCTTCCCTCCAAAGGAAGATTAAAGTGAAAAGGGAAAAGTGGGTGTTTCAGTGCTACAACACAACCTTAAAATAACAGATAAATAATATAGACAATGCTTGAACAAAACTTGCCAATTGTGAAACCATTAAACAATAGAGAAGTCAGGTCAATGAAGGAGGGGAAAATGTCTTCATAACTGGACTGCCAGAGATCAACCATTTGAACGGTTTAGTTGATCTCTCTCCAGTCTTTTGTATTTACACACAACAGTATATCTTACTATGTCATATTACATCTAATATTCTACAACTGTATTCCAACTTTAAATACTAAATATTAACCTTTTTCATTTTAATCTATATAGAGATTTACCCAATTCATTTTTATGGCTTCCTAGTATTCCATTATTTGGATTTTCCTAATTTACTCAACTAATTTCCTATAGATGGGTACTAAAACTGTTTTTCATTTCCCCACTATTATGAACCTCTCTGCACATTCATCTGTGCCTTTTCCAATTATTTCCTTAGGAATAAAACTTGCAAGTGGAACTTTTAGGGCAAAGGACATCCTCCTTTGAGAGATATTGCCAAGTTGCCCTCCAGAGAGACAGTAACAATTTACACCCCCACAAACAGTACGTGAGATACAGTCATCAATATCATCAACTTCTTCATCATTTTTCCTTCTTAATCACCAGAAAGGTGTGAAAACAAACCCTACACTTACACATAA
This sequence comes from Suricata suricatta, assembly GCF_006229205.1. Lineage (NCBI taxonomy): Eukaryota > Metazoa > Chordata > Mammalia > Carnivora > Herpestidae > Suricata > Suricata suricatta. Next base: position 132,799,558 of record NC_043704.1, read on the forward strand.
AGATTTATAATTACTAGCACTTACCTTAATAAGACAGTGCTTAAAATTGAGTAAGCATAACTTTCACAGCCTCCTCAGACTCAGCAGAAAAAAATTATTGCAGATATTTAATCATTGTAGTGAAAAGAACTTACCTTGAATAACAGTGTAGACAGGAGTCTTTAACAGACTATATATTTTAGCTTGCTTCCTGTGTACTTTGTTAAACATAGTGCTCCTTATTTGATGTAGATGACTTTAAATTTATATAATTGTACACATCAAAGCTATGAGTCAGCCAGATTTCTGTTTATTTGTGGTGAGATATATAGATAAAGAGACTTGGCCAAGAGAAATCGAGTTTTTAGCCTCAGCTTTTCCCTTTTACTTGGTTGCTGAAAGTCCACTTTATTTCAATAATCACTTAGGAAAAAATCTTACATTTATGGAATCCTTGTCCTTGAAGTTTCTTTGATGCTTATCTGGAAAACTTACAGTATTTCCAAAGCATTCCAGAACTCAGGGAAACTCTTGACAAGAGTAGACTGTACTAATGCCAAACCAGAAAATGTGAAGATTTTGCTTATTCGAATGAGTGGTGGTTTTGAATAAGGCAAAATCTATAATCTTAGTAAATATTACACACTATTATTAAAGAAGCTAAAAGGAATTGTGCTAGAGTTAATTAAGGCTTTAAGAAATGCCTGCTTTTATTGGCAAAAAAAATTTTTTTGTCGCAACAAGAAAACTAAAAATTAAGAGGATGGTTGGCAGGAATATTGATATGCTAATGGATAAACATGCTAATTTAGAAAAAACTAATCAGCAAAGACATTACTAATGGAAATGTACAGGAAAATGGCTAATGCTGTATGCAAACCTGGTATCTACAAAATTAAGAAGAAACCAGTTTTGTTTTCATAATTGTAACTTGAAAGTCGGATCTTCTCTTACTAAGCTTTGCTATAGAAAGACGCTGACAAACTTGCTAGGTGCTAGGGGAGCTCATTCATGCACACACATACATATATAGACTGTGCATATGTGTGTTTTAATTATTATTTTTATATTCACTCATATCTAATAGGGACTAAGACTTCTGTTCACCCTGTCTCATGCAGTCTAGGTGACAATATTTTCTATGAGAAAGGCAGGCGATGACTACTTGGGTAAAACAGTCTCTGATTTGGATGGGCTCAAAGTGGTAACCTCATGGACACATGATAAATATAATTCCTACTCTGCAGATAGACGTATATCTTCTGCACAATTTCTTTCCCTTGCTTTCCCATCTAAACTTAAAGATAGGCACTTAAATAACCATAGGCTTCAGACTAATAATTTAATGAGTGCATTGATGCAGGTATAAGACATTGAGGAGTGGTAGGGGATTGAGGCAAACTGGAGAACTAAGATTAGAGGGCAGATAATACTCAATGGGAAAATTTCAGGCCAGAATGAGCCCCCAGTAGTGCCAGATCTTCTGATTTTATGACATAGACTGGAAATATAAGCTTTTAAATGAAATCTTCCCAAGTTGAAGAATCGTAAATCTGTCCATTCAGATTTAAAGTCACACAACTATCCATTTTTCTCCTCCCATCCTCATCCTCTGTGGTTTTCATCTAAGTTCCCTGGGTGTGGGAGGTGCGGTGGCATTGAGAGAGCATTTTTACCCTGATGTCAGACTGTGTCCTCTCTGGCACTTGTCAATATGTACAATTACACCTAGTCCTCAGGGATGGCCAGCCCTCCATGTTGTCACCCACAAATGAGAATAAGAATGGAGGCACCCCCTTTTCAGTGAGCCTTCAAGCATTTAATCCACTTTGACTCATTTCTGACTCTTCTCTAACCAGCCTGTGTTATCTAGTTTGGGCTGGTGGCAATAAGTTATTCTGACCAATCATCTGTCCTTCTGTGACACTACTTTGGGTCAGGGTCTTGGAATCTGATGCTTAAAAGATACAGGCTCTTGCTACTCAAAAGTGCTGATTTTCTCAAAACTTTTACCTATTTAACTTAGAATTATAGCACCTTTTTAGAAGTTCATGAGCCTAATATTGCCAATTTCTTTTTTCAATTTTTTCAATAGCAATCATGCTCCAAAAACAATAAGGGTCAATGTTTAAAAGCTATTTTGGGAAAGGATATTGATTACCACATAAAAATGCAATCCCATCTCACTAGTTATCATTATAATAATTTTATTTTTCCTTAGACATCCAAACATCTTATTGATAATTGATAGTTACTTATAAGTTTAATGGAAGAGGGGCAACTGGTTCAACTAGATATATTATTGGAGATGAGAACAGAAATGAAAATAAGAATCTGATTAGTAAATGTAGAAAATGCCCCTCTCTGATATCTGTACATTAGGTTTTACTCCATTTTATAAATATACCATACTTATTTATGAAAGGTCTTCTTTGGAATGTAGAGTTACTTGTGGGTACATACCAAAACTGTGTCTTGCCATATAAAGAAAAGCAGGTCAACTCTTGATGTTCCAAGAGTTATATTTTACTTGTTACCTCCAACATCAGTACCTCTGAATAAAGCAATAGTTAACTTTTGTCATTGACGAGAATCAATAAAGGTCTTAGAGGCAACAGCAATGGGTGGAGGAAGACTGTTATTATTCAGGGCTGAATTTACCTCTCGTTAGGTCAGAATTCTTGCCTGGAAGCTTCTCTAACAATCAGTGGGTAGCTTTGGTGTTTTTCTGAACTGAAACAGGATTTATCACTAAGAAATTAGAGCCAAAGTAAGTTGGGGCAGTAAAAAGTAATAGGAAAGAGAGACTCTAAAGAACCACCTTGAGCTCTGCTGTAGCTTGGGTTCCTTTGAAAGCAGAGGCAAAAGAATGAGGTGGATATAGGTCATTTATTTGGGAAGTGATCCCAGGAAACAGGAATGAGGGAAGAGGGAGAGTAAGATGGGCAACTAGCACAAGTAATAAACTGTACATTACCGAGCTGGTTATTGCTGTGAGCAACTGGGGCTCACTCCAGCTGGGGAATTGTAAGGAAACGTATAGAAAGGTCATCAGAATTGTCCCTCCAAGGATCCGAGGCCTGGGAAAATATCCACTAACACCCACTCCTCGTTACTTGAGGGATAATCATAGCGGGGTTAGCCCCCTCATTTCCAGGGAGCATCTACATGCCTTCTGAGCGTACTTTCTGGGCTTCAGGCAAAGCCTTAGGACAGAGAAACAGAGAGGCTGTAAGCTACCTGACGGAGGTGGGCTGTCATGGGCTTGCCCTGAAACTTCCACCACAGCTGTGTGGATTGAGAATTGAGCTGAGGAGATATGACACTAAAAAAAAAAAAATTCTGATGCTAGCATCACATAATTCTTGGATCTTTCCCTTACGGAATGACAGATATGTGGTGTGTGGATAATGTAACAAATGGAGGGACAAGAAGAGAGCTTTCTGGTCCACTAGGACCCTATGTCAGTATCACTTTCAGGGTTGTAGTCTCAAGCGACCCAATATTCAGGTGACACAATGGCTGCCCCTTTGTTATTACTTTTCCTATTACTGGCTCACATCAGATGATCAAAATCTTCTCTGATCCCCCAACCCAAACAAGAAAGTTAGGATAACTTCTCAGAATCCAGTCACTCTCCATATCTTGAACCAGTAGCCTTCATATCTCAAAAACCTGTGTTGTTTTTCCCCCGCAGCCATAGCATCGGACATGGATGTCTGCTCTCATCCATTACCTTTATCATGTGCACTGTATGGTGACTTTTGTCTGGTGCACAGCCATGCCCCAGCCCAAAGCGGGCCAGAGCATTTTGTCTCTGCACCTTCTGTTATCTTCTTTGCCTCTCTTCACAAGACAGATCACATCTCCATTCATTTCAAAGCCCACACCTCTCTGGGATTCTTTTCAACTCTATCTAATCTCCACTCAATCCATCTTGGGAAGCCTTGTCCCATCCCTCTCTGACAAATGTCTTCGATATTTCACTGATTTAAACTTAGCATTTCTGCCTTAACTGTCTCCTGGGACCTGGCCATTAATTCTTGCCCATGGTTGGGCCATCTTCCGGTCATCATTTCTATGGTTGTTGAGTTTCAAAAATATAAGTGAGTAACTGAACAACCCAACTAAACCAGGTGACTGAAATTCACGCAAACAGAGAGCTCCTGTGATTCTCTACCAGTTGTCTTACCAAGTTTGTCATGGTCAACCTATTCTCCCAATCATTTGTAGTTTTCTATTTGTTGTTAGCCAAATGGTAAGGGGTTAATGTTTTCCTTGAAATTTATATTGGAAGTCTTTTTTTTTTTCCTTTTTCACTTTAGACAGTTGATTTGCTCCACCTCCTAAATGCATAATTAATTCTTGTACAACTAAGTACTTTATAGAATGCCACTTTTTAAGCACAATTTGAAGGAACTTAGAACAGGAGCTCCAGGGTGGCTCAGTTGGTTAAGCATCCAACTCTTGGTTTCTGCTCAGGTCATGATCTCTTGGTTTAAGAGTTCAAGCCCTGCATCAGCAGCATGGAGCCTGCTTGGGATTCTCTCTCTCCCTTCCCTCTGTCCCTTCCCCACTCACACTGTCTCTGTCTCTCTCAAAATAAATAAACGTAAAAAATTTTAATGAAGAAACTTGGAACAAATAATTATACATTCAGTAGGAGTAGGAAAAGAAAAGAAAGAGGAAACAAGGCCTGAGGGGAGATGAAGGAAATGGTTAAGCTGGGCACAATGATCAACATGACTCTAAGGAAGGAGCAAATCTGGATGAGCTCTCCAACATCTATGCATAACAAAACCCCTGATGACTGGCCTATCTTCTGTATTATTAGAAAGAAGAGGGCATGTTCATTCCTTAGGGGGAAACAGCTTCCCCTGGCACTAAGTTCTAATAAGTATATGCAACCTAACCTAACACAGGTTAGGGAACGGCAGGGTAAGTAATGTCCTGATAAACATTCTGCGAGGAATGCAATGAAGTTCCCCCATACGGCTTGCTTTCTTTCTCTTTTTCCTTCCTTCCTTCCTAACTTTTTCTTTCTTTTCTTTCTTTCTTTCTTTCTTTCTTTCTTTCTTTCTTTCTTTCTTTCTTCTTCCTTCCTTCCTTCCTTCCTTCCTTCCTTCCTTCCTTCCTTCCTTCCTTCCTTCCTTTCTTCCCCTTCCTTTCCCTTCCCTTCTCTTCCCTTCCCTTTCCTTTCCTCTCCCTTCCCTTCCCTTCCCTTCCCTTTCTTTTTCTCTTCTTTTTAGAGAGAGACCAAGCAGAGGAGAGGGGTAGAGAGAGAGATAAAAAGAGAGAGAGAGATAATCTTAAGCAGGACCTGGGATCATGACCTGAGCCAAAATCAAGAGTCAGACACTCAACTGAACGAACCACCCTGGTGCCCCCTCCTGTGGCTCTTTCTTATGATGACTTTGATAAAAGCTACTTAGGCCTCAACACAAAATGCATGTGAAGGAGCAAAGAGCAAATTCTCTAATGTTCAAATACATAGCTGCCCCTCGGTTTAAATCAATCCACACGTAGAATTTAGAAAAATGTCAGAAGTGTTGGATAACACACAGTTTTAATTTTCTTGTTTTTAAAGCAAAATGGGGTATGCTTATTTTAAAAAGAAGAAATAATAAAAATTTAAATTTAATTCCTACTGCTATGTTAGTCACACCATCATTAAGTTAGGTATGTATCCATTCCTTCAGGCCATCTTCCATTTTTTTCTCTCTCTCTCTGGTCTCATACACACATATACACATAGAGTTTTTATGTTTAAAATATCATATTATACACATATCTTTAATTGCTTTATTCATACAGTATACTATTTCTCTATTATGCTCTTTTTTTTGCCAAAAGCAGTTTTACCCCTTTGGCAAAGTGCTTGCTAGGATCTGGAGGGGAGAAAGTGAAAATGAAGTAAGTATTGATATAAGTGGATAAAAACATGGGTTCTAGATTTTGGGGTGCAGCTAATTATGACCTCCCTTGTTGCTAATTTGGTGATCTTAGACAAATAAGCTTTTAACCTCAATTTCTTCATCTGCACAGTGGGGATGGTAATAAGATACAACCTTTCATGCCAGAGTTTCCCTAAGATTAAATGAAATATTGGAATGGTAAGAACCGCACCCGCAGAAAGAAAGATCTCATTTTAAAGCCCTGCAATGATGAGAAGGAATGAAATCTGGCCATTTGTGGCAACGTGGATGGACCTCGAGGGTGTCATGCTAAGCGAAATAAGTCAGGCGGTGAGGGACAGATATATGTTTGCACTCATAAGTGGCACAGGAGAAACTTAGCAGAGGACCATAGAGAGGGGAAGGAGGAAAGTAGTTGGGGAGAGAGAGGGAGGTGAACCCTGAGAGAGTCTTGAATACTGAAAACAAACTGGGGGCTGATGAGGAAGGAGGAGAGGGGAAGGGGGGTGATGGTCATGGAGGAGGGCACTTGTTGGGATGAGCACTGGGTGTTACATGAAAACCGACTTGACAATAAACTATAAAGCAGGGGGAGGGGAAGCTCTGCAATGCTGACAGAGAAAAGCACTAAACTTCAGGAAACTGACTAGTTGGTGGTAGGCAAGATGTTCCATTGGGAAAATTGACAAGGACAATCCACTTCCACACAGGCTGCCCCACAAAATCTGCAGATAAAGCCCCATTTTATTCTGGAAGGAGATTTGGATTTTCCTTCTAAGAGTCTTTATAACAGCTTGACTAAGAGATTCAGCACTCAAGACCACCAAGTAATGGACAGTTTTAAAATGGACGGTTTTGAGAGATGTTGTTACCAGTTATCAACCTTACACATAAAGAAATGGCTAAAAGGCCCATGGGTGTGCTAGCCATGACCGAGAAAGGTTTCTCACAAAGATGCTCTCATTTGACTCCCATGAGGCCTCTGTGAGGTATTGTTTACATTATTTTTATTTTACAGAGGGGAAGAAATGGAGGCGCGGAGTAATTTGATGCTTGAACGAGGTCACAGAGCTAATCCGAACTTGATCTGGGACACAAACCTGGGTGTTTGGATTTGGAAATCTATGCTGCTGTCATTTCACTATAGAAAATGTGAACAATAATGTCAGAGGAACATGAATTTTTAAGTTATCATTTTATTTCAGAGTAAAATTGATTAACAGGTGGATTGGTTGGTGTGTATGAAGAACTCCAAGTGAAATCAAATAGCAATCCTAGTCCTCAAATATGCATTTGTCAGTCTGAAACTTTTCAATGATTTATTTTTACACCTGAATTTAGCAGACGTTTGGACTCTAAGGACATGGAGGTCAATATCAGGACTGCTAGCTCACTGAATCCTGGTATCCCTGCTCTGGGAAGTTCCTGTTGGTACAGGATGCAGCAGTTTACACAGTGGGCCTAATGGTATTGATGTTGGTTACAAGCTGGCTGTTTGCAAATGCAGTTCCAGGTGTGGATCTTCATCTGGCCATTCCTTGCTAGTTCGATGCTGTGCTGCTGCCCGTCTTTTCCCTACATGTTGTCCCCTCACAGTTGATGCCAACCAGAATTTTCCTTATCATCATCTAGAGGTGGAAGGCAGAATCAACAAACAGGTGGACATTTTCTTAAATAGCCTTGCCCTTGGAATTTCTTTCTCCAGAAGCTCCTTTAGGCTCTGCTTTAACTCGTGGTAAACTATCCCTCCCACCGATTAAACAATTGAAAAGTTCTTGGACTCATCGTAGAAAAAACATCTGGAAATCTTTTCCTCTTTTCCTCCTTCCTTCTCTTTTTCCCTCTTTCCACCTCTCTTCACTTTTCCTCCCTCTCTCACTCCCTTCCATTCTATTCCAGTTCAGTCCAGTCTATCTTTCCTTCCCTCCCTCTCTTCTTCCCCTCTCCTCTCCGCCCTTTCTCATCTCTCCTTTCTTGGTCCCTCTCCCTCTTATGCAAGCAGGAATACACACACACACTCACACACACCCTTAACTTTTCTTTAGACATCTCAGAGCAAACTTGCTGGAAGTGCTTAGGGCTAAATCAAAAGTGAATAAATGTTTCTTTTACTGGGAACTTTAACTTTTTCTTTGAAGTTTAATTTAGTTCCTGAATGTTAAAGATGATATATTTGATATCTGTAAATCTGTCTGTACTCGTCTGTGCGTGTGAATATATATACATGAGCAAAATGAAAAAAAGAAAAAAATCTCCCAAACTTCTGCTTTGACTGCAAGATTAGAGGTTCTAACTTCTTGATTATTCCTTAACAAGAACATTTTAGAGAAATCAGTATCTTTTGTCCTCATTCCATATAGATTACTGCAGTTTGCAGACAGCCCTTTTTGCATATTATGTAAATAGAAAGTTACATTAACAACACTGTAGGTAATGTAGGAACATTTTTTTTAATTTCTCTTTTTTTCTTGTAAAAAGAGCTTCTGATTAAGAGCTGTGAATGCTGTTCATCTTTAATTCCATGCTGACTCCCCAAGTGCTGTCTACGGTGCCTCAAATACTTTCTGTAAAACCATCAGGGCTGCCATTTGCATTCAGCACTACCTATCCTAAAAGATCACAACTTAGCCCAATGGAAGACCTGTAGACTTTGAACATATCCTGCTGAGTTACCTAGGTGAGGGGTAGAGTTGCGTGCTGTTGGGGGTTGGGCTGTTAAAATAAAATCTAGTATCCAAAGGTAGCATTTTGTAAGCATGTTGGGAAGCTGAGAGGCGGTGGGAGGAAGCAGACTTTGGGAGCACTTCAGAGCTGGATAAATAAGCTCTAGCTTCAACAGAGAACAGGAGGGAGTGGGAGAGGGAAAGAGCGCCTTGATGCTCTTTACTGGGTGTGTCAAGTTATATGTACATAAATAGAGTCAGTGCTTATGTCCATGCATGCTGTGAATTTTGCAAAATATTAGAATAATGAAATGCTATTTGATAGCTTGGTAGATGGCTACACTTAAGAGGTAAACAGAGAGACTACCTAAAGGTACTACAAAATTCACCCCCAAGGACAACACAACAATAGATACAAAAGGCTTCATTGTGGAGAGTGACTTTAATTGTTAGTGGAGATAAAACATTCAGCTTGCAAACTGAATTAGAGCCCCTGGTCCCCGACTCACCAGAAACTGGAAAGAAGTGGTCCCACCCCAGTACTGGCTTTCCCAAGGTCCTCAAAGTCTTATGGAAGTGAATGGCCCACCAGCTTTTCTAAGAATATGACTTCTACCCTAATGCAGAGAAGAAGGTTGCTCTGTTGAGCATGGTCTCAGTGTCTGATGATAATTCATATAGCTACAAAAATTACATAGTTCTATCAGTTGACAAGATTGTCTCACCTTAAGAAGTTCCTAAAATTGTTCTCCTTGAGCGAATAGAGTTTATAATGTTTCTATCCTATCAGCGTTGAATGGATTCCTCCATGCTCTTTTTGGAAATGTTTGTTGTGATAGCATGTGACACAATTTACTTATTATTGTGGCAGTAGAAATTTAATGTGATTGAAAGACATCAAAAGGCATCGCATCTGAATGTCAAACATGACTTGTATCTATAATTCCAGGCAAGGATTTGGATGCCTGTTGACTTTCTTCCTCACCCACATGATTTTTCCCCCCTTTCCACTAAGTGGCACTGTGTTATTTGCATTTTTCTGTTCAGGTCAAAATATCCGAACATTTGGAATGCTGGTGTGAAAACCAGTTTAAAGCTTTGCTGTAAATTTCTGCTAAATAGGTTGGATGGAAAAAAAATAAGGAGCAATTACATTTTTATAAGAAAAAACTCCCATGAAGCTTACTCTTTTCTGTATTTAACTCTTTCCCACTTTTTCTCTCCAGCTCCATTAGCCTCCAAATAAGCACACCATATTATATATGTCGAAGGAAGTTTTATTTAGACTTATAAGGGCTGATCTATTCCCATACTGTTTAAATTAATGTTCAAAAAAGAATTCAAACCACATTCTAACATTTGGACTATGTAAGAAGGAAACAGATTTTTCAGGAAAAAAAAAAGATGTTGTTTTAGCTAGGCAGAATGGGCTGTAGGAACATAGACACGTGCAGACGGATTTCTAAATGTGTGTATTATCTGATAAGATCTGGGCTGTTCGTGTGTCAATTCAGAAAGTCAATGAGTGCAGGAGCAGAATTACTTTCTTTCCTTCCTTCCTTCCCTCTTTCCTTCCTTCCTTCCACCCTTCCTTCCTTGCTTCCTTCTTCCTTTTTATTTCCTTTTTTTCTTTATTTTACTTTCCCCCCTCCTCCTCCACTTCCTTTTCTTCTTCTAACAGCTTGGGATTTACTTTTATCTCAGCCACCTGCAGCCTAAGGCTTGGAAACACTTCGGTTCTTCACCTAACCGGTTACTTTTCAGACCAAATTAGCTCCAGAAATGCAAGATGACTTTGAATAAAGAAACTAGAGTCTCTTGAAATAGAATGGCCTCGATTTGCATTAGAGTAACATTTTGAGAATTAAGTTCTGATCATCCTTTCTAAATTCAGCACCATTGACAGACAGAATGCTTTGTTAGATTGGCATCTATACAATCATCACCCACCAAAAAATAATCATGGAATAAGAAACATAGTTACTGACTTTGTGTGTGAGTGGCCACCTTTAGTTTTCAATACAATAGATTTTTCCAGTTTCTCAAGCACAGCAAAAACACTGCCAGATAAAGAAGCATAAATGCAACCTTGGAAAGGGTTGTGAGGCCAAAATTCTATGTGTATGTGTAATTGTGTGTGTGTGTGTGTGTGTGTGTGTGTGTAGAGCCAGTTCTGTTTGAAACTAATGAATTACATTTCAATTAGCCAGCTTTTAGCACAGTTACTTTCTTTGGTGTGTTGGCTTCTATTTGTAGCACGTATGGTAATATATTTTTTCTCATAAACGAGGTGTATTTTTTAATAAGAAAAAGAAAAGAAATTAGTGAGCCAGAAAAATGTCAAAGTCTATGTTTTTTTAAAAGAAAATATATCACCTTCTAAAGAATCGCACCACTCTCTCATCCACGTGCAAAATATTATACACTTGCCTTTGAAATTAGCTAACTTTCAAGAGGAGAATGAATTTATAGATTTCCTCAAGCAAATGGATTACAGTGCATCTAGAACGGCAGTGGAAACAGCACTATGCCATGAGCTAGCATCACTAAGGAGTGCGGAAGACTACCCTGATGCCACCACAGGAAGACAAAGACTGGCAGGGTGCTAGAGAGCTGGCATGCACCCCTTGGCACCTGAGTCCTTTGGGATGATCTTCAAATAGAAAGTGCTGTATTTGGACATTTTAATTTCCTTATAATGATTTGTGAAGATTCACAGACCATTAATGAATCTGAAAAAGCCTACGTAAGCCATTTTGTCTTGTCCAAACTAGCCTTTCGAAAACTTGTTTCATCCTGTATCCCTTTTTGCACACCACGGGTACCGCAGTACCACAGAACGAGTTTAACAGTCAGGATAGACTAGGTGATGCAGAGGGGACAAACAGCCTCCCAAATCACAACGGTCTATTTCAACACGCGTTTATTTTCTGCTTAGAGTCCATGTCCAGCATGTCCTTAGGGATCAGCAAGAGTGTTAGTTCATTGTAGTTTCTCGTGGGCCAAACCTGAAGAAAGACCTAGCACATAAAGTCGGTTAGTTGCCATGCTAGAGGAAAAAGAAAGCTCTGGAAAGTCTCATACATATGTCAACCATTAAATACCCCATATCAGAGGTGACTCACAGCCCTTCTGATCACAATTAATTGTGCAGAACTAGTCAGATGATTCTGTCCAAACACAAGGGGGCATGCACCCCAAAGGCAGAGATAGTAAGTAATCTGGGAATAGCACTAAAAATGACCATGTCTAGTATTTTTCAGAGCATATTTTAAGACTTTCTGGACAATTTATGTCTTTTAGATGCTTCAAACCCCATTGTGCATTTTTCCAAGATTGAGAAGAGTCGCGCCTGGATGAAAGGGAAGAGAGATTACAACACAGTCGTACATTGGAAATCCTTCAATGATGTGAGAAACACCTTTTACACTTGAACTTCAGAAGAGCTGAGTTATAGGAAGAGGGCATCGATTATGATAAGCATTTTTTCCATAGGAGAAAATTGAGACAAGTGCAATGGTTTTTCAGGCTGATAAGTATTCATATGGTCTTTGTAAATCAGAAGGGAATGCTGGGATATGGGGAATGCAAACGGGTTCAAAACTCGAGACAGCTGGACTGGTAAGAATGATCACCATCGGCAGTTTCACTCTGAACTCTATCACATTTTTCCAGGACTTGTCCAAGTGTTGGGGAGATTAGTCAATAGATGTTAGTGAGAAATAAAGCTCACTAACAAAAATGGGGGGGGAGAAAAAAACCCAGTTTTGGTGGGGTCCCATGAGGTGACAACTTGTTTCATTAACATCTTGTGAGCTTCTGGCCACAGTGAACTGAAAGCAGTAAACACGAATCAGTAAAAAAAAAAAAAAAATTCATCCAGTTCTATTGGAGAGAACATTTCAACCTATCCCTTCAGCCTCCAAAAAGACAGTTAAAAGTCAAGGAAAAAAATAAAAATAAATCCTGCCCTTTTTGTGTGCTGTTGGACTCCTATTGAGGAAAATAAATTCGGATTGATTGCTGCCCGCCTCAGAAAGAAGGATAGAGGCACAGAATGACATTTTGCAGCTTTGTTTGGGTTGTCAGTGTAGGTGGGGTCCCAGGCTGTGGGGGCAGGGATGCCATGACAGCCCCTAGCAAGCCACAAGCCACGCTGTATTACCCATTCCACGTCCTGCCTCACCTCTCTCGCCCCCAACCCCCAAATCTGCCATAATTAGCCTTACGAGGCTTACATTGCCACAGCCACACGCCTCAGGCATTATCTCCTATCTGTGGTATTATGTGCTGTAATCCCACAGCTAAATGCGGTAACCCAAATTTCACAGAGACTCAGTAGCAAGCTTGCTAAGATAACCCATCTCGGTATGTGGAGTGCCAGGTCGCACGGAGCCTGTAGGCTTGGAGCGCTATGGATGCTTTGTGTAGATTCATCCTACGCACCCTATAGCTTACCCATCCTTCCAGAGATCACAGGAACCCTAAATAGCAAATATGGCATCCTAACTAGAACACCACCTGTTTTGTGCAAGTGTACATGGGCTTCTGCCACCCGGCTGCTTCTCTCTCTCTGTCTCTCTGTCTCTCTTTCTCTGTCTCTCTCCCTCTCTCTCTTTCTCTGTCTCTCTCCCTCCTGTCTATCTCTCAATGGAGAAGAGACAAACTTCAGAATCTCTTTCTGTGGTCTGGCTTATGAAATATACATAAAATCGGCAGATACAGGCTCGTTGTCTGCACCCAGGCCAAGGGTACCTATGCACCTACGCAACAGTGACCTACATATATCTGTCACACATAACGCTCTCAACTATGCTCGCAGGTGCTGGGATCCTAGGCAATAAAGATCGTTGCTTGACAAGCCTTTTTATTCCACATTTCAGAATTTTTTGTGGTTGTTTGCTGTCAAAAGAAATAGATATATACTCTCTGTCTCTCTCTGTCTCTCTCTCTCTCCCCTGTCTCTCTCTCTCCTCTCTCTCTGCTGTGGGATTGCTTAGAAACATGCAGGTTTTGACATATGCTTTTACCTGAAAATGTATCTACTCCTGCTGTTTTATTGGACCCCCTAATTACTTGTAAAAAAATAATAATAAATTGGGCAGGTGTTTGCTCTTCCAGTTGATTAATTGACAATGATTTCACTACAATTGACGGCAGATAGCTAGGAAGCTGCCGGTTGGAGTTCAATGAGGAATACACATTTTTCTACTCAGCCATGTGAATCAGCTTGAGAGGAGAATTTACAAAAGGCTCCAATTGCCAGAAAACTATATGTTTTTCATTCCAGGCTTGGAGATCTCTTAGTCCCAATGTTGAGCCCTGTCACATATATAATTCTCTGTTTTATACATGTGAAACTCTGGAGCTGATAAAATGAATTTAGAAATGTTTTTTTTTCCCTCCCTAAGTGAAAAGGATCACCCAGATCAGTCACTATTATGTGTAGAAAGCAGAGCATTACAGCAGGCACAATGAAGTCTGATGTAAAGTTGACCATGCTTTTTCACGGTGTCGGTGGTATTTTGCTTTTCAATTTACCAGCATCAGAAGCAGCCGCCGCCAGCCTAAGATGGTCTCCGAGGATCGTGCCTCCCAGAATATTAGCATAGTGAAGTTGGGGCCATTTTGTATTAATTTTTTCATAGCTTCAAAGAAGGTCACACGTTGCTTTCTGGCTGGTGAGTAAATAAAAATAAAGAGGTCTAAATTTCAGAAATAAAGAAACCAAAGAAAGCACTTTTCTTCATTTTTAATTGATAGGAAAACTTCCCAGGTCTTACAGGGGATCTGGTGATGTACAGAACACATGGAATATTATAGATTTTTTCATTTTAATTAAGAAAAGTCCTGGGCACAAAACTTAATTTCAGATGAGCAGGTTTTGCGAAGAGAAGTAGTTTGACTAATAGAATTTTTGTATGAAATAAAGTGGTGAACTATGTAAAATAAGTTAGACTCAAGGTTTGGCTGGAGTTCAGGCCGTATTTTTATGTTGATCCTTAGAACTCATTCATTCACTCTATTTTTATTTTACAGCTGGGTTTGTAGGCATGAATAATGTAGATACACAAATAGCATAGAAAGTGAGTGTAGCCAGGAGGTAACGAGAGAGACAAGAGTCCATATTTCCTGAAAACAACCCCAAATAGAAAAGACATTTTCATGCTTTTTAAAAGACACTAACAAAGAAGACTTAACAGCTATGTGTATCAACATAAAGTACCCCTTGAAACATTCTTTTCTAAACTTAGATGTTAGGAGACTGCCTTACAGGGAATCGCCATGACCATTTTACAGTATTTTTTTCCTGATCAAATTTATAAGAAGAAAACAATGACATTCCAGAGTCATATCACTAAAACTGTGCAATCGATGACCACTCATCTTTCAAAAATCCCTCAACATATGATTGAATTCTAAATATTTTAAAGGAACATTTCACAAAACAAGCAGGTAATTTATGGAAGAATGAATATATGAATTCACTCATGTTTGCATAGAGGAATTATATTCTCTTTGATGAAAATGATACGGTATAGAGTAGAGACTTCTAAATATCATGAATTTACATTATGTCTCCATTCTCTGAGACTCCTATCTTTGCCTATAAACCTTCCTCGTGTTATTTTGGTATTCTGATTTGCCAAGCGGATAAAGGGATCAAATCTTTTAACTTGTCCTTTTACAAGGAAGAATTAAAAAAACACAGAAATGCTAGATTGAAGACTCTTTGCAGAGAGTATGAGTTTCTTTACCTTGCTTCTGGGGTGAGGGTGGGGGCGTTAAAAGAAAACACCTCTTTTCAACGCACTAAGCTTATTGAAGATTTGCGTGGTCAATTTCTTTTCACCTCTAAAAAATTCAGATTGACTCTGCATCTCTCTGATGGCTTTCTACGCTGCCCTGTCAGCCACTAGAACACTGGGGAAGTAAAGCAGACGTTTGCTGTAAGCCTCAAGGATCCGCAGGCACTAGGCTTTTGCGCCTGACTCCAGTGATGTGTTCTTAGCATTTAGACTTTGCTGAGAAAATGAAACAGCAGCAACTTCCAAACTTGAACAGTTAAAAAAGTGTCTTATACAGGTGAACCAATCCAGCCTCCTCAAGAACGCACACACAATGACCACTAACACAGCTTCCCAAAAGCAGCACAAATCAAATTCACATTAAAGAAAGGCTGGAGAGGGTGGCGTCTGAGAACTTCGTGTAGAGAATAAAGGCTTCCCTTCCATAAAATTCTCCATTTCCCAAGTTCTACCTAAGCACCTTGATTGCCTTACGGATTAAACTGTGTATACTCAACGCCTGCTCAGGACAGGCTGTGAGTCAAGGAAGACACAGAACAGACGGGCGTATCCCAGCTGTAAAATTGCACATTCTACCATAAGTGAGCAATCCAGACTACCTACTTCATCTCCTTCTACCCAAATATTGCATTTTCCCTCCCAATAAAGATGTTTTATAATGGCAATGAGGTGCCATAACTCACGGAGGTTCTGCTGCTTACTTGCTCTCTGTGTCCTGTAACTCCCACTCTTTCGGGAAAGCATATGTTGTATCTCTGTCATGAATTATGATTTGGTGATTCCCACCTTGGAATTTGCACTTGGAAGGCATTTTCTCCACCCCCACCGCAAAGATTCCCGCTCATTCATAGAAGGTCCATATTGTCTAATGGCTTCCATGTTGTAAAACAATTCCTTAGGTGCTACATCCAGGGGCTTGGCCTCCTAAATTCTCAATTAGCAAAACCATCCTGAACTTTTATATAGGTGCCTAAGGGGCTGTGCCTCTTCACGTTGAAATAACCATTTGTGTACACTACATTCAGAACGATGATTCGCTCAACAATGAGCGAACTCAATGGCAAACGATTCAGGTGGCAGTGCGAACACTCTCACTGGCACAAACCAGGGGAAAAGACATCCATTTTTTTTTTTCATTTTTTTCATGTACTGCCTCCTACCGTTCTCCCAACTAGTAAATTTAGAGGATGGAAAATAATGAAATGCAATTTGCTTTAGCCCTTGTGATTCTGACTTTCACCAAATGCATTCCAAACTGTTTTCTTATGGGTAGGCTTTCTCTGAAATGAATATTTTTGGGGCATCTCCTAGTGGTATGTAGGAGCCCATTCATTCTGGCTCGTAGGAGCTGATAGGGCCCATCTCTTCTCAACCGCACATTTAGCAGATGACTCATTGTTAACTTGAAATAGGCCATTGTGGTAGTATTTACACTATGGAAATCAACAAATGCTACAAGTCTGGGCTTTCTTGGGGGTAGACAAGGGTTGGTTGCTCAACAGTTACCAGCATATCATAGCCTCCTCCCAGTCAGTAAAGTATTCTACAGATACTGAAGTTACTGTGTATGGTAGTCTGAAACAAAAGTAGCTAAACGCTACTTGCAAGAGTAATTCATAAAACAAGGTAAAAAAATTAGTTCAAATTATTCATGAAAAAGACGTCAGGTGGGCAAGGTAACTTACTGGTTAAGGAATTGGGCTTGGTTCAGTTTGAGTCCACTGAAACCACTTTTTATTAATCTTGGTCCACTTACTAGATACATATCCTTCAGCAAATCACTCCTCCAAATTTCAGTTTAGTCCACTGTAAAATGGAAATAATAAAATTTAAGTTCTTTTTTCAGTTATTTTTTTTTTTAATTAATTGAGGTAGTGAGGGGATGTTAGTGTTTGGCTCATACTGAGAGCCATTGTCAGACGCCAAGGTCATGTTATTTGCAGTTACTTGTTTACTCAGTTCCAATCACATGTCTTTTTCAGTGTCCTTAAACATACCAATTTCCTGACTCTGAGCCTTTGCATCTGCTGTTCCTGCTGTCTGAAAAATCTCTCCCCTGGATCTTTGCCTGGTCAGTTCTTTCTCATTATTCTGACAGCGATTCAGATGTTAGCTCTTGCAAGGGGACTTCCTGGGTCCCTCTTCCTTGGCACACATTTTCTCCTCTCCTCCATTTAGTCACCATGTTCCAGATTTCCTGTTCTCTATTCCTGTACAACTTTTCATCATAAGAAGTTTCTGCTTTATTTGATGACATGTTTATTAACTATCTCGCTTATTGACTCTAACATCTTTGGGAGCAGCAGCCCTGCTTGTCTGTTTCACCAGTTAATCCTGAGCCCCAGGAATGGTGCCTGGTGTGTGGTAGGCATGTAATAAATAGCAGTGAGTGATGAATAAATAAATGGTGACTTTGGAGCCACAAAAGTTAATTCACTACTTAGGTGGAGCAGATCCTATTTTTAGTCCAATTAAGGGTTGTTTTTGATAATAAAATAGAAATATTTATGGATCCACAGGAGGTAGAGAAGTTCATTAATGCTCTGGATAAATAACAGAATGAGCAGTAGAAAATCTATTGACAGATTTAATCAGGAAATTGTGAAAACAACCAGATATAGCTGATTTTGCAAGGCATAAAAAGATTGGATTTAGAAAAACTTGATTGGATGAATTTGAAAAGATGTTCTTTCCCTACACAACGCTAAAAGTTTATTTATCTCTGTGACCTTAGCATAATGATTGGAAATAAAAAAGCAGCATTTAAATTCCTAATCATTAGCCATCCTGATTATTATAATTTTAGATAGGAGGAAAGCTATAATGCGGACTGGCCTTCTTGGTGTGCAAGTTCCCATAGATTTGTGCAGGTGTGTGAAAGACACTTTCCTTCCCCTGATCCTATTTGTTTGAGCCTATGAGGAGGGGAATACTGGGTATTGGAGAAGGAAGCACTAAATAGACCAGTTTGACTAAATAATTTTTAATGTCTGTAGTATCAGGTAAAGAATGAAGCATTTCCATGTGAGTAGATATTTTCTTAGAGAGGATGAAGGGTTTGGAGAGCTTTCAAAAATTTCATCCTAAAAGTGAAGGATTTTAATTAATAGAAAAAAATATTTGCTACCCATTACACTCAGAGTAGAATTTAGAAGAGTATTATGAAGGAAGAAACATTTTTAATGTAGACATGCATCTCTTGCCTTATTGAGGAAAAGACATAAGTGGAAAAGAGAATATAAATGCAAGATATATGGAGGTAGAGCTCTTTATCTGTATCTGGATTAAATGCTCAAAGTCCAATATTTTTCTTTATTTTTCAGATTAGCCAGGATAGAGCAGGAGGTAATGTACATAATATTGGCAGGATTTTCAATTACATTGTGGATATATAGTTAGATTGAACATTGAGAGAAGGACATAAAGTTTCAGGTATCAATTGCAAGAGATTTTAAAGTCAATTATTTTAGCACATACATATGTATATGTATAAATGCGTGCGCGCGCACACATACACATACACACACACACACACACACACAAACACAATTGTCATTACCACCACTTTAGGTCAATAATTCAGATAGGTATATAGCTACCCAATTCTCATGGGGTCTTTTGGGCCTATTTCATTATGTGCAGGTAAAATTTTAAGAAATTAGTTTCAGATTCTTAAAAAGATAAAAGCCCTGATTTCCTCTTCCCCAAACTCCACAATTAAGTGCCCATTGTGTAAAATGCAAGAAATTAAGTAGATAATTTTTATAAAAGAGAAACAGGCACCTAATTACTGCACATGTAATTTATTATTTACCAAAATGTGTAAACACATACCACACACAAATTCATATGCCCACACTTGTATGAAGGTTAATTCTTATCATTGTTAATGTGACACTATCTAGCAGAGATTGATCCTAAATCAAAATATAGTGTGAAGAAACAGCATTTAGTAACAATATGCCAGGTGCTGGAAAATCTAGGTGCTATACACACACATACACACACACACACACACACACACACACACAGAGTTGAGCATTAGGTTTGGACTGTATGAGTCAATTTATACACAGACTTTTTTACAGTACAGTATTGTAATGTATTTACTCTTATAATTTTCTTATTAATATTTTTAGCTTGCTTTAGTGTAAAAATACAGTATATAATACATAGACATGAACAATGTATTAATCAACTATTTATGTTATTGGTAAGGCTTTGAGCTTAATAGTTAAGTTTTGGGAGAGTCAAAAGTTATACATGGATTTTTTTTTATAATGTTTATTTATTTATTTTGAGAAAGAGAAAAAGAAAGAGTGGGAAGGGGACAGGGAGAGAGAGAATCTGAAGCAGGCTCCGCACCATCAGCTCAGAGCCTGAGATGGTGTTCAATCCCATGAACCATGAGATCATGAACTGAGCTGAAATCAAGAGGAGACATCCAACTGACTAAGCTACCCAGGTGCATGGATTTTCAACTCCACAGGGGATTTGACACCCCTACCCTCCACATCACTCGAGGGTCAACAATATATAAATATAAGTAACTGTATATATAAAATCTTTGTTTTCTTCCCTATTTTATCCTCTTATTATGTACCATAAGGTGTACAGACTTTATATCATTGTATTTAACTATTGTTAACTTTACATCATAATATTTAAGTAATGGGATATCAAGGAGGAGGTAAACATCATCCAATGACTTTGCATTCTCTTCTGAGAAAAGGATTAGTGTTTTCACTTGCACACAAGATAGTTGTATCATAACAGATGGAAGTATGACTTTTACTTGGAGATGAAGTGCAGCTTAAGGAGATGTGTATGAGTGTCAAGTTGACAGGGGTTGAACTTGTAATGGCTAGTTTTAATGTGTCAACTTGGCTGGGCCATGGTGCTCAGATATATGGTCACATATTATTCCACATATTCCTGTGAGAGTTTTTTAGGATGAGATTAACATTTAAATCAATGGACTTTATTTTTTTTAATTTATTTGTTTAAAAGAGAGACAGAACGAGTTGGGGAGGGGCAGAGAGAGAGAATCCCAAGCAGGCTCCACATTGCTGGCACAGAGCAATGCTCAGACTCACAAACTGTGAGATCATGACCTGAGCAGAAACCAAGAGCTGGAGGCTTTACCAACTGAGCCACTCTGGTGCCCCAGTCAGTAGACTTTAAGAAAAGCATATTCCTCCCTAGGCTGTGATTGGGTCTTATACAATCAACTGAAGGCCTGAATAGAACAAAAGATGGACCCTCCCTGAGCAAGACTAATGTATATATATATATATATATATATATATATATATATGTATATATATATATATATATATAAAACACAACTGGTTTTGTTTCTCTGAAGAACCCTGACTATACACAGTTCAGTGAAGAAAGGACTCAGATCTCAATTATATAAATGAGCAAAATGAAGCTCACAGAGTTTTCATTGTCCAGGATCAGAAGGCCAGCAAATAGTGGAGTTAGAATCTAAACTCACATCTTCTAGGGGCGCCTGGGTGGCTCAGTTGGTTAAGTGTCTGACTTTAGCTCAAGTCATGATCTCATGGTCTGGGAGTTGATGCTCGCATCGGGTTTTGTGCTCAGAGCCTGGAGACTGCTTCAAATTCTGTCTGTCTGTCTGTCTCTCTCTCTCTCTCTCTCAAAAAGAAATAAACATTTTAAAAAATTGAAATCACATCTCCTAATGTTAAAGCCAGCATTCTTGCATATGTTGTAAGGCTCTCAAAAGAGACTTCTAAATAATCAATCATTTCATCAATTCATTGATTATGGGGGTTATAACTAACAATGATTCTCTGTTAATCTGTATAATCTGAAAGGACAAGACATATACCTTAGCTGTCTCATTGGCTACGTCGAGCACACTGTCTGACACAGGGCTCACCGGAAAACACACATACGCCCACCACACGTTTCCCCTCAGACATGTACCTACATCACAAGCATCCTGCTGGTATTGCTTATTTAACTGGAGAGTGAAGTTCATGTAAACTTGGGCAACAGCTCAATTCCTTTCCTTCAGTGTTTGATCCACGTGTAACAGGGAGCAGAGGCGAGTCCTCTTACCTGCTCTGAATGTCCATTTCTTTGGTAAACCACAGTTTGACCTGGGAAAGGGTTTCCCAATTTTAAGACTTCAGATATTTGCAAATTAACTTCTTGATGTTTTACTGCCTTATTCACATGTCCCCAGAAGAGCACGGACTGCTGCTAAAAAAGAAAGCAGAGGTGGTCTGGAGACACAGTTTAATGTCAGCTAAGCAGTAACATTGTCGAATTTCAAATACTATGATAAACACATAAATGTTAAAAAAAAAATGGAATTGTCTATGTGCAAATTAAAATCATACAGTACTACCAGTGAAATGAACGCTACACTTTGGGGGGAAAAGTCTAAATTAGAACAACTCAAAGTCTTGCCTAGTTCTTCTGTCTCTATATGTTTATAAATTGAGTACTGAGCAGTAGATAAGTCTATAATTTACTCCAGATATAACCTTCTTAGTACTCCTCCAAAATCTAAAATCCCCCAAATGTGGTGAGATATTCTTAGTCTCCAATATTCTTACTTTCTCCCTGGCCTGCTCCTATGCTCCTGTTTCAGCAGGATTCACAGGCCTCGTAAAGTATTCATAGACAAGTGAGAATGTACTCGTTAAAACTCCAAAGGGTCTTTTTCCAGAAGATTTATCAATTTTTTGACTACAACCCACACTGTGAAATGCATATATATTGTGACCCAATGTAGATATACATATGTATACTATATACACATATATAATAAAGTAAAATTTTCATGAAATATGCTTATACTGCTTTCTGTTCTACTCATCTTCTATTTCATTTTTTAATTGTGATGGCCACTTACGAAATTTATTTCATAACATTGTATTAATTGCCCGTTGCTGCATAACAATATTGCCACAAATTCGGCAGCTGAAAGAAACATATTATTGTTCTGTCACACTTCCTGTGTGTCGGGGATCTACTCGTAGCGTGGCTATGTCCTCTGCCAGGCTGCAGTCAGCAGGTCAGCCGGAGCTGGGGCCTCACATGAGATTCACCTGGGAAAGGATTCGGTCCCTTGCTCACTTGGTTCTTGTCAGCATTCAGTTCCTTGCAGGCTTGCTGGACGAAAAGGCTGGGTTTCTGGCTGGCTGGAGGCTATCGTTAGTTTCCAGCCCTGTGACCCTTTACAAAGGGAAGCTCACAACATGGCAGCTTGCTTTTGAAAGCCAGCAAGGGAACAAATCTCCTTGCAAAAACAAGTACTACCATCGTATAATGTGATCGCATAGCCAGAATCACTCTGTTAGTTAGAAGCATATCATAGGTCTGGTACGTACTCAAATGGAAGCAATTATGCAAGAGCCTTAATACCAGGAGAAGACTTGGGGGTCACCTCAGATCCTGCCTGCCACAAAAACTAATGTATCAATCCCCAAAATTTGAAAAGCAGCAGTCTAACAAACTCTCCTCACATGATAATAACTCTGAGCCTCTTGCAGAGTAGCAAGGCAAGGATCATCATTCATAATTTTTGACATTCTATATGATCTTAGCTCTTAAATACATATGTGTGTAACATATTTACATTTAACAAAAATTAACAAAGCCAATCTTGAATACCTCTACTTCTTTACACGTTTAAAGGCATGTTTTCTCACAGTCTAGGAAGATGGACTTGGCATAAATTCTAGGCAGTGATAGTCAGAGAAAACTTTAAGTACACATTATATTATTTCAAGTTTATTGATAGACTAATAATGCTTATAACAATTTTGATTGCATCATAGTTGTGAAAATTCTAAGGAACTGAAAAATTGTCAATGTAATTATAATTATTTTGCCATCCTACGTTTTAAAACAATTTTATTATTTAGAACAATGTTTGTTATCCATCACCACTGCCCCAAATAGGGCCAGCTCTGAAATGAGGGTTTGAGTAGCTTTTAATTTGTAAATTAAGCATCATAATAAGAAACAGCTCTTCTCTCTGTCTCATTTTTCCAAATAATGGTCATTTGAACTGTCTCTGAGTCTGGAAGTTGCTGTTAACAATCCGAATTGTATTACTGCTGGGCTAGTTAACATTTAAATTAGACTTTCAAAACAGTATGGAGAAAAGTCAGCTCTTTGATGGGATTTATGATGGACACATGGCTGGAGTAATGAAGACAACATGTCAAGCCCTTGAACAGTAATGATTTTAGGGACTTTTGAGACTGCTATTCAAGTTGATGGAGCTGATTTGGTCTTTGGAGTTTGCATTCTGAATTAGCAATCACCATCCTTATAGAGATGAGACTGACGATGAAGAGTGTGGCCGTGTTGGGCTAGATAAATAATTCTAGGACTAGCCAGATAAATAAATCGTACCTGAAAGTAGATGGATATCCTGAAATTAAATAAATATTCGGTAGTGGATTTTTGGCATGAGTGGGAAGAGTTAGGGAGGGCAATGAAGAATCGATATCACGAAGAGCTAATAAGAGGTACAATATACATCTGTATGGAGATCCTTAGTACTTCCTTTTTTTTTTTTTTGAGATCCTTAGTACTTCTATTACACCAAGTACAGGTTTTCACTGTGAGAGAAGATAAGCTAAGTGACAGCCATTTCTCCAGTCAGTATCCAGTCATTTCTTGTCAAAGGTCTTTGAAGCGAAAGCTCTAAGTCCAGCCCCTACATTTCATTTCCGTTTAACTGCTAAACTCGCAAATGTTACTTATTTATTTTCATCTCTAAGAAACATCCTTACTCTATGAGAAGCATATTTTTAGAGAGAAGGGAGCATATTCAAGATTAGGATTTTTCAAAGACTTCTACAAGGTTTCCAGTTTGGAAGAAAGACTCGGGAAATTGAAGTATTAATCTATTAAAACACCTTTACATTGGCAATTATTACACAAAACTTTTCCCTTTTTAGCTAGCAGAGTTTATATTTCTGAAGATTGTCATTAATCAGAATTATCCTTATGAAAATTATCACTGATCAAATCACAAAAATTTTCAGCTATATGAAATTTCAGATCTCCCTATGAACCATTGTGAAATGGCAGTGGAGTAAAAGTCTAGTTTGGCTAATACTTCTGCATATCATCTCTTCAACTAAGATCTCAGGCTGCTTTGGAAAAAAAAGATTGAAATCTCATGCTCTTGACTGTTGTTTTTTTCACCAAAAGTAATTATTGTTCTTCTACTTCTAGCAAAAATAGAGTAAGAAGGACCAAATTACCTGTTGACTCTGTTCAAGGTCTTAAAATCCATTATTTAAAGTATTTTGTCCAGTGTTCTTTTTTTCAAATACAACCACTTTAGAAGGTAGTTTAGCTATTTCTTTAAAAGTAAATAGACATCCACCATACAGTTCAGTAATTCCTCTGCTTTATTTGCCCAAAATGAATGAAAGTACATGTCCACACCAAGACTAGTAATCAACAATAAATATATACAGTTGATACAAGCAATGACCTAGATGAATCTAAAAGTAATTAAGCAGAATACAAAAAGTCGGACAATGAAGTGTATATACTGTATAATTCCACCTATATGAAACAGTAGAAAATATAAACTAAATTGTAGGGACAGAAAGCAGATAAGCTGTTGTCTCTGACCACGGTCAAGAATTGCAGATACTACTGGGGATGACGAACATGTTCACTATCTCGGTTTAGAAGATGGTTTATGGGTTTACACATAGATTAAATAGATCAAATTATACACTAACTATGTGTCGTTTGCTCTGTCAATTATCCTTTAATAGAGCTGTTAAAATTTTTTGAAACTAATTATTGTTACAAAAACTAATACGAGACATCAGACAGAGCATAGTGTCCTTTCCTAAGTACTCTTCTAATCCCTAAATTATGAAAAACTGCTCTAGAATTGCCCTCTTCTCACCCCACCAGAATCCCTACCTAAAATATCAAATTGCAAGTAGAAAGGAGCAGCATCAGCAAAAGTCTGGCTCCCAAAAGACAGAATTTTAACTCTCTATGTCATTTGGCTGTTTTTTTAAATGATGGAAAGTTGCCACCTTAAAAAATCAGTACTTTTCTTCTCCACAGGTAAGTATTTTTAAAGGAAATTGTACTATCATTATCTGATTGAGCAGATTTCTATTCCCCCTAGATTTAATGTTTTCCATCTGCAATATAAAAGGAAGATAATGCACAATTATGCTAGTAAGACTCTCTCTTCCAATAATGTTTGCACTTCTCAATTCCACATTTAAAAAGGAAATAGTAGCACTTGAAAAGTTAAGTAAGAAGATGAACAAAATTGAACAGAGGAAAAGTAAGTGTCTGAAGACATGCTGAAAATACATTTAAAGACTGTCTGAGACAGCAACTGACCAGCCAGCCCATCTTCTAAAGAGCTGAGCAACATTCAGGTGTAAATATTGACTTGGAAACTGGCCAGGGAGGAGGGGATTCTGCAAAAATATCCAAAGATAAAGAATTGATTTGTCCTAAGAATCAGGCAACTGAGGTCTAAAGTTCTGTCTCTCTGCCTGGGTAAATTGTCTCTTCTTTTTGCTGTGAATACATACACACACACACACACACACACACACACACACACACATGCCTCACTGAATGACTCTCATATATCCCTCAAAACGTTAGCCCCAAGAGAGAAGTTGTTAAATGAAAAGGGTTGTCTTTTACATTTAAGTATAAAAATGACCATGTGTTCCATCCAACTCATTACATCCAAAATATATCAGTTGAATTACAGAAATCAATGATCAATAGGTATTAAAATATAACAATTGAAAAGAGAAATCAGTTGAATACATAAGTTGAACACGGAAAGGGAGCTCATATGAGTACCAAAGAATAACTTGAAGGTCAGGAAGTAGAACTCGTACTGAGAATGTGATGAGCTGAAACTTTACGATACTCAGTCTAGAAGGAAGACACGACAATAGAGCATAGAAGGGGCTACAAGAGGTCTGCAAAGGACTTATTTTTTGGAAATTGCATTTTCTTTCTGCATCCCTTTTTTCATAAGTTGTTTGTAACCTTTTCTTGAGCTTGTGGTTTCCTTGAACTCATATTAGACAGAAATAGTTTTAGCACAGAGAAGAAAACAATCCCAGGGCAAATCAAAGGCTAAGAATGAGATGGCAACAGCAGACACACCAGGATAAGAGATGCACAAATGACACCTCCCCAGCCTTCTCACTGAGTGTTCACGTGCATAGAAAATTATTTAGGACTCAGACTAGCACCGGAGCCAATCAAAATGATCCGTGTGGTTTTCTCAGAGTAGAAACTCTTAAGAGTTCATTGGTATGCGTATCTTTGCCTAAAATAGAAATGTCAAAATATCACTTTTTATAGCCTATTAAGTGTCGTTTTAGTGAAAAAGGGGCTATATAGAATAAATCTATAAAGGAATTATCTGAAAATATGTGGTAGACCTTTCCCAGAGCAACTATGTGAAAAGTTGTTACATGAGATACATCTGTACCACATTCATGAAGAAATATTCAGTTGATTCAACAGATTTTTTCCCCATGTTTTTTTCTTCAACAATTGGTAGAAGTCTATACATAGGAATAAAAAAACAATCTCATCCTTGTCCAAAACTTGTCTTATGATTTATTGAATTAGAACTTCATCTGCAGGTCGTATTCTTAGAAAGCTAGGGTTTTGGTCACCTCCCCCATCCTCCACCCCAGTCATGGAGAAAGAATTGTATCAAAACACTGTAACTCTTTCTTTTTTTTTTAAGTTATTTGTTTATTTTGCAGGGGCAGAGGGATAGACAGAGAAGGAGAAAGAATCCTAAACAGGCTGTGCACTGTCAGCACAGAGTCCTATGTGAGGCTCGAATCCACGAATCCTGAGATGATGACCCGAGCCGAAATCAAGAGTCTGTTGCTCAACTGACTGAGCCACCCAGGCACCCCATTGTCACTCTTTGTTAACAAAGAGCATACATTTAAAACTTAGGTGGAAATGCAGGCACTGTCTATGGCTTCCAAGGGGAACTTCAAGTCTCATTACCACCACTGTTTAATCAGAAGTGCTGAGAGGCACAGACTGCAGATATCTGTGGACCATGGACCTGGCATTCGCTGGAGACAGTGCACCATCATTGACCTGATCTAACTAGAAGTTCACTTGAATTAAATGACATGACATACGCAATGTGCTCAGTGGGCGGAGGGCTCATGCCTAAAGACACTTAGAAGCAAAATGAATTCTTATATTACTTTTCTTCTCACAAAATGGAATTCCAGATAAAAACAAATGAAAGCAGCAGCCATGTGAATAAACATTAGAGATAATAACAAAATTTGCAAAGCCTTTATAGATACACAAGTGCTGTTATGTTTTCTCTTACTTCTGTATGGAGTATAAAAGGCAGCCATTACTATTTTATTGCCCTTTAAAAATGAGGAAACTGAAAAGTTGTCTGAAGACACGCAAACAACATCACAGTGTCCATGAAATCCAGATCTCTGGGTTGCAAAGTCAAGCCTTCTGCTTACAAATTTAGGCCTTCTCATACTACCGTAATTCCAGAATGTGAAAATAAACTTAATACCAAAAAGGCATACTTTCCCTCCAACCACCATAGTGTGCAGTGATGGAAATAGAAATAATCGACTTAGCAAATGCATTCTACTTCAAATAATCTGTATTTAAGCTATAAAAACATAATAATGAGACAGATTCTTTTTAGTCGTCTTGCTTAACACTGATAATTACACTTTTATTTAACTTTATTTTAAAGAAAAATGCACTTTTTCCCCCAAGTAGAAAAGCCATATATGCCCACTAAGGAAAGCTTGAACAAAAATAAAAGTATAAAAAACGACTAACAGCCAAATTTCTGAAGCATTGAGAAAAAGACAAATGGGATGGCATCAGATTAGGAAACATGCTTCAAAAAGTGTAGTAGAGGCACTCGATAAAGATGCAGACCTCAAGATGTGGTCCTCAGACCACCCTATAGGCATCTACCTAGGAATTTAGAAATGCTGATTCTCAGGTACCGTTCCAGATCTACTGAATCAGAAGCTCTAAGGATGGGGCCAGCAATAGGTGGGGGTTTTGTAGTTTTTTAAATCTGATTATAGTTGACACATAGGAACATTCATTTTAGGTATTCAACACAGTGGCTCAACTCCTCTACGTGCTACGCTCTCCTCACCCCAGTGTAGCTCCCGTCCATCACCATACACGGCTATTATGGCATCACGGACTGTGTTCTCTGCTGTGTGCCTTTTATTCCTATGACTCGTTTATTCCATTCCTGGAAGCCTGTACCTCCCGCTCCCCTTGACCCATTTGCCTATCACCCCACACCCCTCCCCT
This sequence comes from Suricata suricatta, assembly GCF_006229205.1. Lineage (NCBI taxonomy): Eukaryota > Metazoa > Chordata > Mammalia > Carnivora > Herpestidae > Suricata > Suricata suricatta. The sequence goes on from NC_043704.1 coordinate 132,828,289, forward strand.
CTGGCAACTATCAGTGTGTTCTCTTCATTTATAAGTCTGATTCTGCTTTCTGTTTTTGTTTGCTTCTTCGGATTTTTTTAGATTCCACATTATGTTCTTTATCTTTCTCAGTCTGACTAGCAATAGGTGATTTAACAAATCTTCAAGGGATTCTGATACAGCTGAATTTCAGAAACTCCAGCTTAGAGAAAACTTAACGGGATTATGTTCATATTTTTAAATAATTGAAAGTACTTTTTACTTTTTTATTTATTTTTTAAAGTTTATTTATTTCTGAGAAAGAGAGAGACAGAATGAGCAGGGGAGAGGCTGAGAGAGAGGGAAACAGAGAGAATCCTAAGCAAGCTCCACGTAGTTAGCAAAACCTGAGTCAGAATCCAGTTGTCTGTTTCCCATACCCTTGACATTGGGCACATGGAATGGGGGACTGCGAGGTCATGACCCAAGCCAAAATCAAGAGTCCAACACTTAACAGACTGAGCCACGCAGGCTCCCTGAAAGTATTTGTTAAGGTGAGACTGATTTATTTATTTGTGCTTCAATGTACAGAACATGTCCAGTAAATGGACACTGAAGGGGGCAGATTTTGGCCTTAAACAGATGAGAACTTCCAATTAAATGGAGTTGTTGGTGAAGGACGCTGACCTACTTGGGGAGGGCTGGGTGTCTCTTGGCTGATGTGGGACACAGTTGCCTACATTGGATTGGGGTAATGAGCTAAGGATGCAGTGCTCTGGGGCTCTCAGAAAATGTCCATGGCTCTTCATAGCCGTGCATTACCAATATTCTGTTCTAAACTCTCCCTCACTATCCAATGTCTGTGTTAATGAGGTGAGGACTGGATAATATTAACAATTATTCACTACTGACAATAGGTGATAAAGGGGAACCCAGAGTTATACTCTTCATAGCCTCACACCAATGCCTCATTACTTGTGCTAATTTTTTTTACACTTTAATACCTGACCCTGATTTTACCTAATAAGAAGCCCTCTATTAAAGCCCCATATGGTATGACAAACATTCTTTTGGAAACATCCACAACTCCAGTTTCAATTCTCGTTCTCTTCACGAGTAGTTCAGTGTCTCAGTTTCCCTTTTGTGAAACTAAATGATTAAAATAAATGATTCCTTATGTGCCATTCAGCTTGAAATTCTATGTACTACACCCTGAATTTCTCTTCTCCATGCCTAACACATTCAGTTGCCCACCAGACCTTCTAAGACTTGGATAAAATGTTTGTCTATCCAATCGTTAATAAGAACGATCTGCCATGTAAAGAAGAAACTCTTGATCTTTACAGTTTGAGATTCCTCCTGGGTTCTAGGTATTGGCCTAGAACAACAGAAGAATCATCTAACAAAAAGTGGTGAGTTTGAAACCATTCTTTGTACCTCTATAAATGCACAATGGAATTAGGCTGTGGATGGCCAGCAGATAAGTTTCCTTACCTGAAAAAAGTTTTCCAAGAGGCTTGATGGATTAAATATCTCTTGCATCACTACAAAGAGAAAAATAGAGAAATCTCGTAACTAAAGAAAGTGAAATCCACTTTACTTAATGCGGACCTCTGTCTCTGGTGTGCAGGTCCTCTGTGTCCAAAGATAATTAGCACTTTATAATGCTAATTATTATAATTATGTCTGAGAAAAAAATCATTAGGGGGTAGGTCCGTTCACTGATTTTCAATTGCCCCCTCTATTTAAAAATAAGGTCATTTTTCTATGAAATAGCTTTAGGAGCTCAAAGAAGAAAGAGGGTTATGGAAAATGCTGTGTAGGGATAATCCTGAGTTTTTAATATTCTTATAACTGTGGAACATGTCTGGGTCTGAGCAGGGAGGAAAAGAGTGAAGCTGTTGAGTCTAGGAGACTAAAAACCAAGACCCAGAAGAGCAAATGTTTCTGTAAGACTTAATCATCAAATAGGTATTTGTTGATCACTCACTGTGTGCCTGGCATTGTGCGCTTGCCCTCAGCTATTTCCAAGTGCCACTTCAAGTAATAATCTTCACCGCAGCTCCACGAAGCAAGTATTAGCACCACTCCACGTGCACAATGTCAAGGGTATAAGAGACAGAAAACTGGATTCTGCCTCAGGTGTTGCTCACTCCAAAGTGCGTGCTGTAAACCCTTTACTACCTGTACTTTTGTGTAAATGCACCATTTCTGTGAGGGGTGTGGAACCACCAATCAATGTCAGGGCAGGGAGGGGGCCAGCTTGGAGATGCCTGGCATACAGGCTACTTGGGAGAATCCCACCATCAGGAGGTAGATCAAGCCAACAGGAGAGCTAAGGACACCTTCTGAGGGCTGTGGCTCAGAAGGAAGAAGTGGGGGCGTGGAGTGAAAATAGCCAGGGTCTGAAAACAGTTCCTTCCATCTTTGCCTGTCAGGAAAGAGCCCATTCCCTTTGCCAAGCCTCCTCACCAGTGCCTAAAACTACAACCCCCACAACTGCTCCTCTTAGTACTGATCCTACGACGATCACTGTTATCACTAGGACCACTCTGAAAACTTCTTACGTGCCAAGAACAGTGCGAAACACATCATATGCACTGTCTTATTAAATACCCACAAAATGTTCTCATTAATCCAATTTCACATATAAGAAAAGTGAGGTTCAAAGAGGCTACATAAGTTATACATGGAGGTGCCTTATAATCTGTGAAACACCATACTTAGTAGGTATCGTTACTAAGAAACTATCAGCTGAGGAGAAAGAAGTGGCCTTTCATCTTTCGAAGATGAGCAGTTGTCTTTCTGTGTAATGGTTTTTTAAAAATCCCCTTGTGACAAGCTCCAGAGGACAAATAATTTATTTCTTGTGGTGTATGGCTTTCTAAATGAATTAATTGATAGGCATCCCATTGTCAGTCTGAGAGATATGGAAATAAAACAGACATAAGATGTTCTCTACCAAACCAATTTGTGCTTTAAGCACATAAATAATAATTTTTTAAAAGTAATTCAGAATTTGCCTTCAGAACCTGCTTCAGAACCTTCCGTTCTTCTGCTTCAGAACCTGTGTCTTTCTGGTGCCTTTGGGCCATCAGTCAAGACATTTGGTTTTGTTTTTTGAGTATTAGAAAGTAGAATGAAACAGTAAATATTGCTGGTGGGAGGTGGTGGAGGTGGGGATCCAAAAATAACTTTCAATTCATCCCTGCCCTCATTCACTGAAGAGGAGTTAGGGAGAATAGTTAGAATAATCATCATCCTAATACAGTAGCAAGAGCCCCTCTCTCTTTTTCAGGGGGCTGTGAGGCCAAAATTATTTTCATTTTCACAGTAACACTACACTACTATTTGCCTTTAAACTGTGCTGATACTTGCATTGATCATGTCAAAGCAAGGGTGCAAATTAAGACCATGGAAGCAAAGTATACTGGTGATAATGGTATTCTTCACCAATATTCATGTGCAGGGGAAAAAAGTCAGTTTCATTTAAGAAAGTCCTTGGTGAAGTAGTGAAAATATTAATTTCATTAAATCTCAACCCTTGAGTACAAGACTTTTTAATATTCTTTGTGATGAAACGGGAAGAACATTGAAAGCCTTTCTGCAGCATTCCATTCCAAGGACTGCCATTTTTACCTGAAAGAATGAGGGATGGACTATGGGTCTCGAAGTCGGATATTTGGCAGACACTGGCTTGAATATAAATGAAGGGAGCTTCTCGCCTCCAGGAAAACAACTGACAATATTTATGGCCAATAATAAAATTAAAGCTTTCAAGCGACAGTGCCTTGACAGCTCCCCAATACTTCAAGAATGTTCTGATGAGACTGATGATGATGCTAATAAAGGGAGGGTTTTGGTATTTTATAGTGAAATGTGTCAAAGATTGAAAGACATGCATAACTCTGAAAAACAGTATTTTTCAATGCAGGACCAATACAGGATTTTATGTACTCGTGGATGAGTGAGAGGTCCATTTAAGTGGAAATTAGGTCATTGGATTTGAACTCAGCAGAGTACAAAACATTGACTTCTGGTTTCATATGCAACTGACCTTTAAGAAACTACTAGTTGTTGAATTTCAGGTAGTACAAAAAATATGAAAAGGCTGTTCAAATGCTTTTCCCTATTTCAGTTACCCTTTTGTGTGAGTCAGAATGTTTATTCATATATATTTCAACCAAAGGAAGATTAAATGTGGAAGCAAATATGAGGGTCCAACAGCCTTCTATTAAGCCAGATATTAAAAAAATTTTTAGTTTGGAAAATACAATTATTTTTCATTAAACTGTTAACTGTTATTAATTTATAACAAGTTTATTATTATAGAAATCAATTAATATATAAGCTTTTACAATAGTCTGTTTTAATTTTTTATATAGTAAATGTTAATACATACATAATACACACATGAACCGAAGCCTTTTGGGGATTTCAGTAATTTTTGAGAGCCTAAAAGGGTCTGCAAATAAAAAGCTTGAGAACTGATGATCTAAGAAAATAAACAATTATATGAACTGCCCTTGAGTGTATAAATTGGTACAACTTTTCTGCAGGGAAATTTACATGATCAAAGCTGTTAAAATTTGGGTAACCGTTACCAAAAATTTCTTAGCAAATCCTTAGCAAAGAGTTGTAGGTTCGTACAGACATTTATTTATTAGAATTTTCATCATGGTATATTCTATAAGACGAAACAGCATCTGTAAATATCCAAAAGATTGTTTAAACAATTTTAATATCCCCTTAAGATGGGATATCATGCAACCATTAAAAGCAAGTTAAAATATGTAAAAGAATAATAGATGGCATTAAAAATGTTAGGAATATATTAAATTTAGAAATGATTCAAAACAGTACCTATCAAATAAACATATTTTCAAAAACTAAAATGAAAACTCTCTCCTCTCCCATATATTTACATTTCACATATATTTATATTTCTCTTTATGTATATCTGGAAATGTTAGAAACAAATTTGTGGGGGCTGGTGGATAATGGTTTATTACTAGTGTTTTTAGAATCTTTTGTCTTTTCCTAACATTCTACAGAAAATGCACTAATTCTATCAGAAAAAAATGTCTATGAAATGTGATGGATGAATGATGGCTTTGGGGTTTTTACTTTTTTATTTTCAGTCTTTTATTCCTGAGCTTTCATAGAAGAGACTGGGGAGAACATGTGAGCCTAAGGAGAGAGGAAGAAGAGCAGAGCAGCATCAGGGCACTGGGGAAACCATATGGTAGAGGGGAGGCTAAGAGAATCAGCTTTTATGAATGACTGGTGCCTGCTCACTTTATTAGGCACAAAGTTCAAATTACGAAATTGTCATTTTTGTAGGTCAAAAATGGTTGAACATCAGCAACTCAACCTGAATAACCCATTTACTATAATAGGCATTATTATGCCCATTATACAGTTGAGGAAATGAAGATCAAAGGTTAAATAACTTGCTGCCAATAACACAATTCCATGCTTTTTCTAAAACAGATTTTTCTTTCTTCAAAGTTTTCTTTTTAGGTCAACTTGAGGGGGAGATCTTCTAAATGGGCATGTGGGACATCTTCACAGACTGAAAGGTTACAAATAATTTCTTCCTAGAAAATCTTTGTCTACCTATCTAAGTTGGTGGAAGACCCCTGGGTGCACAAGGTGATTAAAACCCATTTGACCTACTCTTAGTCAATAATTAGTTTAACTATTAGTAAAGTAAATAAAAATAAAACATCTCATTATAATAAATGTTTTATGTATATAAATGTTTTCAAGAGTTCATCACCTACTCTTTTCCAAAAATGACTTTGAAACGCTGCTTGGATATGAAAAATGGTGTAATAATCTAAGGAGTTCAACATCTACAACCTCTTCCCAAAAAAACCAGCTAAAATAAAGCAACAAGACCTAAAAATATCAGCCATAGTAGATGGGCAATAGAACCAAACAAGACCCCCACTTAAGCTAAAGGAAAAAAAATATTAAAAGAAAAAAAAAGCCGGAAGGAAAGACTAAAAGGAGAAATACTGCTTAAAAAATAAACTCAGAATAGGTTCAAGCCCTTCAGAAAATTTTAAGAGACAAGATCAAGAATAGGTAAATCGTATTTTAATATGAGAAGGTATAATTCAGAAAATAAAGTTGGAAATTCAGAAGCACAGTATAAATGCTAAGTTGAAGAAGACCCAAAGTAGAGGTGACCTTAGGAAAGGAGAAGCCCAATGAGGTTGGATTAAGCTGCCCTAAGATCCCCTGGGTAATTACGTACCTTATCCTAGGCCTAACCAGGAAAAGCAGGACCTGAAAATAAACCAGTGCGGACATAGATGGGTGGAAGTAGATGAAGGGGAGGTATGTTTGTTTTCTTTTTCTATTTTTCTATTATTATTTTTCAGAATATAATTTATTGTCAAGTTGGCTAACATACAATATATACAGTGTGCTCTTGGTTTGGGGGGAAGATTCCCATGCTTCATTGCTTATGTACAACACCCAGTGCTCTTCCCAACAAGTGCCCTCCTCAATGTCCATCACCCATTTTCCCCTTCCCGCTCTGCCCCCATCAACCTTCAGTTTGTTCTCTGTATTTGAGTCTCATGGTTTGCCTACCTTCCTCTCTGCTTGTAACTATTTTCCCCCTCTCCTTCCCCCATGGTGTTTTGTTAAGTTTCTCAAGTTCCACACATGAGTGAAAACATATGACATCTCTCTTTCTCTGACTGACTTATTTCACCTAGCATAATGCCCGCTAGTTCCATCCATATTGCTGCAAATGACATGATTTCATTCTTTCTCATTGACAAGTTGTATTCCATTGCATATATAAACTATATCTTCTTTATCCATTCATCAGTTGGTGGACATTTAGGCTCTTTCCATAAGTTGACTACTGTTGAAAGTGCTGCTATAAACATTGGGGCATCTGTGTCCCTATGAATCAGCACTCCTGTATCCTTTAGATAAATTCCTAGTAGTGCTATTGCTGGGTCATAGGGTAGTTCTATTTTTAATTTTTTGAGAAACCTCCACACTGTTTTCAAGAGCGGCTATACCAGTTTGCATTCCCACCAACATTGCAAGAGGATTCCCATTTCTCCACACCCTCGCCAGCATCTGTTGTTTCCTGAGTTGTTAATTTTAGCCCCTCTGAGTGTGTGGTTTTGATTTTTATTTCCTTGATGATGAATGATGTTGAGCATCTTTTCATGTGTCTGTTGGCCATCTAGATGTCTTCTTTGGAAAAGTATCTCTTCGTGTCTTCTTCCCATTTAAGGGAAGGTATATTTGATTAATGCAAGCATCCAAAATATGGAGCCAGATTTGTTGTATCAATATGAAATATCAGTAGAGACATTCTTTGTTTAGGATATGGTCAATCTGACCATTCTCAATAATTAAGGAATTCTCAAGGGAGAAAATCTCTCCAGGAATTCCAATGTGTGATGTGGGTTTACCATGCCCTCAAATGGGAGCATTTTTTCTACTTGAAGAACACATCTCATGGAATAAACATTTAGTCAAGAACTGATCTGGTCTCCAAGTATCATTTTATGAACATGTAGATTCAAATTCAAAAAGGTGAAGTAACTTTCCCCAAAACTGTGAATGATTCCAAATTAAAATTCAACTCAGTTCTCCTGAGTGTCAGTTCATTGTTTGTTTACATGTTTTCATTGAGTGGCATGTGGGCAACTCTGCCTTAAACCAGTGCTGTCTCATTTTCATTTCCTTTGTGTAAATCAGCTACCATATGAGTGAGGAGTGGAAAAGTTACTAGTTGAGAGCATTGCTGTGGGGTGGCTTGTATAATTCTATCTGGGGAAGAAACAAGTAGGGAAAGCTTTAGGGTATGCTTAAAATGATCATGAGGATAAAAATAAAAGTTGTAGGGGAGTCACTGATTTATCAGGAGGTATAAAAGGGGACTTGGATACCCATGGTAATGCAGACCCCAAGTGGAATTCCAAATCAATAAAGTGTCCTTCAGACTCTGCTCATATGGTACCTACAACTAAGTATAGGATAGAACACTGATGATGTATGGAATACGTTTATCTTTTGGACACTCAACTCAACTTGATTTGAGCCTTCAGTTTCACAGCTGTGAAATCTAGTACCTTTCCGAAGATTTTTGCAAATTTTTATTCTCATAGAAATGATTCTATGCTAGCTAGTATCTTGACTTTATCCCATTCACTTTTCTCCATAAGAAACTCAGTCACACTCATGATTTCATAAAGTTAATAACTTTAATGAACACTGAAAGGATTTGGGAGGAAAATATCACATTGGTCACCACACAGCCTTCTACCATTTCCCAGCCCCACTCTCATTCTCTCCCCCTTCCTAGACCCCAGCCTCTAATCACTAGACTGACCAAATAATGTATTATTACCCAAATTAGAACATTTTTATTTATTTATTTTTAATTATTTATTTATTTTTTCTGATCAAGCCTCAGTTTATTGAGAAAAATACTACACCTATATAGGGTTTAGGGCAGGAAGCTGACAGGATTGGTTGCTAGGAAACAGGGTCAAGTGATTAAGGCTAGGGTAAAAGGAGGAACCAAACTAAGGTTTTTAGCACAGCACCTGAGGGGGCCGACACTACCCTGCCTGTAGGCGATTGATCTTTGTTCTTCTGGCTTGATCTTTGTTCTTCTGGCTTCTCCTGACAGGACATTTTTAAATTAAAAGAGGACACTATTAATAATGTGCTAGAATAATAACTGTAAACCTGGACTGGACTGTAGGAGAAAACAAGATGCAGAATTTCCCACCAATATGTGACCCTTATCCACTATGAGCAGACCTATAGGAAATGTAGTTCTGTCTCATCAGCTTTGAGGGTTTTCCTGATTGGACTGGTAAAGTTTCCCCTGGACCCTAGGGTATTCCGAAGAATAAATTTATCTCTAACTCATTATACTTGTTTGATTTGTTAAGTTATTATTAATGGATTGTCTCTTCCCTAACTTTGTTTATGCTTCCCATAACACTTTTTTTTCTTTTAAAGCAAAACACAATTAACTTCAATATCATCCTTATGTACACATCTATCTTTTCCACTAAACAATAAGATCCTTTGGGGCAAAGACCATATCAACTTCATTATAGCAAAATATTCTGATTGCCTCCAAATATCTGTTTTCTCCTTTTTTTTTTCCTGTCATACTAGAATCTAAGTTTTAGCTAAGCACATGGTTGCCCAGAATTAAAACTGTATTTCTCAGCCAGTCACCTTTGTAACTCAGAATAACTATGTGATTAAAAATGTATACAATGGAATAAGAGTTGCTATTTATGCATGCACTTTTTGGGCATTCCCCTCCCCTCTGCCAATTCATATTCCTGCTAGGTGGCATATAAATTTGATGGTGTAGCAAAGAATATTATTAGCCACCAATTATATGTGGAGCCCTATGCATTTTCCATCCTCTTGTGCCAGTAAGATGGGATCATGTGACCATCTCTTATCGTGTGATTGAAGCATGAGTTGTGTCACTTCCAGAAAGAGTCGACTAAGACCCAATGTGTTTTTTCCATTTCTCTTTTTCTACAATAAACTTGGAGGCCACTAGTGAAGATAGGTAGCAATGAGAAGGGCCACTGGACCCATATAAGGCAATTCAGGTTTGGAGAAAATCTGTTACTGCAGCACAGCCTGGTGGTATTTCACTAGAGCAGATAATGAACCACCTGAAGGCCATGCAGGCAAGTTCAACACCTCAGGGGTAACAGAGCCATGTTATAAAAGGATCTGGGCCCCTGACATTGTGGGGATAGCATGTCACCTCTGAATTATTTACTCCGAAGATTTATGTGGGAAAATAAATATTTATCTGTTTAAGCCACCACTAATTTGGGTCGATTTTGCAGCAGTCTATTCCATTCTCAATAACATTTTTGCACTTCTCAGTGTCTTGTATGGCATCCAACTTATCAGAGATATTCAACTGAACATTTGGTAAATTGACATGGAATAGATGAGAAGACAGTGTGAGAAGATAAAGGGTATCTAGGCAATCCACTGACGACGAAAAGCTATTTAAGCTTAAACTTCTGGACAAGGTTTCCTGGCACTGCTGGGCACACCAACTGAGAAATGGAGTCCTAAAACAGAGGTGTCCCTCCGTCATCCCATGGGTCTAATCACACCTACAGATGGGGTTTTTTGGCTTGCACTATGCTTTTTTAAAAATGTGAATTAGTTGCCAATGTTCATAAATAGAGTTTACATGGAAATCTATGTTTCTGGCTTCTTTTGGAAAATAAAAAGATCTGGAAAATTGGGGCATATATGGGAACAAGTTGGCTAGAGCCATGGGTGCCCCTTTTAGTCAGGACATGAGTAATCAGTTCATGATCACTATGACATTGTCTCTTTAACATTGAGGCTATTTGCCAATTGCCATCTTTAGCACAGGGCTTGCTTTCTTGTTTTTTAAAACCTTGATCTGCTTCCATATGCAATCTTACAAATAACTATCTACATTGGAACACCTGCCTTAGACATTTGCTTTAGAGGCAAGATCCTAGGGCACAAGAGTTGGACAGCAAGTAAAAAAGGAAGTGGGAGGTAACGAAGAACAGTACTGCCAACAGAGGGATCTCAGGCAACAAGAATTGTGATGGCAGAAGGCATTTATGTGAGCAGGTGTGATGAGAGGACAATGGTCCCGGTAGGCATATGACCATCATATTCTCTGCCTGTTCTCTTAGCCCCACCAAAAGATGAAGTGGCCCCCAGGCCCCAGGTCTAATGTAAGAACCATATGCTGTTGTGCTCTTTTGAGCCCTGCTCCTAGATCTTGATAGAATTCTTGACAACCTGAATGGTGATTGGTGCTTCTCCAAAGACTTGAAAGATTGAGAGGAAAATAGATAGTCTATTCGTCTCCCCCCACTCATCTTGGTTTCAATAAGAAATGTGAAGATGGAAGATGAAATACAAGCAGAGACAAAATGAGGTTGTAAATCAAACACTTCTTTTACTTTCCTTGCTCAGAAAAGCTTGTTAAGTGCTTAAGAGAGCAAGGGAAAGAACAAGCTATGGAAAGGGAGGGAGAGAGGGAGGAGACTTGCATTGAGACAAAGGGAAAAGTTGTATTGTTATATTTCAGTTAATCTCTTGATGTTGGTGGGTATAGAGCCCCAGATGTTAGAGCTAATGCAATATGCATTAGTCCATCACATTGGGAAATCTCTAGTCCCTGCAACAAGGAATTAATAAATCTAGTAATTGTGCCATGTCAGTAATACAGGCTTGGAAAAAAATTGTGTAAATTGTTTGATAAATGTGCATGCCCAGATAACATGTGTTTCTGGGGCCTTCCACAGAGATTGACCCAAAGGTTGCCCTGGAATTACTTCTCTTCCACTCTGCCCTCTAGGAGAAGCTGGTATGAAACAGAATGGTCATTTATTGAGTGTGGCATGGGTATCCAATTAATAGCGTACAAAATCGATTCTTTATGCTCTGTTTCTTATCAAACCCATCCCCAGAACACGAGTTCTCTAAGGCAATTAGAAATAATCACAGGCTTGCCAAAATGTTCTTTTCTATTTTCTAAACATTAAAATAAAAATGTGGTTCAATTTTAGCTCTTACGGGGCTCAGGTTTTTTTTGTGTGTGATTTTTTTTGTTTGTTTGTTTTTAATAAAATGAATGGCTAAGCAGTTGTCTGCAACATCAGGACACTGGTATTCTTGTAAAACATTTCTGAATTTCTCTTTTGATTTTTCTGCAGCACGCAGAAAGGTATAAAGTTAAAAACCATTGTGTCACGCCATCATCGATTCTGTACCTCTTCAGAGAGCCAAATTCTACACAGAGGTAAGGATGTGGAAGTGAAAGAAATCCAGGAAGTGAAGGAAGTCTGAAAAGGAAGTATTGTGGGGACAGAATCAGATTTACCACAATTACATCAATTTATTTGCCTCTAGAAGATTCTGTGCCACTTATGATGACAAGTTGTGTAGTCTTGAGAGAACCAATGACAACAGAAAGTTATGTCCCCATGTGTACCCAAGGTGATTAATCTCTTAGAGGCTGAAGACACAGCCATTTGAAGGTACCACACATCACAATTAACACAAGTGACTACTGACTATATCTGCTTGGATGAATCCTCTGGCAAGGCTTTTATGCCAGTCAGAAATCCACCATGAACCACCAGGTTCATGTCCTATAAATATGCCTTCTGTCATCAATAAGTTTTGGAAGAAAAATCCACACCCACTGAGTTCTTAACATTAGCTTGACTTCAGTTCTTTTTCTCTAGATTGTGGACCCAAGAGGGCAAAACATTTTAGTCTTCTGTATTAATCCAGAGAGTTTAATTTGCAGTAGATCCAAGGGCACTGTGTTGAGGCCACTTCCAGCTGTAGTGCTATGACTGATTGGCCAAGCTTCACATGAATAAGGAAATTGTCACATTTTGTCTGACTGTTTGCCAACTGTCTTTTCACTTTCCAGAGGAATCTGCAGTTAATTCTGAGCTATCTCCTTTACAAGACTTCCTTTGGTATGCAACATCTAACTGTGAATCCACAACATGTTCCCATGCAAGATGGAGGTTAGAATCTCTTCAGCAGCACTGACTCCCTTAGGTCAGACCCTCAGTATTCCATAATTACTGTGCCTTGTTTGAACTACAGTTTTCAGTTTCTTGGATAATGTGAAGTGTGTTAACGTATCTTTAAAATTAGTCTAAAAAGGAATGAATGAAATCTGAGTCTGAAAAATAATTTTAACTCTAATGTTTAAACCCGACTAGAGCTGGGGAAAAAATGGCAGAAAAGTGGAAAAGGCAAGAAAGTGAGAGAGGAGTTGGCTGAACTTTACATGTTAAGTGACAAGGGAGCCAATAAGGAATTTGACTCTAAGAGTGAAGAGAAATTTTCCAATCTGATAGATATATTACATTAGTCAGGGTTCTCCAGAGAATGTGAATATGTGTGTGTATGTGTGTGTTTGAATGGGGGGGGCGGGGAGGAGAGGGAGAAGGAAAGATAGGGAAAGGGAAAGAAGGAAAGAGGTAGAAAGAGAGAATGAATATAAGGAATTGGCTCATGCAGTTATAGAGGCTGAAAAGTCCCATGATCTGACATTTGCAAGCAGAAGACCATAAAAACTATTGGTGTCATATTCCAGTCTGAGCCTGAAGGCCTAGCAATCAGAAGAACTGACAGCGTAGGTCCTAGTCCAAAGGTAGAAAATGACTGAAGTCTCAACTCAAGCATTCAAGCAGAGAAAGCAAACTGTCCCTCCCTCTGGTCTCCCACTAGGGGAAGGACATCTTTACTCAGTCTGATTCAAATGCTAACCTCTTCCGGAGAAATCCTCACACCCAGAAATACCCCCCGTTGAACCAAATATCTGGGCATCTCACAACCTTGTCAAGTTGACACATAAAATTAATCACCACTATATTAAAGGAACAAATTATATGCTAGGGAGGGGAGCCTAGATATGATATGAGAAATTAAAGATATGGAGTATTTCGACATCCTGAAAGAAGATAGATGATTTAGGGTGATTTTAAAGCATGTCTGCAAAAGACGTCCATCAAAAGTTAGAATCTAATCATTCACCATTGGAAAATGGCTGGTCCTATTCACATCATCAAGACTGACTGTCAGAAGCTAACTTGTGAAAGGGGGTTCAGGAGCACCTGGGTGCTCAGTCGGTTGAGCAACTGACTTCAGCTCAGGTCATGATCTCCTGGTTCGCGGGTTCGAGCCTCACGTTGGGCTCTGTGCTGACAGTTTGCTCAGAGCCTGGAGCTTGCTTTGGATTCTGTGTCTCCTCTCTCTGTCCCTACCTGATTCATGCTCTGTCTCCCTCTGTGTCTCAATAATAAATAAATGTAAAAAAAATGAAAGGGGGATCAGCTATCTCTCAGTCTCACTTTCAACATGTATGTTTAGAACCGTGATCCATAAGGTAAGAAATCATGCTAGAGAGATTATGTCAAAAGACTACACAAAGGGACACCTGGGGTACTCAGTTGGTTAAGAGTCTGACTGTCAGTTTTGGTTCAGGTCATGATCTCATAGTTTTTGAGTTTGAGCCCCACATCAGGCTCTACACTTGTCAGTGTGGAGCCTTCTTGGGATTCTCTGTCTCCCTCTCTCTCTGGCCCTCCCCTGCTTGTGCTCTCTCACCTTCTCTCTCAAAATAAATAAATAAACATTTTAAAAAGACTACATAAAGATAGAGGAAGAAGCTAAAGAACCCCCATCTGCTCAGCCCCCCATGAAAAAGCCACCAGGCAGCCTTAACCTTCAGACATGGGAATGGACACGGCTTCAGCCCAGTCTCCACTGTCTGATTCAACCCTGCAGAGACTCCAAGCGAGAACTGCCAACCGAGCTCAGTCAATTCCAGGCCCATCAGAGAAAATAATGACCATCATAATAAATACTGTCATTGTTTTAAGCCACAAAGTTTTGAAATGCTTTGTTACACTGTTCGTAGATAACCAGAACTGACCCTTTAAATCAACTTTGGTTCTGAGCATCTTTCTTGTCATCAAGGGTAAGAGTGGGCCATCTCTAAATGTCTTTGTGATTCTAAAATGGACTGGAGAGTATAAGCTGAAGTTGAAGCTGATGTGAATGGACAGTATGTGAGGGAAATTTTGGGATTAGGTGAACCCCATATGGTGCCTCTTTTCCTTCTTGTCCTTCAAAGTACAGACTTCTCTGCCCAGCGTTGCCCGGGGAGGAGTATCATGCGACTGAAACCATGAATGTCTTGGCTCTCTGTCTCCCAAACCCAAGCCTCTGGGAAATCACATGCACTTTTGAGAGATGGAAGAAAGGAAGTAAGGTGACATGCAGTAAGAAGCAGAGGCGCTTGGGAAAATAATACAGGAGCAGGAGAGAGATAAACCATACCTCCCCCCCCCATACACACACAAATATAAGGAGATTCCTCTGGACTGAGGTTGGGGTAGAGAGAAAGGAAAGAAAAATCTGAAGCTCATGCAAGCAGGGAGGGCCGTGTGCATCTCCTTGGCAGCAGCCTGAGGAAGCAGTAAATCTCCAGAGAAGAATGATATGTCTGGACAGTGAGATTCTGGGAGGACTTGAAATAGAGCCCTGTGTCCCAAACATGGCATGAAGCCCCAGAGAATTACCAGGCAGGAAGAACCTGAAAATCAAAATAAGTTGACATATAAAAAATGAAGAGATGTGATTTTTCTTGTCTTCCTGAGTCTGTGAAGGGTGATTCATATCCTACACCGGGAGTTAGGAGTGATCAGAGATATTTCAAGAACTGATGAGTTGAGCTTCCAGGATTTGGAGAAGTTTTTTGCCCGGTTTGGGAGAGGAGAAAGTGGTTTTCTTATATGAGAGGGTGATGGGGAAAGTTCACGGGCAATGGCGAAAAGAAAACAGAGCGTGTTTTTGAAGACTGTCAGTCTCCCTTGCCAAACCATGTTGGTTTAAATGAAGGCAAAAAAGAAAGGAAGGGGTGTGTGTGTGTGTGTGTGTGTGTGTGTGTGTGTGTACATGTCACATTATGGAACATGAAAGCACAAGCCATTTTACAAAGGGCCACACAGCATGGGGAACTGAGACCTTTTCCATGTTATACAGATAAAACAATGGACTTTGCTGCAGAAAAGAAGTGGGAGACAGCACCCCTGAGGGTCAGGAGGCGTTAACAGCAATAACACGCGAGACACAACCATCAGAAGCTTCTAGAGCCGTGGACTAAATAAGAGGGCAGAGTAAGGCAGAAGATTCAGGAAAAATTCTTCAATTTCTCATATGAAATTTTCCTGAAGAACCGCAGAAACATTTAGGAGCTAGAGTTTTTTAAGGCCTGCACATTCACACAAGATACCAAAGATATATTATATTTGCCACAAAATTGACATGATATTATCTTTAGAATGACAAAGTCTTAGAAAACTCAGGTTCCAAAATCATTCTTTTAAATCTAGAATGCATTCTAAAATGATTCTATGATCTAATTGGCAATAACTAAGCCTCTGATAGACCACTGTGCAAATCTAATTCTATGATTCTGGGTAATTGTGAAATTAAGTTTAGTCAGAAAGCTTCATTTCCCTCTATTTCTTAAGCCATGATCTAAATAAACACTGCTTTTTAGAATTAATCTCTCTTTCCGACATACGCTTATAGAAGTGTGATTGTTTCTGTATAGCAGCAATTATCACAATCCGATTTGGGTTAGTCTGTTATGTTTGTGGCTGGCTCCTCACAAGATCGTGAGCTCTGGAAAGGCAGTGACCTTGCACTTTTCATTATGTGCTCTCACAATTCCCCTTATAGAGCATTGTGTTCAATATTCATTCATTCATTCATTCATTCATCGAAAACAAGTTTATAGAATACTGGTTTGTGCCCTACATTGTGCTCAATAAATGGTTCAGGGAATTGGAAATGATAAGCCTCTCATTTGTGGTAAGGGAGCCATTAGAAAAGCTAAGGTGTATCTCCATAAATATTTTTTAAGGGAAAAGCAGTTATAAAAAAAGTCTGTCTGATCACTTTTAAATATTTTATTTTGGATCTTTGCCTCTACGCTCCTAAGAGAGATGAACTTATGATGTTCAGTTTTTGTATAACTTTGGTATTTGTATGAGAGTTATAATAAATTTGTATATTATTTTTAAATCATTTCCTTTTTATGACTGTCAGTAATTTTTATATCATTAAAACCTGTTCTTTTAAGGTTAGTAGAATTTATCAATAAAACTGTCCTGGTCTAACATGTAAAGAGTTTGGAACCCATCACTTCAGTCCTCACAACAAAAATGCTGAATAAACTAAAAAATCAGCAACTGTTCTTGGATCCGTCAGAAGACTGAGACCACAGGATGAATTGCTGCCCCCCAAAACTGAAGGGACAGAGAGAGAGAGACAGAGAGAGAGAGTTGCAGCTTATTGGGAATAGAAGCCACTGGATCCAGGAACTGGTGGGAACATATAAGTGGCAATTGATCAGCTGCTAGAGGCTAAGCATGGACTAACTTAAGAAATAAAACCTTCTAAGAGCCAAATATTAAGGGTCTCTCCACACTTTTAGAAGTTTTATCCTCATAAGCCTGACCAGCTTCTCACAGTGAAGATCAGAGACCAATATCTTGTGCTCTAACAAAGGGAGGAGGAAAGGAACCATTTTGAAAGAGGCCCAGATCATTCCATTCTCTTTTAACAAAGACCTTCCTTCAAGAAGGCAACTGCACCAGTCATCAGACTGCAACAGATAGGAGGCAAGGAACTAATTCCCTCCAGTTTTTCAGATGGAAGGAAGAAATGCACAATTCCAGTGCCATCAAGCCTTCCTGTCTCACTGAAGGGAGAGGAAAAGCTGATAAGTACTTGTAAAGACCACAGGCCAGGGGCAAAGGCCTATTAAAGGACTGAGATGTAATAGTAGGGTCGTAGAACACTCACCCTTCACCCTTCACCCTGTGTTACTGTCACAACAGGACTCCTTTGTCATAACAGGGAAGTAAACCAGAAAGAACTGCAATGATAAAATTCTTTTTAAAAATTTTTTATTAAGTTTATTTATTTATTTTGAAAGAGAGAGAGAAAGCAAGGGAGAGGCAGAGAGAGAGGTGGAGAGAGAATCTCAAGCAGGCTCCATGCTGTCACTGCAGAGCCTGATTGCAAAGTTCAAACCAATAACCATGAGATCATGACATGAGCCGAAATCAAGAGTCGGACACTTAATCAACTGAAATGCTCAGATTCTATTTAAAAAGGAGTCTTTAGAGAAACCCAAAGCCAACATAGGACACAAAACAAGGACACTAGAGAAAATTTTAACCTCTGACACCTGTGGAAACAGCAAACAGTAAAGACAGCCTAGCTTCTAGCCAAATAAATATAATACCTGACACTAAAGGTTTGTTTGCCTCAGCTTTTTAACCAATACATCATATCCACCTTTTAATAAAAAGTTGCAAGATAAAGGTTTAAAAAGGTAAAACAAAACAAAACAAAAACACAGTCTCAAGACACAACGCAAGCATCAGAATAAGACTCATAAATGACAGACTTGGAAATCATCAGACCAGGAATTTAATATAGCTGTGATTAATATATAAGGACTCTAATGGAAGAGTTAACAATGTAGGAGAACAGATGCATAATGTAAGCAGAGAGATGGAAACTCTAAGAAAGAATCAAAACTAAATGCTAGAAATTTTTTAAAAAGGGTAACAGAAACGAAGAATGCCTTTGATGGGTCATCAGTAGACTAAAACAGCTGAAGAAAGAATTCGTTACATGGTGTAAGATTTGAAGTTGTGTTAATAGAAACTTCCCAAAATGAGAAGTAGTCTTTTTTTATTTCCAAATACAAAGTAGTCTTTAAATAAAGGAACAGAGGAGCACCGGGGTGGCCTAGTCAGTTAAGCCTCTGACTTCAGCTCAGGTCATGAGCTCACGTTCGTGGGTTCGAGCCCCGCGTCGGGCTCTGTGCTGACAGCTAGCTCAGAGCCTGGAGCCTGCTTCCTGTTCTGTGTCTCCCTCTCTCTCTGCCCCTCCCCCTCTCATGCTCTGTCTCTCTCTGTATCAAAAATAAATAAAACATTTAAAATTTTTTAAATAAATAACAAAAGGAACAGATATCCAAGAATTTGGGGACAATTACAAAGATTGTAAGACACTTATAATTGGAATACCAGAAAGAAGAGAGGAAAAAAAGAACAGAAAAAATATCTGAAGCAATAGTGACTGAGAATTTTCCAAAATTAGTAACAAACACCAAACCTCTGATCAAGGATCAGAGAGCACCAAGCAGAATAACACACACACAAACCCTACACCTAGGTATATTATATTCAAGCTGCAGGACACAAAAACAAAAACAAATAAAACGTTTTAATAGATAAATAAACATACTTTAAAAGGGGGGTATCTGAGTGGCTCAGTTGTTTAAGCATCAATGTATAGGTCACAATCTTCCAGTTCATGGGATCAGGCCCCGTATCAGGCTCTGCACTGATGGTGTGGAGCCTACTTGGGATTCTCTCTTCCTTTCTCTCTTCCCCTACCCTGCTTACTCTCTCTCTCTCTCTCTCTCTCTCAATGTTTAAAAAATTGTTTTGAAATCAGAGAGAGAAAAATATTTACTTATAGAAGAAAAGGTATAAGAATTATATTAGACTTCAGAAATCATGCAAACAGGAGGAGAGTAAATGAAATACGTAAAGTGTTGGGGGAAAAAACCTATCTGCCTGGATTTCTATATCCATTGAAATTTTCCTTCAAAAATGAAGAAAAAATAAAGGCATTGTCAAACAAATAAACACTGAGGGAATTTGTTGCCAGTAGATTTGCCTTGCAGAAAATGTTTTAAAAAAAAAGTTCTTCATAGAGATGAAAAATGATACAGGTAAGAAAATTCAATCAATCTACATGAAGAAAGAAAGAGCACTAGAATAGGAGTAAATGAAAATAAAAGACTTTATTTTGATAACTGATCTACAGGATAACTGTTCAAAATAATAGTAACAATAATGCAAAATTAGGAGTGCCTGGTTGGCTTAGTTGGGAAAGCACGTGACTCCATCTCTGGGTGGTGAGTTCCAGCCCCATGATAGGTGTAGAGATTCCTTTAAAAAAATGTTGAATTAAAATCAGAGAAGGTAGAAAACAATAGGAAGATAACAAAGTAATAAAGAAAGAGTGATGAGTAGAAAATGGCAAAAACAGGGCAGTCAGTTCATCCATCTGTATGAATAATCATTTTAAATGTGAATGGTCTAAATTCAACAGTGAAAAGAAAAGCCTGGTAAATCATTTTGTGAATATTGACAAAATGATTGTACATTTATAGTAAAAGGTAGAAGACACAGAATAACCAACACAATATTGAAGAGGAACAAAGTTAGCAGACTGACACTACCTGACTTCAAGACTTACTATCAAGCCACAGTAACTAAGACAGTGTGGTATTAGCAGAATAATACACAGATTAACAGAACAAAATAGAAAGCCCAGAAGTAGATCTACAGAAACATGGTCAATGATCTCTGACAAGAAATAAAAGCAATTCAATTGGAAAAGGATAATCTTTTTAACAAATGGCACTGGAACAAATGGATGAGTGTATGGAAACTAGTATGACACAGGGGTGTCTGGTGGCTCAGTCCATTAAATGGACAACTCTTGCAACTCTTGATTTTGGTTTAGGTCAAGATCCCCGGATGGTGGGACTGGGTCCTACATTGGGCCCCATGCTGACAATGGAATCTTCTTAAGACTTTTTCTCTTTCCCTCTGCCTCTCTCCCACGTGCTCATGTGCTCTCTCTCTAAAATATAGAATAGCATAGCATAGAATAGAATAGAATAGAATAGAACAAAAAGAAAAAAGAAAACAATGATACAGATGTTATGCCTCTCTGATAATGAACTCCAAATGAATCACAGACCTAAATGTAAAGTAAAAATTTATAAAACTTCTAGGAGATAACACAGGAAAAAAATCTACATTGAGTTTGAAGATGAATTCTTAGATATAACACCGAAAGCACAATTCATGAAAAAAAAGTTGATGTCAACTTTCATTTAAGTGAAAATGCTTTGCTTTATGAAAGACACTGTTAAGAGAACAAAAAGGCAAGATACATATTGGGAGAAAAACACTTGTGAAACCTACATTCAAAGAAGAACTTGTATCCAAAATCTACAAACAACTCTTAAAACTCAGCAATAAGAAAACAGACAACCCAGTTAAAACATGGGCAAAAGATCGGAATAGGTACTTCACCCAAAAAAGATATACAGAAGTAAAATAAACATATGAAAAGATGTACAACATCATGTGTCATTTAGGAATTGCAAACTAAAACAACAATGAGAAGAATGTCTGGGTGACTCAGTCGATTAAGCAGATGACTTTTGACTTGGGCTCAAGTCATGATCTCATGGATAGTGGGATTCAGCCCTGTGTCAGGCTCAGTGCTAACAGTGCAGAGCCTGCTTGGGATTCTCTCGCTCCTTCTTTCTCCAAAAGAAAGAGGGTGTGGTCTCTCTCTCTCAAAATAAATAAATATTAAAAAAAATAAACAAAATAACAATGAGACACCATTACATAGTTATTAGAATGGCTAAAATCCAAACACAGACAACAACAAATGCTAGCAAGGATACAGAGCACAGAAACGCTCTTGGGAATGCAAAATGACAGAGCCACTTTGGAAGAAGGTTCAGCAGTTTCTTACTTAATGACCTTGCTTATACCTTTTACACATGATTAATTTTCCCTTTGCTTTCTTAATTTCTTCCCTTTACTTTTTTTCATATTTTATTGTTATTTTTTCTACCTTTTAAAATAAATGCATAATTCATTTCTTTATGGCTTCATAAAATATATATTTAATATTAGAAATTTTCGTCTGAGCACCACTTTACAGATATGGCTATACACACATGTGTGTGCACACACACACACACACATTGCTCTCATTACTTATTTCTAAATATTTGTCATTTCCCTTTGGATTTCCTCTATACTCATAGTTATTTAGAATAAGCATAATTGTATAGTTTGTTTCCAGAAAACATGGCTTCCATGACTTTTGAATTGAGAAACTCATTGAACTATACTTCAGGGCCTAATAGAGGGTTAATGTTGGGGAATGTTTCATTGAATTTTGAAGGAAATATAAATTATTTTTGCATGTATAAAACCTCTAAATCTATTTCAATTACTTCTTGAGTTTCTATTAGTTTTAGTTTAATATGTATCAAAGTTATACTTTTGGGTGCCTTGAGGTTTGTAACTCAATATTTTTCTGATGAATTCTACTTTTTACCAATACAATTTTATCTTACTTAAGACTTTCACCCGAACTTCTATTTTCTCTGGTATTATAATTGGCACATGCCTACTTTTAGTAGCTGTGAAATACATGTTTTTCTTGTCCCCTTTTACAATTGTAGAGGCAATATTGAAAACAAACACACTTTCAGAGAGCTAATTACAAAACAACTTTTTCTTTCTCTCTATGCATTTAAATCTATTTTAAGGTGTCCCCTGCTTTTAGACAAAGACTAGACACACCATCTAGTTTTTTATTTTTCTTTAGGAGTAAAATCTTTGGTACTTCAAACCTAAAACACAGTGTGAGTTAAATAACTTAAATGTTCATCCCTGTGTAGGAGAAACTTTTAACCCCCTTAAGTCACCTCTCATCCAATTCAATACTTGGGTTGGCGGGAAGCCGGCCATCAGAAGGTGGGCTTTCCTTACTTTTTCTCTTGCTAGCCTTTCTACACATGCTCCTCTACCTTGCTATTGATGCTCTCTGACTTGAGGTAGAGAGAACAGAGGCGAGGGAGCAGGAAATTTCTGACTTAACTAATACTGTTGTAGTGATCTACCCGTAGAACTCTCCCGGCTCAGATGTTTGAATCTTCTTTCTCTTCTAGAGCATGGCTGTACTCTCGGGTACACTTTCTTTGAGGTGGGCAAATCCATCTCTGTTCTACCTGGTTAACTCCCCTTTCTTGGATCTATAGGCACTCAGTGATACCTACAGTTTCTCTGTATCTGATCTATCATCCCTCCAGGGTCTTTTTGGATAGAATCTAAGATTCCTCCATGCCTGCTCTCTCTTTCACATGGCTCTGTGAGCATCCTTTTCTCTGACATATGCTATACTACAAACCCTGCCCCTTTACTCCATCCTGAAAGCATTTAACAAACCATAATATCCTGTCTTTTAGATTGCTTAGAATGGAATCAGACACACGGTGTCCCCTATATTCTCGGAGGTTCACCTTGTAAGCTTTTCAAGTCATCTTTGTTGAAGTCTTTTTCTTTTGTGGGGTGCAGTTCTCCAAAAATTCTCTACTTACTTTGTCTCTAAATCCAACCCTTTTGTGTCTTTCTTGTGAGCAGAGGATGTAAGGGTTATATAACTGAATTTTGGTCACATCATTTAAAAATTTTATTCCGACCCAGAACCTCACCTTGGGATGTCTTAGTGATTTATCTAAAACCACTTTAGCATTTGTTACATGATCTTTCCACATCATTTACTTTTAGGTTTGTGGATGCCAGAGTTTTTACATGAAAATAAGCCTGGTCAACATTGTGCTCCAATGTTTTCTAATATACATTGTTTTTGATGAGAAGTGTGATGTCAATTAGATTTTCATTTCTTTGTATAAAACCTGTTTTTTTATCTTTCCAGAAAGTTTACATTTTCTCACCATCCTCAATGCTTTTAAAATTTTACCCATGAAGTAAAATTCCTGCATACATTTTGCTTAATATGAAGTATATCTCAAAAGCTCAAAAATCATTTCTTTCTTTCTTTGGAATAACTTTCTACCTTTGTTTTCCTTAATAATTTCCTCTCTTCCATTCTTCCTTTTCCTTTTATTAAAACGTCAAAATTTAGGTGGAATTGCTCTTGAAATTATGGATTTCTATTCCATCACAAATAGAACCTTTCTGAAATTATAGACACACACACACACACACACATACACAAAATTATATGTCATTTTAGGAGTCTTTTTGGGAGAATTGCCCTGTTCAATTACTCTGATTCATAAATATCTCTCCAACAGTGATATTAGAATGGGAGTGGAATGTACTCCTAGACAGAGAGTGCCTAGAATTGGTGTTCTAACTGTGGAAGATTCTACAGCCTTCCTGAAAGTTGCCATATATCTGGATATTCATCTGCTTCTCCCAGTCATTTGCTATTTTAAGTTATCCTACTGAATCAGGTCAGAAGGGAATAGGTAAGCTGCCCATGTGTTCAGAACATATTTTCTCAATTTATCATGCTCACCATTGTTCTTGTGCCCCTTCCTCCCACTGAATCTTTGCTTCTTAGCTTTGAACTTCTATAAAACAACTGCCCAAGCTTCTGCTTATGTCATGACCTTCAGTTACTGCCATGTATCTAATTCTATCTTCTTTCCATTTATTCAGGAATTTCTTAATATTTCTGCGTCATTGATACCTTAAATTTTTTAATACAGTAATTATTTCTTTTAAAAACATCTTTATCATTTGCAGAAGTGTTGAGCAGGAGGAAAGTTAGCTACCTGCTGTTTGCTACTTAACCCAGTTTTCCCTGAATACATTCAAGGAGATGGCTTTTTAAGATTGATATTCCAGGCACCAAGTTCAAGACCAACACATTTCATTATTTTTAGTCCTGGAGTCTGACTATAACATGATAAGCATGATGGCCAAGAACAGAGAAGAGGCCAGAGTTTGAAATAGACTTTGGCTGAGTCTGGGATGTTATGCTTGCTATTATTTCTTTTTGTCCAGAATAACTAAATAATTGCTTTCATAAAGTGAATAGTTGGTTCCTTTTAAAAATGCATCAATTCAGTATTGAAAAGCCATGTTATTTAAGGGATAAATTGTTTAATTGCATATGAGTGGTTGCATGAGCAAGTTGCATCCACAAAAAAATTCTGATCTTCAAAAGGAATCATAAAAATCAGAATCATGTTGAGAACCCTCAGATGTTACTTTTCTCTACCAAGTGATTATACTTTTCAAAACATAATTTAAGCATTTAATGGTCAAAATAAAAAACAGTATTCTAAGGCTTACTGGTTTGTTCTTTTGATGATTAGATCTTATGTTGTTTAATAAAATTTTTTCTAGGTACGGTAAAAATACACCAAACGATTATGTGTGACTGTGTGGGAGGGTAACTTGGTGCGCTGGGGTAAAAAGCAAATATCTAAAAGCTAACATGCCAGGTGTTGCATGAGTTGACTTTTATTGATTCAGTAAAGATGGCAGAATTTCACCTTCCCTTCATTCCCCATCAACATTAGCCCAGAAGGAAGAAGAGATGCAATGAATTAAGTCTAACTCTCTTTTGTCCCAAATAGTGGGGTGATAGTACAGATTTATGACTAGAACTAAAAGGTAGGATTTTATGTAAAAGACTCTTAATGGTGGAATCAACCTTAAATTTTGACTATCAGAATACCTGTAGGTGGGTAATGGTTCCCACATTTCTAGAAAAGAGAAAGGGAATGTAAGAGAGCAAATAATAAATGGATAAACATATTTGGGGTATGTTTTTAGAGATTGTTTATTTCAGAAGCCTTTAGCCAGTGGTCCCTGTACTATTAGCAAGAGATTTCTAAAGGTATGTGACCCACTTGGATTTATATCTAAAATTTTCTAGATGTAAATGTAGAGGTAGTTTTCATCAGACCCTCAAAAGCTATGGCAGAGCTCACAAATCTATAGCTTTGTTGACATCAATGATTCCACCAAGAATCTATAAGTTTGTAGAAATGTGACCAATGACTGAGCTACATTGGTCCCCAAGGAGCCCTAGGCTTCTTGACATCAAGACCATGCATTGCCTTGTATTCCACTTTAAGCCATTGTCTGACTCTAAAGATTTTCTTTTTCAAATCTATAAACATAAAACAATACTGTCCTGCCCATCTTTAAATGTAATCTTTGATACCAAAACTTTAGATTTAGTAAGAGAATAAGTCCAAGAAAGGAGAGGACATAATCTCTGCACTAGCATTGTCTGTTTTCTATTTTACCTTGAAGGTTTTTATGTTAACATTACTTTTAAAATTTTTCTAATGCTAAAAAAATGCTCTTGAAAAGTGCACCATCTGTGCTTTGTCTGATTAGCTGGTCCAAATGGAATGGATGTCAAATTCTGAGTTCCTTTTATTTTTATGAAAATAAAAAGAAGCTTCACTTCTAACTCAGCTTTATGAGTGAATCAATGAGAAGTCATCTACTGCATAATCTTCCCCCTAGAAAGTGATAAATATTTACAGTATATAATGAGATTTCATGTCAAAAATTGATGGTATTTATTGTGTTTTAATAAAGGCAGATTTGGAAACATTAGTTTTATTAAACAAAAAACAGAATATTGTTTTAAAAATTGCCATTTTCATATTTGCTTTTTCTGTGGAGACCTTATATACAAAGGCAGATTTTTAGCTAACTATATTACTATGGAAATCAGCTCCAACTGAATAGAAATAGTACAAAATAATGAAAACACTAATACATCTTTACACATTGTATTATTCATCTATCAATTACTTTCCCTTTTGTGGGGCTCACTCTTCCAGGTTTGGCTGTTTAACAGTCATATTTTTTCCAATATTTATTCTCAATTTCGTTCCTCAAACTTGATCCCAAGAATTAACTAAAAAAGAATATTTAAAAGGTCATGTTGTCCTTTCCTGTGCAAATCTGGGAGATAAGGCTGTTACGAACGCATTTTCTAATTTTTTAAGTAAATGTTAAGGGGGAACATTTGGTTCTCTTCTGAAAAGCTTTTCACAAGCAGGTCAAATATGTTACAGGTGGCAGAGCCACAGATGTCCCTTTGCACCTTGTCTGGGTCCCCTAGCTCCTGAAGAAGTAGGTTCAAACAGATTATCTCTCACCTTGGTTAGAGGGTCATCTAACATTTTGAGTTTTAGAAGCTAATAGCTCTCTTCCAATGAAAAGTTTCTTAGAGATTGATCTGAAGAAGGTAAAGTTTCCTACAGCCAATGAAAATAGATGGCCACAAGTGACTCTCCATCAGAGATACTATTACTCAAATGCTTTTCAGCACCTGGTATAAAAGAAGAGATGGTTGGCGACCACCGCAAACTGGAAAGTACAGGCTCACACAGATACTAAGGTTTTCATTGTAAAACAATAGTGTGCTGGCCAGAAAAAAAAAATGTGTATGCTAAATTTGACCAGTGGGACACGAGATTTTGAACCCCACGCTACACAATCTGACAAAGTTTCAGGGAATGAATCTATCCCTTCCTCTTTACACTCATTCATTAGTCTGCTGGCTGTAGTCTGATGTATCTCCCCTCCTCATCAATGTTTTCCTGGCTATTAGGTTTATTCTTTCACTGGGGGGTACTTTTTTCTAAATAGATAATACATTCATGTGATTCAAAATGAAAAGCATGTATAAAGTGATGAACAGTGACAGCCTTGCTCCCACCGCTGCTTGTGTGTGTCCAGTGTCCATCCTGATTCCCATCCCCTCACACACAACTTCTGTTACTGGTTTTCATGTTTCCACCAATGTCATTATCGTTGTATGTAAGCTAAGTAAGCACACAAATATAGATACTTTTATGCCCTCAATAATAGACAAAATGTTGCACGTTATACCTACATTTTTCTCTTTGTAAAGCCAATCACTTAAAAATCACCTTTACCTTAAACACAAATATATAAATACATGAAAATATATAAACACACACACACACACACTTAACATCTATCTATTCTGACGACCTATATATGGATCTATACATAGTGTGGCTCCTTTTTCCTTTTTACAGCTGCATTATATTTCTTTGTAAGGAGATATATAGAGACATAGATATATAAATAATTTATTTAATCCGTCCAATACTGATGGATATTCAAGTAATTTCCAAATATTGTATATTAGAAAAGTTGCTGCATGTCCTATTTTGCTTGAATAACAAACTCCATTATTTTGCAAATGTACAAACACATCTTTGAAATACATAAGAGAAATCAGATGGCTAGATCAAAGGCAAATATATATAGTTAAAAAATATTTTTTTATGTTTTTTATTTATTTTTGAGAGACAGAGAGAGACAGCATGAGCCGGGGAGGGTCAAAGAGAGAGGGAGACACAGAATCTGAAGCAGGGCTCAAACCCATGAACCGTGAGATCATGACCTGGGCCAAAGCTGGACGCTTAACCAACTGAGCCACCCAGGCACCCCTATATTTACAGTTTTAAGAGATATGGCCAATTACCCTTTGAAACCATACTGGTTTGAGTCAACATCCTTTTTCACCATATCTAGTCCCGCCACCTCTGCAAATGAAGGTGCTATCAAACTCTGGGATATTTGCCAATTTAATAATTAAAAAATGATATTCTAGTGTAGTGTTAATGTGTGTTTTTTATAAGATTGAGCATCTTCTCATCTATTTTCAAAACTTTTATGCCTGTTTATGAAATATCTGTATTTATCTTTGGCTCATATTTTAACAAGGTTATTGATGTTGCTCACAATTTCTAGTGTATTATAAATTGGGGATATCAGTCCTTCATCTGTAAGGACAATCAGATATTTATATACGTAAGTCACACTTTAATATTTATCTTTTATTGTTGCTAATGGTGATTTCATTTCCCAAACACAGGTCTTTTATTTTTTTGTTAACACAACTGAATTTATCAACTTTTTATTTTATGGCTTCTGGGGATTTTGAGTCAGAGAAAGGACTTCCCCATGCCAAGGTTATAATGGAATTAGCCTATGTTTTCTTCTAGTGTTTTTATTATATTATATTTTCACATCCAAATGGCTGATTCTTTTTGAGTTTGCTATGGCATATGATATCATATATATATTTAACTGTAAGGGACATTTCACCCATTTTTCATAGATTAAAGACCCCATCTTTATTATATAATGCATTTGTGCATGCACTTGGCTCTATTTCTGCAATTCTATCCAACTGGTTTGTTTTTCTATTATTCATAAATGCCAGAGTGTTTTCATGATGTTTTCATATACGAAAGGGCTTAGCTCACAACCAGTGCTTTCCCATACAAAAATTCTCCTGGGTTATTCTGGGTTTTATTTTCTCCAATGAACTTTATCAGCTTTTCTAGGTTTTTTTATTTGATATTTTTATTGGGATCATAAAAAATTAATTCATATGTGAAGATTGGATATATTTATGATATAGAGTACCCTACCAAGAACACAGTCTCTTTTTCCATTTCTTCAGGTTTTTGTGTGTGTGTGTCCTTCAGGAGCCTTTTAATATGTCCTTTTATATAGGCTACACATTTCCTGTGAATATTTCACTTTCTATTAATTTTTGTTTGGTATATAAGTTTTTTCTTCTTTTATATACTCTTTATAAATTGCATAAGAAAGCAATTTATTTCCACTGTAAGTAAAATTTGGCTTTGGAGCTGAGATAGATACAGGCAAAAATAGGTAGATATACAGACATAGGATTATCAGGTTGACCAAACTTGCATCTATTCTTACATGTTTATTGTTTTTCAATCCAAAATGAATGTTGATCTTTATCAAATGCCTTTGCAGAGGCTTAGTTATGATCATATTATTCTTTCCCCTGAAATGTATCACCTTGATGAAGGATATTAATAGATGCCCTGATATAAAACCATCCTTGCATCTCTTCAATGGAACCCAGTTCTTCTCTGGTGTATTGTTTAATTGTTCCATTAGCTAATGTCTTATTTAGAATGCTAACATTGATGTGCATAAGTGAGCTTGTTCTTTACCATTCTTTTTTGTACAATATTTGTTAGACATTTCATTACAAAATAATTCAGATTTTTTTTTCTAATGCTCTGGAAAAGTATTTAAGTATTATTAACTTATCTTCTCATTAAGGTTCAGTAGGCTTCTTTTATGAGCCTATTTGGGTTTGGTGTTTTTGAAAGTGGCTCTCTTCTATGAAATCAGTCCGTTTAAATTCTCTATTTCATCTTGAGATAAGTTTTGAAATATTTTTATGCCTGAAAATAAAACATTTCATACAGGTTTTCAAATTTATTTAGATATTGCAGTAAAATGATTTTACTGAGCTTTAAATTTCCCCTCTTTCTCTGAATATTCCTCCTCTGTTTGACTATTTCTTACTTTTGCTATTGAGGTTCTCTCTCTCTCTCTCTCTCTCTCTCTCTCTCTCTGATGAGATTAACAATCGATTAGTTTTTTTAATAGCTTATAAATAAAAGCTAAAGAAATTAAAAAAAATTTTTTTAATGTTTTATTTATTTTTGATACAGAGCGAGACAGAGCATGAGAGGGGGAGGGGCAGAGAGAGAAGGAGACACAGAACCGGAAGCAGGCTCCGGGCTCTGAGCCAGCTGTCAGCACAGAACCTGACCCGGGGCTCGAACCCACGAACGTGAGATCTGACCTGGGCCGAAGTCAGAGGCTTAACCGACTGAGCCATCCAGGCGCCCCTAAAGAAATTTTTAAGTAACAACTTAAAAAATAAAATTTACCATTATTTTATTTTCTAATTAATTCATGTTGTCATAGTAATGCCACATAGCAAAGAAGCACAAAATCTCCATTGCACGGTCCTCTGGAACTTCAGTGTTGGCTGGGGCAGTTTCTTTCCAGGCCTCAGTGGCTGAAGAAGCTGTGTGCCAGGAACTGTGTTGCTTGTGCATCTCTCTTCTGGGTGTCTCTCTTCCTCTTCCAGAACCAACAGGCTACTTGATGCATGTTATTTTCAAAGCAATTGCAGACGCGCGAGATTCTTACACAGCTGCACATGCGCGCTGGAAGCCTAGAATGCATCCCATCTACTGGCAGCCTGTCTGCCAAAGAAATGCACATGGCCAAGCACAAGGGCAAGAGGCAGCGGACAATACA
The DNA here is from genome assembly GCF_006229205.1 of Suricata suricatta. Lineage (NCBI taxonomy): Eukaryota > Metazoa > Chordata > Mammalia > Carnivora > Herpestidae > Suricata > Suricata suricatta. The sequence goes on from NC_043704.1 coordinate 132,858,657, forward strand.
GAGAGAGCTGAAAGTGGGACCAATATTCAATCTACCAAACATCCTCGACTTTTCTTAGGTTAATGTCATTTTCTGTCCTCTAAAGTTTGAATTGGATATCTCTTCCTGACTCCATTTTTTTTTACAGCAAACTTTATTTCCATTGACATGTCACTTGACATAATTTCAAAGTAAGTCTGTGCTCTAAGATGAGCCAAAGAACAGAAATCCTAAATCTCAAAAAAGATTTTTTTTCACACTGTTCTGAGTAGGGCATTTTACCCCTTGAGACCTTACTCTAGATACAGAAAGAAGAGATAACATCAACACATAAGAATCCAGCTGTATGAAACTATAACAATATGCTCTTGGTTATATACCACCCACCTTTTTAAGGTTGTAATGATAAGGACTGATTTTTTTTTTCTCCTGGAAAGTTCAAACAAAGTTCAATGTCATTTGTATTTGTTTTTGGGTTTTGTTGTTGTTGGTTGCTTTTTGTTTTTTAAGTAAATGTCAGAATATGTGGGAATGTTGCACTTATTTCTCTTAATACACTAAAAAGAGTGGAACTTTTAAAATTCTTCATGAGTCCAAGCTGGGACATGACTATGACCGACAGGATCTATTCAACACACTTATTCCAAGGTTAACGACCATCAGCAAACTGGCACCCGAGACTAAGGCCAGGGGCATGAATTTTCCAGAGCAGTGGAATCTCGTTCCCATAATGCCAGCTAAAGTCCAGGTGTAGGAGGAAAAACCAACTGTTCTTCAGATCCTGAAACAGATGATCAGCACCCAGTTCTGCTAAACCACTAAAAAGAAGCCCCGCAGGCACTGAAGGGACCCCACCTGCTTTTGCAAAGCCAACGATCCCACCAAAAGCAACCGGTGACGCAGAGCCAAAGCCCATCCAATGCAAGGACGCTGGTGGAATGGAGTCCTTCTGTCTTGTTCTCTTTCACTCTGACCAGGCAGAAGAGCACATCAGGCATGTCGAATGGCTTCCCCGAAGTTCTGCACTGGTCCACAAGGGTGCACAAGCCTTGTGGCCCCATTTTTTACTGAGGCAAGTGTTTTAGGAGGATGAATTTTCCTCTAACCCCCATTTAAACTACATCCCATAGATTCTAAAGTGTTTTTATTACATTTTTTCTACATATGATGCAATTTCATTTATTTCCTCTTCAATCTAGACTTTAAGAAAATGATATTACAAATTTTAGGTAAAAGAGACTTTCTGTTGTCCAGTTTCATTGTATGGTGATTAGAGAAGGTTGGATCTAAGATTGCTATTTATTTTTAATTCAGAATAGATTAAGGAGGGCACCTGGGTGGCTCAGTTGGTTAGACGTCTGACTTCGGCTCAGGTCATGATCTCACAGCTTGTGGGTTCGAGCCCCGCATCAGGCTCTGTGCTGACAGCTGGGAACCTGGAACCTGCTTCCGATTCTGTGTCTCCCTCTCCCTCTGCCCCTCCCCCACTCATGCTCGATCTCTCTCTCAAGAATAAACATTAAAAAATTTAAAAAAAAAGAATAGATTAAGGATTTTCTGGTGGCCCAATATATGGCCAATTTTCCCAAATATTCCAAGGCATATTCAAAAGTAATAATGTACAGTATTACCTTATCAATTAGCTCTACCTTATTATTTATGTTATTTCAATATTCAATATACTTAATTATTTTCATCCTCTTGATCTGACATGGACCAAGAGAGGTGAATTCATGTCTCCCACTAGTGTTTTTATGTCTATTTCTGCTTTTATCACCTGTAATTTATGCTTTATGAATGTTTGGTGCCCACACATTCATAACGGTAATATGCCCATTGTGAGTTACATACTTCTGCACTATTAGGTTTTCTTTTCTAATACTGTTTGTCTGGAGTCCCTGGTTTATTTTTATTTTCTGGTCTACCCTTCTTAATTCTATTCTTTTCAGCCTTACTGAAGTACCTTGTTTTAGATGAGTCTGTGTCATAGAGCAAGGAATTGGGTTGTATAATCCATTCTGGAGATTCATTACTTTAAAAAACTAAAGTAAGTCTAAAAACAACAACTACTACTAAGTTAAGCCTTCAAAAAATAAAATAAAAATTTTTTAAAGCAAAGCCTTTTAATGGATGACTTATTGATATAAAAATTATGTGTCACCTTTGTTCCATAGTATTACTGATTGCATTTTTTGTATCATTTTAAAGATATTCTTTTATTATAAACTCTATTTCTTTTGTTTTGTGTGTGTGTGTGTGTGTGTGTGTGTTGCTTGTTTACTATTCAAGGTCTGTGTTTTTTCTTTTAGTTGTTGCCTTTATAATAATTTTATAGTAGACTCTTAGTCATGTGCTTCTTTTAACTATACCTCTAAGTTCCCTACTATAAATAATGATTAAAAATTAGGATATTTCTTTTTCCTTTTCCCTCTCTTCCTTCATCTCTCTCACCTGACTTTAGTTACTAGTAGTGTTTATTTTAAATAAATGAGACCATAAATATATCTATTTTCTGATATCCTTTTTCCTCACCTATCCAATTTTTGTTAGTTATATCATTTCTACATAATGAAGATATATAACATTTATATTTCATTCTGATATTTCAATCTCCATTTTTTTCTACAGGTAAATATATTCAATATTTATTCTCTGCCTTTTTGACACTGCTTACCTAGTTATTTCTTCGTTGGCCCAAATTCATTTTCTAATAAGTCCTTCCAGAAGGACTCAATGTTACAAAATCCTCTGAGCTCTTGCATGGTCAGAACGGTTCCTAGAAGAACTTTATATATTAAATAAAATGTGGTTGGTTAAACAATCTTTGGCTTACACTCTTACGTATCTATTGCTTATTGTACTGAATGTTAAGTAGAAGAAATACAGGGCTAGTATTTTGTTCTAGGAGTTTTTGTTTTGTTCCTGGATGCTGCTGCACTGGTGGCTCCTTCCTTCATTTTTAGAGTCCAAGCGTAAGTCCTAGAGTTGACCATTCTGGATCTATTTTCCTGGTTTACTGGTATCCATTTTTAAAATGTTAACTTTGGGGCTCCTGGGTGTCTCAATCCGTTAAGCATCTGACTTTGGCTTAGGTCTGATCTCATGGTTCATCAGTTCGAACCCAGCACTAGGCTCTGCGCAGGCAGTACAGAGCCTTCTTGAGATTCTCTGTCTCTCCCCCTCTCTCTGCCCCTCCCCCACTTGTGCTTTCTCTCTCTCTCAAAATATAAACTTTAAAAAAGATGTTAAACTTTACTCAAGCCCTATGATCCTAGGAAACAGAAATTTTAAATAAATTTCTTGGAACTTGTTTATTGTAAAGAACAACCATTCCATGTATGATTTAGATATGACTCATGGAGTCATCCTTATCTACCTGTGACCTGGTAACACAGACCTCCAAAAGTCCCATTCTTTGCCTCATAAATTATTAGCTCTACTGTTTTCTCCTCACTGATCAGTGATGAATAAAATACCTGCTAACTAAACTCTGGTTCATTTTCTCTCCTTCCCCCAGGTATCTGAACTTTGACCCACCTTCTGCCTAAGTCAGCCGTAAGCCCTCTCTAATGGCCTGCATGACAATAGAGTGAGCTCAGAGTCAAATATTCGGATTTACTGGCTGATCTTAGATACTTCTGCTCCTTCACAGGGAACCTTAAGTCTGGCTTTCATCCTAGGCGCCACTCATGAAAAACTGCATGGTTGTCATTTACATTCAAATCTTCAAAGTCTCTGATTTTCGATTATGTCCCCTGGGATGAAACACAAGCAGATGAGGCCTGGAGAAAGCAGAGTAAAGAACCCAGGGCCCCTTTGCCGGGGTCCATCTTTTTTTTTTTTTAATTTTTTAAAATGTTTTATTTATTTTTGATACAGAGAGAGGCAGAGCATGAGATGGGGAGGGGCAGAGAGAGAAGGAGACACAGAACCGGAAGCAGGCTCCAGGCTCTGAGCTAGTTGTCAGCACAGAGCCTGATGCAGGGCTCGAACCCACGAACGTGAGATCTGACCTGGGCCGAAGTCGGAGGCTTAACTGACTGAGCCACCCAGGCACCCCTGCCAGGGTCCATCTTTATCCAATTTCCTTGTGTACTCCCTACCCGTTCTTTGGCAGTCTCTCATTTCATGAAAACTTTATCTCCCCTCGACGGTAAGAAAAACCGGATCTGACTGAATTTTTTGTCTCAGCCCTGAAACAAGACTTTTGAAAAGCAAAGCTTTTTCTTTCTCCAGCTTTACTGCATCATCCTCCTTCCAACCAATCAGTACCAAATGAGAGTCACCATGCCTGAGCATGAGGTCAGGAAGTGGGAAGTAGGAATCACGGAGAAAAGGACAGTATAGTGTTCTACATGGATGTGAGTTGGGAACTGTTTTCCTTCATATAATAGAAGCGTCTTGAGTCAGCCATCTACAGTCACGTCAAACAAATCTCAAGTGAGTCTAGGGAGTGGTGTCTCCCAGGGACATCCTAGAACATCTCAAGTCCAAGTTGATAGATAGGCAGTAAGGTGAACCCGTCCCAGATCTTCTACTGAAAACATCTGGCAAGATGACCAGTTATTTTCTTCCTGTCAATCTTTTTTATATTCTTCAAATACCCAAGATACAGTTTACTAGTCACTCAGTTTTCTGTTCATAACTTATTTTCAACCCAGAATTGCATAGTTCTCTTCTTTTTATGACAGAAAATGTTTTTCCTCTCCAAGTCTCTGTTTCTTCTTCTATAAAATGGGGATTATCATATGTCCTTCATAGGTGTCATACGTAGGACTCTATCGTGAGAATATGCTGAGATTAAAGATCTGATCCCATCGTGAAAATCAGAAATGACCATATCGATTTCAGTTATAACTGTTTACAATATATAGTAATTCCCATGTTATAGAAATATTTGTAAATGAGTCTGAAGAAACCTAAAAAATACAAAGGAAAAAAAACACACTGGGAATGGTAGTTTTCCTGAAACCCTTTATATGCTGCCCTTCTTTTTCTGGAGCTGTCCACGCCATATTCCTGAATTCTGTCTCAAACAGGTGCTCATCTAGCCTCACTTTGCAATTCAGTTATCATTACAGTAATAAGATTGGGCTCAGCTGGCTGAAGTAGTTAGGGCTGTGAGGTCTGCATTCAGCAAAGCAATACTATCAGATGACTGATAGCTCAATGAGCAGCAGGGCTAAGGTTAGCATCTGTACATTGGGCCGGCCCCCTAAACTCTAACCCACACAGGGAAATTCCCACCTCAGAGAGGGCCTGCAGCTTCTTGTTCTGGCTCTTCAGAAAGAATGATCAGTGAGTGGAGGTGTAATTTTGTTGTGGTTTCTGTAAGTTTCTTTTCAGCAGGAGCTGAGGCAAGGGGAAGGGAAGCCCAGACACCAGCATGAGTTTTCTTTCCGATCCTGGGCCTCGTGGACATCCTGATACCTCCATGGCTGTTTGATGTCCATCAGTGTGGCAAATCACTGACTCTTTTGGTCCAACTGGCTGACAGAGCCCCGTGTTGTCAGGGAACCCAATTCAGGACTGTCTAGCCTGGGAGCAAACCAAAACACATCTTTAAATCAAAGGACAGAAAGAGAGCTACAGTTATCAGCTGATTTTTTTTTAATAAGGTTTTTCCTGCAAGCAGGTGGAAGGGTGTACCTTACAGGGCTCCTATGATTGGCTCTCAGCCAGTTGCATGCATTTTTCACAGCTGGCATCAAGATAAACTAATTTTTTTACTAAATTGACCCCTATTACTTTCATTTTCATAGCTTGCAACCAATTGATGGGATACAATTCAATATAGTGCAATTAATGTTGCAGCATCCTCTATAACAAAGCGTCAAAAAAAATGAGATAAAATCTTGAAGTGCCCAGCAGTACGGGTGGGGGGATGGAAAGAGAAAACATGGAACACAACATGATCGTTGTAATCTAAGAAATGTAAGAAGAATTTCTGCTGCTTATGCTGAAAAAAAGATTAGGAAAAATAAGACAACAAATGATCAATAATTACTTCACCAAGATGCTTCTAAACATTGAAGAAACCTTCTCAAAGGAGATAACATGTAAGTTGGGCCGTGAGGAGAAGTGAGGGAGGAGGAGTGGGAGGGGGTGAGAAGAAGTGAGGGAGGGAGGACCCCAAGCCGCCGGGGAGCAGGAGGAAGCCTGAGCAGGAGCAGAGGTCTGTGAAGGAGCAGACATGGCCCCATGATCTGACACCTGCCTTCACCACCATGACCTTTCCCTGCCCCGGCCCTACCACATTCCATCTTCATTCATTCCTTTATATCAGTTTGGACCCATATATTTCTATTTAAATCAGTAGATTATAATTTCTAGCATTATTTATGTTGATGCTCAAATCATTCCAGATTTTGGACATGAGTAGCCCCTTTAGTCTGGACTTGGCATCCTTTTGTCAGACCTCCAACTTTCTTTGAGGAGTTGCTGACTTTCTTGAAGAACATATTTCATATTTTTTTAGACTAACCACTGGAATTAATCTTTCCTCCAAGGAGCCCTAGTACTTTTAAGTGGAGAATGGTATTTAGGAGGCAATAGCTGAATACTGGCTGTGGTCATTGTGACAAGTATTTCATTGCTTTCAACCTCTCTTTAGTGTTCAGAGCTGGGAAAAACAACAAAAATTACAAACACACACACATTTATTTCTGTGTCTACCTATTTATATGTTAAAAATAATGAATTTGCCTGGTAATTCTAATTCCACTTCAACACTCCTGTGTTCATTCTAGCTGTCTCCCTTCCATAATTATAACTGCAGCAGAGGAAAATCTGGCACCTATTATCATCAATATATTTACATATTTGCTCAGAGAACACACAATTATTTCAGAATTGTTTGTCCATACCACTGTGAAAATCATTCCTGCTAAGTAGAGTTCAGTATTCCTTTTTTTAGAGTAAAATTTATGATCAGTAAAATATGCACATGTTAAGTGTACAATTCAATAAATTTTGGCAAATGCCTACATCCATGTAACTCACACTGATATTGATACATACAAAGTTTCACCATTGTAGCAAGGTCTCTGGCCTCTTCTGGGTAAATCCCTTGCCCCGTTAGGGTAGGGTTTTCTATTCTAGAATTTCATACATATGAAATCATATAATGTTCATTCTCTTGTATCTGGCTTCATTTGCTCAGTATGAATATTTATTCATGTTGTAGGAGTCAAGAATTTTTTATTTTTATTCCTCAATATTATTTCATTGTATGAATATATCAAAATTATTTACCTACACTTTGAGAAGCATTTGTGTTGTTTCTAATTTTGAATCTGAATAAAGCTGCTCTGAACATTTACCATAAAGTCTTATGTGGACATATATTCTCATTTCTTTTGGATTAATTCTTAGGAGTGACATTATTAGATGCTAGGGAAGATATATGTTCAACTTAAAAAAAACTAACAGGTTTCCAAATTGATTGTACTATTGTAAGAATGCAGAGTGCATGAAAATTCTGGTTGCTCCATATTCTTGACAACACTTAGTGTTGTTGTTCTTTTTAAATTTAACCAGTCTGCTAATAAACATAGAGTAGTACTTTTCTGTGATTGAATTGCATCTTCCTGCTAACTAATGATGTTGAATTATTTTTTCATTTATTTCTTTGCCACATATATTTCTTCCTCACTGAAGTCTGAGTTCAGATCTTTTTCATTGAATTGTTTATCTTGTTATTATTCAGTTGTAGAATATAAGTTGTTTCTCTTGCCAGATGTATGTTTTGCAAATGATTTCTCCTGGAATACCCTCATCTTATGAAGATACTTTCATAGGTTTTCTTTCATAAACTTTGTAAATTTAGATCCATCTCAAATTAACATTCTGCATGATGCAAAGGTTAAAGTTCATTTATTTCCATGTGGATATCAAGTTGCTGAAGTCCCGTTTAGTGAAATCTTTCAGTGCTGGTATGAAAGATAAATTGACTGAAAGTGTGGGCGTATTTCTGGACTCTCTGTTCTGTTTTCTTGAACTACATTTTTATAAATACTCCACTGTTTTTATTTGACTTTTTTAAGATCTAATTTTGAGAGAGAATCAGAGACAGAGTATGAGTGGGGGAGAAGCAAAGAAAGAGGGAGACATAGAAACTAACAGCACAGAGTCCAATGTGGGACTAGAACTCAAAAACAGTGAGATCATGATCTGAGCCAAAGTCAGACTATTAAATGACTGTGCCACCCAGGTACCCCATCCCACTGTCTTTAAATGTAGCTTCAGAACAAGTAAATCTTGAAGTCAGGGAAGCCCTTCTGTATTATATTATTTTCCCTTCTCAAGACTGTTGCGACTATTCTAGGTTATTTGCACTTCCATATAAGTTTTAGAACAGATTATCAATTTATAATATAAAAACTTTGGGGATTATGATTTGGCCTGTTTTGAATCTGTACAAAACTTGGGGAGAATTGATATTTTGACAACATTAAGTCTTTTGTCCATTAACGTGGTATACAAGTGTTTCTTTAATTTCTCCCATTAATCTTTTGTGGATTCAGTGTAGAGGTTTTTTTTTTTTTTAATGTATTGGTAAATTTATCATCAAGTAGTTTATGGTTTGGGTGCTATTTTATTTTTAAAGATTCTTGATTTTTTATTTTATCTTTTTTCTATGTTTTTCTATGTTTTTGTTTATTTATTTATTTTTGAGAGTGAGATCACACAAGCAGGGGAGGGGCAGAGAGAGAGGAAGACACAGAATCTGAAGCAGGCTCCAGGTTCCTAGCTGTCAGCACAGAACCTGATGCTGGGCTCCAACCCACAAACTGAGATCATAACCTGAGTCATCCAGGCACCCAAGATTTTTAACTTTTTAAAATAATCTCTACACCCAACATGGGGCTTGCATTTACAACTCTGAGATCAAGAGTTGCATGTTCCACCAACTGAGCCAGACAGGCATCCTGGATTTGGTGCTATTTTAAATGCATCTTTAAAATTTTTATTTTCCAAATTTTTGTTCTTTGTGTGTTACCTATGTATACTGGGACCCTGCTAAATTCACTGTTAGGTCTAGTAGAAGTTCTGTATATTACTTAGGATTCACTACACAGACAATTATGTCATTCGCAAATATTGACAGTTTTAATTCTTCCTTTTAATCTCTGTGTTTCCTGCCTTATTGCACTTTCTTAAACTTCTGCTACAGTATAAAATAGAAGTGATGAGAGAGATGATGTGAGAGAATGTCTTAGCCTTGATCGTTTTCTTAAAGAGACAGTAACACCTATTAAAGAGGAAAATGAAGGGGTGCCTGAGTGGTTCAGTTGATTGAGCTTCTGACTTCGGCTCTTCTTGCACTCTCTCTCAAAAATAAACATTAAAAAAATTTTTTAAGGGAAAATGTGGCACTCCTCCTAAATTTTCCTGCAGTCTTTGAACAGAACTCATGCTAGTTGCCTCTGTACTGTTCTAATATTAGTATGTATGTTGCCAAAACAAGCACTTATTTCTTCTATAAGTCTGAGGCTCCCTTGAGGGCAGAACTTATGATTGAGACATCTTTCTAATTCAGGCACCCAGCATAATGCCCAAAACATGAAAGAATTCCAAAAAGCATTTTAAAAACCCAAAATTAATTAAAAAGAAAAAGATTGTTTTTAAGAGATAATTCTAATAAGAACATTATTAGATTTCCCAGACCTTATTGCACCCAATAGTAGTTCTGAGAGAAGATGCCACGTGTTAATTAAAAAAAACTTTTTTTTTGGACAAATACATTTGGGGGATTCTAGATTAGATAAGGAATCAGATTTGTCTATGTAATAGAGTCAGTATATGTACATCTCACTTGTATAAAATTCTATGATATATCTGTTTCACTAAGTTCCTTTATAACCCCCATTTCTAACAATAGGTAGAAAATAATAATGTGAAGTTTCCAGTTACAGGTAACTCTCTCCAGTTTAAGGTCTTCTCACTTAGTAAATATTCACTCAATTTACAGTTTAAACTCTCCTTCAGGCAATTCTTCTCTTCCAGATGGTCTTGCACAATTTTCTTTCCACAGCAACGTCCAGAATGGGGTAAATGACTTCCGGGCTTTCTCTTGTTGAATTCTGGTTGAGGTCTAGCCTGTCTCCCCTAACTCTGGGCAGTGACCTTTGTTCTGACTCCGTCTCCTTCTTAGGTATAACCCACTGCTTGTTCTCTCGGCAAAATCAAAGTCTTGAGAACCTCATCCTCATTCTCACTTCTGGAGATCACGCTTCTCCTTGGTTTCCATTGGCTCTCTACATCCTCTGCTGTTCAGCTACTTCTTTCTCCGTTACTGTTTTTCATAGGAGATCACCTTGCCATTTTGTTTGGTGACCCATAGCAGATCCAGTCTCATTTCTCAACTATTTTCAGTTGCCTCAAAGGGAGCATGGAAGAAAATTTTCATTCCTTCCATGTCAGATATCTCTCAAGAAAAATTTAATTGGCAAAATTCCCTGCTGTTTTCTGTTTACATATGTGTACAGTGTTTTCTGTTCCACTGTGACCTTCCCATATCAGTACAAGAGGATCTTGCTAGTCAGTGTCCTTTCAGTTACAACTGGTAAAAAGGAAACACACACACCAAGGTTTCAACTTCCCTTTTAAATTACCTGGGGTTTTTATCTCACTGCTCTGGCATCCTTTGGATGAAGACCCATGGAGGTAGAGGCCCTCGGTCTCTGACAGATTCAGGCTGCTTCTCTATCCTCTACCAATCCCTCCCAAATATCTCCTCTCCCCTTCATGAAAAGTATCACGGTCCTTTCTCGGCCTCATAGGCATTCTTTATACACTGTTGTTTTCTGATTAACACCTCAACATTTTTTTGGGCAAAATTTAATGATCTGTGATTCCACTAAGCCTGAATTTTGATATGTATAAGATCTTTTGGAATTTATAAATCCATTCTCCCTCAGTAACGCTGGGATTTCAAGGAATTTTCTAGTCTTGGTGTTCACCGTCCCTTTTGGAAGTTGAATATTGAATATTAGCCCTTTCTTTCCAAATTTCTGGTATTCTGTAATTATTCTAATGTTGCCTAAGGCACTAGGTACTTCAAATTAAACAGCATGGCGATCACGGTTCATGCAGAAGAGAAAAGCATGTTACGAGATTGTCATGTTAGCCAGGACTTCTCAAAAGCTTTTAATGTACAAAGAGATTTTTTGACCCTATAAGCATGAAGGCCTATTGAATTTGCAACTTCTTTGAACACAGATCATTTTTCTTTAAAGAACATCTGCCAGAGCAATATTCCATTAGAAATACTGTGAGGAGTAAAAGGAACATTGCAAAACAGAGGCCAATCAAGTACTTCATTTGTCCAGAAGAGCCGTGATGAGGGTCTGAACCGGAGCAATGGCATTAGCCACGAGCCAGGACAGGCTCCGCAAGTATTTAGAAAATGAAATTACATGACCTGGTGAGAATATTTACACTAATGAAATAGTATCCTAGATATCTCTACCTAACAATATGTTTTATACATTTTTAAATTTCACACAAGCACCTGGATGAAAACCAAAGGCATATCTATATGAAATAGATGTTTATGAAGTAGATGTGGAAAAGAAACATAGTTCCTTTGGGTTGAACCTTTAAGGGAAATTTTCCTAAGATGCCCAATTATGTGTATTCTGCCCCTTTTAGTCCAGGAAATGTATTAGAAACTTTTTTTTTTCATATACTAAGACCTTGAAAAACAAACCTACCAATGGACTAAGAAAGGTTGAAAAAAATCACCAAATGAACCTTGAGTGAAATTCTAGATCCAAAGCAATTTCAATATTTTAAGCACCAAATATCTTTTAATGTTTTTCTTAATTTTATTTATTTTTTGAGAGAGAAAGAGAGTTAGAGGGCAAGGGAGGGCCACAGAGAGAGGGAGAGAGAGAATCCCAATCAGGTTCCATGCTGTCAGCACAGAGTCTGACACGAGGGGCAAACTCACAAACCATGAGATCATGACCTGACTCAAAATCAAGAGTTGGACACTTAACTGACTGAGCCACCCAGGGACCCCAGCATCCAATAATTTTTTAACAATATGTTGGAATATCCTTCATGAGCCTCCACTGATTTACACTTTTCACTAAACCTACTATGATGTGTTTATTATAATGTAATTTGAATATAAGAGGGGGAAAAAAGACATATTTCGTCATAAACCACATTAATTAATATTACTATATATGGTATAAAACACTGCAGATATTTCTGGCTTAATAGAATAGAATTGAATCATAAGAATAGAATTGGTGATTTCTTAACTGAAGACAAAGCTGTATTGCTGTGCTTCTTTTTAGCAAGGACGGTGACAATTAGAGAGATTGCTAATAAACGTTCCAGAAAAATTGGCCTATTCCTCCATAGCTTTCATTTACCTAGAAAAAATTATATGATAAAAATAATGATAAAGGAAATAAATTCGGGGATATGGCAGATTGCAGGAGGAAAAACTGACCATATTTATTTCCTTCTTTCTCTCTTTTTATATTTTTTTAATGTTTTATTTATTTTTGAGAGAGTGAGAGAGACAGCATGAGCAGGGGAGGGTCAGAGAGAGAGGGAGATACAGAATCTGAAGCAGGCTCCAGGCTCTGAGCTAGCTGTCAGCACAGAGTGGGGCTCAAATCCACGAACCGCGAGATCATACCCTGAGCTGAAGCCGCACTCTCAACCGACTGAGCAACCCAGGCGCCTCTATTTCCTTCTTTCTCTTATTCATGCCCCTTTCCCATGTGACTTTGCAGCTACTTGAGTCAAAAAGTAAACTCTTCCTTCCCTCCATTTGCATCTGGTCTGGACTTGTGACTTGCTTTGAATAAGAGAACACAATGGAAGTAACATCATGACAGTTGCAAGCCTAGGCTTCAAGTGCCCTTGGCACTTCTCCTCTCTGGACAGGAAGTCTTCTCAGCCTCCATGTGAGAAATTTGAGTGAGCCCGCTGGAGGATGAAAGACTACATAGAGCAAGTTGGAGCCACCCAGACCAGGCGGCCCTGGTAATTAGCTGCAGGTATAGGACTGAGAATAGCTGAGACCAGAAGAACTACCTAGATAGGCCCAGCCCAAACTGTTGCTCCATAGAATTGTAGACGAAATAAAGGGTTGTTGTCTTAAGCCACTAAGTTATGGGGTGGGCTGTTATCCAGTGACTAATTCAATGGTTCAGGTTGTTTCTCTCCTGAATTATTTTAACCATCTTTCTGTATTCTTCCTTCTACTGTATTCCTACTCTCAGTCTACCTACATATTACTATCAACTTAATTTCCTAAACACTATTCTTACGCTATTACTTTTTACTCAAAAAATGTTCAGTGGCTCATGATTGTGCATGTAGTAAAGTCTCAACAACTTTAATCTGGTTATTCAAGCACTTTCGTGATCTCTCCACAACTTAAAATTTGAATCTATGTTTCTGCTGCTTTTCTCCATTCACCCTCCATTTGGCCAAGATGGGTTATAATGTCCTAACTCATTGATATGACACCATTCTGATTGAATCTATTCAATAAGACTAGTCCATCACTCACTTAATACTCATCTTCCTCCATAGTTTAATGGATGGGAATTTTTTTCTTGAAATTGACTCTAAGATAATTCATGATGTTCTAGACATTAAAATACAAAAAGATAATGTGACTGAGATTTGAGGCAAGAGTCCTCATTGTTTTCCACGTGTCTTATATTTCCTGCCCCTTGTCCCCGTCTAGAACAATTCCCTCTGCTTATATACTGCAGGTCTGCGTATTAAAATTCTACCTATCTAAAAATCTATTCAAATGTCCCCCCTCTTAGAAATCCTTGAAAACATCTCTCCTCTCTGAGTCAAATGCAATCACTCCTACATGAACTCCCCAAGAAAATATTAGAACCACTCATGGCACTTGTCACTTCCTACTCTGTCCTGAGAACTCTCCTTTGCTGTTTTAGATTGTCTTCAGGTTGAGGGAAATTCAGCATTTATTGAATATCTCACACCCTCCTTTTGCAATGCCAACCTAAACTTCTAAGTACAATGTCTATTGGGTATTACACGATATATTTGGTAAGCAAATAGCTCCGTGAAAAACACACATATAACCAACCTCAGGCTTCTAACACGTCATTATTATTCTGTCACTAAGTAACCATGTGGCCTTAGTTTACTTAACCTCCTAGGGCTGAGGTCTAAAAGGACATAAGCACACAAGCATGTGTGAATACTCTGTATAAACTATAAACTGTAAGATCAGTTCGAGGTATTAGCATTGTTTCCTATTCTGAGAAACAAGGCACGTGAACCTGGTCTGTTTTGTTTTTTTTAATGACCCATACAAGCAGCATGCCACAATGATATGCTTGCAAGTTGTTTTTTCCTTAAGTGCGTTGGCTCAAAGTGTGAAGTGACTTAAAAACCAGTTACAGAACCTGCCTCTTAAAAAGGTTCTCTTGGTATCTGATGCACCAGTGGATATTCTGACTGTGGTTATTCTAGACAGCTTTTAACCATGTGGACATGTCAGGTAAGACTGGAAGTATTACAAACCACTGCCAATCAGGCCTATTCCCGGCCCTCTGAGATCCAAGGCCGTAGTCACAAAGAAGGAGATAGGGTTTATTATGGTAATATAAGTCACCTGAGAGGTTAGGTCAAAACTTTTCTTATTCCCTAAAACTTTTATTAATAAAAGTAGATTTAAAACATATTAAGAGTTCAATATTTTAAAGCATCACCTCTCAGAAATAGGCATGTAGAGACTGGCGTTGGCTGTGATGGTACATCATAAGTAACATGAGGGCGACAGAGTCTTGAGCCCCACATCTCTACATTGTGATGGATTTTCCAGTTCAGTTCAATACAGTTCAATTCAATTCACTTTGATTCAATTTACATTTGTTTCAATTCAAGGTAGCATTAGGAGACTGTGGAAGGAGGGTCGGCTTTATTTCAGATCTTAGAATTCACAGACTTCAACATCCACTACCGTTTGTGTGACGGTTGGCAACTGACCCAATCTCTCTAAACCATAATTTCCTCATCTGCAAAAAGGGGATATTAGCCACCTCATAATAGATATAAAGTCCCCAGCACAGTGATTGTATCATCCTCCTCCTTCTTCAATTCATGTCAGTTCAATTTGACTTAATTCAACAAACATCAACTATTTATCAACTACAGCGCTGAGACATAGCAGGGAATTATCATAGCATCATTGCAAATGTGGGCTTCTGAGAAGGCTACGCAACTCAAAAGTTTATCCCTAGGAAAATACATGTAATTTGATTAAGGAATGAGGTTGTAATGGACAATGATACAGATGTATTTATGATAGAACACAAAGTGAAGGGATATTTGCAGATTCCATGGCTAGGAACACATGCAGGTCTTCAGAAAACTTACTAAGAGACATCTCACTGTGGGTTTCATATAGAGTTTCTTACTTACTCCTGCAAAGTCTGTTATTTGCTGGTGATACTCCTAGGCAGCTGTCCTCTGTGTGATGATTCAGAGATCCAAGCTGTGTTCTGTCATCTCAACAAACAGCCTCCATGTTTTCCGCTCAAGGAGAGATAAAAGAGACAGAAAGATTGTGTAGGGGCTTGTTGCCTGCCTCCAGTTCAGAGAAAAAACATGTCACTTCTGCTGATGTTTCATGGGGTGTTATTAGTCACATAGCCCTGGCTTACTGCAAAAGGACTGGGAAACTCATATGCCCAGAAAGAAAAGAATGACCAGATGTTGATGCTTTGTTACTGTATAATTCAGTGAGAAAATCACAAAGGAAATGATGTTTTCTCTGTAAAATTTGGGGTCTTGGTATACCTTACTTTCCAAAAATAATGAGTAAGTCTCCTTTAATTTTAGGAAGACAGTCTTCTCCATAACCATGTCAGTGAATAGAAGGCATGAGTAAATCTAAATGTTGCAAGGATGGATTTTCGGGATCCCTCTTGTGGCCCACTTATTTCTGTTCAACCAGACATCTTTCTCCAGCCACTGCTGCAATCACCAGTCCCACGTGGGCTTTGATCAGTTCCACTCAGGTGCAACCTCACTTTGGGGCTGTATCATGGGCTGCCCACCATGCCCTGGATTTTCTGATGCTGCAACATAGGATCCTTACAGAATCCCATGCAGAACCCAGAAGTGTGGATGAATGAAAGGATTAATAGGAAGATCATTCCCTCTTTCACTCCCCAGGCAGATAGGTCTGAGATGCATTTCATTAAGCTCCTCAGAAAGTCCCATGTGCTAACCAACTGTCACATAGCAGTGACCAACGTGTTCATGCATCCTTGTCTTACTGTTTCCTCTTATTCCATTAGGGGGAGCCTGGGAAAAAACTGAGTATAATAGGACAATTTTTAAAACTCCAAACTCTTCTGCACTCCATAATGCTTAATGTGGTGGATTCGTAAGGAGAGGGTCTGGTATTGTGATATAGAAGAAGAAATAGATATTTGGGCTCCATCCCCATTTCTGGCACAGCGTTCCTAAAATCCTTGGAATTTCCTAAGTAACAAGGACAGAAAAGGTGTTTTTGTTATGCTAATGAGGTGACTTTTGGACCCCACCCAAGGATGAGAGCCAGGTGCCAGAACCAACCACTTGTGATTAGAGATTAGAAACTTTCAGTCCCACTGCGGACAAAATAGGGCTGAAGGTTGAATCAATTGCCAATGGCCAATGATATCATCAATCATGCCTATATACTGAAGCTTCTGTAAAAAGCTGTGGTTGGTGAACTCCAGGAGATTGAGGGAGAGATGCATTCTCACAGAAGAATGTTCCACATCCTTTCCCCATACCTCACCCTCTGCATCTCTTCCAGCGAGGTGTGCCTGAGTTATAGCCTTTCATAATACACTGGTAATCTAATAAGTAAAATGTTTCTCTGAGTTCTGTGAACTGCTCTAGTGAAGGAATCAAACCGAAAGAGGGGGTGTCATGAGAATCTCCAATTTGTAGCCAGTTGGTCAAAAGCACAGGTAACAACCTGGGCTTGCAACTGGCATCTGAAGTTGGGGAGAGGATAATTTTCTATGACCCCTTAACTTGTGTGATTTTATGCTATCTCCAGGTAGACAGTGTCAGAATTGAGTTGAATTCAGTTAAATTGTAGGACACCATGGTGGTTTTGGGGAGATACTAAGGCGGTGTGGGGGAAACTACACCCCCCCGTGTTGGAACTGGCACCAGAACCATTTTAGTGGGCATTTTGTAAAAGATTAGGCCCCTGAAAAGGAAAAATTGAAATGTCTTTCCCTTTGGAGTTCAAGGTTATTACCACTTGCTGCATCAAGACAACCCAAGCAAGGTTGGTCAGCAGCAGAAGACACTCAGGATCTCTAGAGTGAATCTGATCATAGGGGTAGAGGTGGGTCTTGGCTGTTGACTGAGGCCAGGATCTAATACAATGTGAAGGTGAAGTTGAGCATTGACTCTGTAAACTTGCTTGAAACAGGCTAGCTGTGCATTTGAGTGCAATGTAGGTGACTGAAAATGAGATCCCAGTAGTAAGGCAGTATGGGCCATGAGAGATGACGGCTGCCCTGGGGAAAGGCACGTCTGCTCCCCGTCTGCTCTGCAGGCCACAGTATCAGGGTCAGTAAACATAGGCCATCAGACAATGGGCAGGATTTCATAAGGCATGTGCTGTGTATAACACCAGATTCTGCAGTTCTTGCTGACAGACTTTCTTGAAAGTAGTCTTGGGCTTAAGAACAGGACAGAATATCAGAGTCGATGCTGCGTGGATGGAAGAAGCATTCTTGTCCCAAAGGAGGGAACTCACAGGAGTCCGGGCAGCAGAGCCCTGGAACTAGATTAAGGTAGAACTGATCCAGGAAGAAGAGAGGTGTGTTTGTGATAGCCACATGGAAACTAGATTTGCAAAGTGAGTTTACTATATTATTATTTTAGAGAGAGAGTGTGAGCAGGAGTGAGTGATAGAGGGGAGGAGAGAGAGAGACTCTTAAGCAGGCCCCACACCCAGCACGGAGCCTGAAGCAGGGCTCAACCCCACAACCCCGGAGAAATCAAGAGCCAAACGCTCAACTGACTGAGCCACCCAGGTGCCAGAGTGTTTGGGGCCTTACGTAAGAATAACAGATAATAAGGCAGCACCATGGTTATAGGTATGACCCAAGTGCTATGGATTCCTGACAGGTTTCTCACCCTTCTGGTCCCTTAAAGATGGGAGACTGAATGGGTTTCTACAACAGCTTTGTGGGAGTTCAGATTCCTTGATTTTGGGTGCTGCACTTACTTAGCTGGAACCACATTCCCCAGAACCCACCTCGCATTACGGCTCCAGACTGCTGTTGACCACCAGAAAATTCTGCATGAGGCTGGGAAGCGGAAGTGCGGATGCGGTTGTGGTTATGCTGGCGGGCGGGCAGCAGGGCCAGCTAAGGGTGCAGCTCAGGCACGTTGTCACAGGTGCCGGCTCGCCTGGTGGGGGTGCGGCAGCAAGCCAGCCCCTTCTCCACCACCTCCCACCAGGTCTCCTCCTTTGGCTTCTCTGACTCCTACCCAAGACCCCGTCACCTCCTGTGAGAATGCACTGGCAGCTTCTTCCAAAGGTGGCACATCTACAAAGTCGGGGCTTAGGAGCGGTTTGACACCTCTGTGGATTCCACCTTGTCCACACGAATTCCAACTTGCACTTTCCCTCCTTCATTTCACAACCAGGCTTGCTTTTCCCCTGTCAGCCCTGCTCATGCCAGGCCCAGAACCAGATGCACTAGCCCTCCGTGAACCGTCTTACCAGTCACCAGAATTGTACATGGTAAAATCCCTATGACAGGTGCCTCATTGGGTATCACTTTTGGTCAATTTGCTTCCGTTCAAGCACTGCCTAACGCCATGGCCAAACATAAAGATTTCTGTTTTACAACTTTGGACCAGAGGTGTGTCAACCTGTTTTGGACTGATTTCACTGGTGAAATCAATACAATACAGGAAGAAAAGGGAAGATTGGGGTGGGAACAGTGCTCTGCAAGAGTTCTCCAGAGGACGTCCCCAGTTTGAACACAACAACTCAGCTGAAGTCACACCGTTAAATCTGTTCAGGGAAGAGGGAAGGGAAGAAAGTGAATGGAGCAGGCAAGGGAAAGACAAGGAAACATGTGCCTCGGCAGGGGAAGCAGCAAATCCCTCAAGTTGATTGTTATCAGATGAGAATTGACACCCAATATTGCCAGATTTCATTTTCCTAAAAAGCTGAAAATTCAAATTCTTATTCAAAATTTCCCAATGTTAAATGTCTGCAACAGGGGTGCCTGGGTGGCTCAGTCAGTTAAGCATCCGGCTTCGGCTCAGGTCATGATCTCACGGTTCATGGGTTCTAGCCCCGACATCGGGCTCTGTGCTGACAGCTCAGAGCCTGGAGCCTGCTTCAGATTCTGTGTCTCCCTCTCTCTCTGACCCTCCCCTGCTCGTGCTGTCTCTCTCTGTCTCTCAAAAATAAATAAAAAACATTTAAAAAAATGTCTGCAACAACAATGAAACCAAAAGCTAATGATTTTTTTAAGTCAGGGTTTAAACCTAACAAATCCTATCTATAAGTCAGATTTAGCCCAGGTTGTGTGCATTCCAGAGCCAGATTTCCTGATTTCAAATCCATGTTCCACCACTTAACTGGATATGTACCCTTGGTCAAGTTACTTCTAGACCTCAATCTTTAAACTATAGAAGGAGACCAATAGCTTTAATCTCATAGGATATCCACAAGGATCGAATGAGTTACTACTAATACATTTCTTTGTTTCTAAGACACTACTGAATGTAGGCTGAACCAGTATTTTATGTGTTCCCGAGAAAGAAAAGATGGCTGCTAATTAACCTGTGACACAATGGCTCCTTATCACTTAGAGCGGTTGTTTTAGAATTATTGGAGATTTTTTCATAGTTATTTTGACATAGTTTTTTTTAAATCACTTATATATATAAAGGAGATATAAGTGAAATAATCAGGTCTGGTATTCCTAAAACCTCTACATTAGGAGGCTGACAAGTAAGAATTATCTTTCAACTTTGTGCTTTTCCATAGAGTGTCACCGTGCTGCTATTAAGAATGTCAGCTATGTCGCATCTCTTAAAAGAGTTCTCCACCATTGTCCCCAGGAGTCTCTTCCAAGTTGCTGACACCCATAAAAGAGGCTTGATCTTACCAGAAGATGTCAAATGGAGAATTGTCAGACAACGGAAAGACTGGTGTTATTTTTTTGATATT
This sequence comes from Suricata suricatta, assembly GCF_006229205.1. Classification (NCBI taxonomy): domain Eukaryota; kingdom Metazoa; phylum Chordata; class Mammalia; order Carnivora; family Herpestidae; genus Suricata; species Suricata suricatta. The sequence continues at coordinate 132,878,866 of NC_043704.1, forward strand.
CCTTAAATTAAAGATTGTTGCTAAACATTCAAAGGACTTCAGTTTTCATTTACCAGGAACGACAACCCAAAAAACTCGTGCACCTCCGTAACTGTGATTTGGCTGAGAGCAACTATCAAAGCGGACTGACTGTAAAACATTTTCTGACATATTAAGACCTAAAAATATATATATTAAATTTCATCCAATAGAGTCTTCGCAAAGCTTATAGAAGAGTATTTGGTAAATATAGGTCAGTAAAATCTAAATACAGGGGGAAAGCTAATATTATTATGTAAGTCTCAGTTCTATCATGAATTATCTTCCTTAAGGAAGGACATTATTCCTTCCTTAAGACATTAATCTTTTCATCTATAAACTAGGGATAATCCGAACTCTATTGATTGAATGTGACAGTATCTAAGTGAATGGATGGTTATGTCTAGAAGGTCATATTTATATCACTTCAGTGGATCAGAATCTCTGAGGGTTGAAAGAGACAAACTTGGAGAAAGAAAGGAACACAAAAGGGTTCACTGATTGGGTCTCTTTGGGAAGGTCAGACTGAGTAATACAGTTCCTTGGAAAAATAACAGTTAAAAACCCATAATATTTTTTTAAGTAATCTCTAAGCCAAACATGGGGCTCGATCTCACCACCCCAAGATCAAGAGTCTGATGCTCTACCAACTTAGCCTGCCAGGCACCCCTACCCATCATGTTGATTTTGACCACAAATGTAACCTGTTGAAGGCAAGCACGAACAGGAAAACTTTATCTGGGAAGAGAGGAAATAGCAGAGACAACATTTGCCTATGTAAGACATTCTGATTCGGAGGTCTTACTTAGATAGCTTGAGTCAAAATTATTCCAGGTGACCTAGGATGTCTGGCCACAGCACGTTCCCTGCAAGAGCCACTGTTTATGATGCTGACGTTCTGGGATCCCGTTTGTCCACTGCACCTGCATCCCAAAGTCCCTCCTCTTAGGGAAAAATAACTTCGCCTCGGCTTATTGTTCCTAAATTATATCAGTTCAGCCCCTTCCCCACCCTAAGCCCCTGGATGTATCAGGACTTGAGGAATGAGGCAGTGCCGGAGAGAAATCAGGCAGAGGAAGGGCCACCCCTCTCCTATCCCACCTTTCATGGTTACAAATGCTTCCTCAGGCTACACAGGGCATTGTATATTTCATTTACAATGATTGTACAACAGCTGTATAATCGATGTTGTTGAAGATAGGAGTGTTGCTCAGAGTGCAGGATAAATGTCCACAGTGAGCTGCAAATGTGCATAAGAATGCCCCTGCCTGCATAGTAATTGGTATTATTATCAGAATGAAAGGGAAAGCCACATATGGATGGATGGGTGGGCCTTTGAAAGGGTGCAGCATGAGAGACTAACGGTAGCGCTTATTTTCTCTTATCTATGTCTGTTCTCTCAAATAACCAGCCAGAAGAGGTGGAGGAAAGGGGATGAGTGGGAATATAGTGGGGAAAGACCGAAGTTCTTTATCTGCTATTCCATAGCATGCCTGCCATGTCTCTGTCACTGCCTGTTCTTATTAATTGCCGGCAAGTAGATCACATATCCCTTTCCAAAAAATAATAATAAATTCTGTTACAAAAGGATAGAGGCATAGGCTCAGGTGAAAGGGGTAGGGGTGAGAGGAGACATAGGGAAGAGAAACACTTCAGGTTAATTGGAGCTGAGAATATAAAATACTCGTCTTAAAGTGTGTGCTTCAGTTATGAGAAGCAAAGTGTCGAGATCATAATGTTTTCTGTGCAGGATTCAACACAGCATGGGTGTTTTAAAACAAGCGGTAATCATTTCTCATGGAGAAATTATAAGCTGCAGCTCCAGGCTCAGGACAAGCACATAGGAGACTCGTTCTTTTCATTCCTCCAGGGAGACACAAGGCGACACTTAGTAGTTAGCGGCTGAGTCCTTTGGACCAAATGGCAGAGTTAGTGATGACAAGAATTATACAGTTCAATGTGCTCAGTGCTTTATTCATGCAGAAAGAAATGACACAGAATTCTTCTAGAATTCCGAAAAGTAGGAGGGAAGAAATTTTGGTCTGGAAAATCAAACTGCCTGGCTTCTAAAGAGATTGGGAAGCAAAGTGATCAACTCTGTAATCAGGACTAGCACAACATTGTTTACAAGGATGTCTTTGACAAAGCTGGCTACGTTCTTTCTTTTAAAGACAGGACCTTCTAAGTCTGATGCAAAAACAGCCTCTGCAGGGTTAGATGGTGCTTTGCTTTGCTTGCTCTCGTCCTGGATTCACCCATGTGGAATCTGAATCTCTGTGAGGCCTCTCTCTAAAGATTCATTTTTACTAGAAACAATTTCTGTAAAGTAATAAACAATACACTGTATAATATCAAGTTAAACATTCTTAGAAATAAATGTAGGGGAAATTAGTTACAATTATTCACATAGTTCTTCAAAATGGTAGCACATGAGAAGGAAGAGGGGTCCCTCTCACCCTTTTTTTGAAGACCCATCTTTGTTTACCGCATTCCCAATATTAAGAGATTGCACGAACCATTTGCATAGGATAACTAACATATACCACATCATTTGCACGTCTGCAAGTACACGTGAGTAACCGTAATTACACGTGACACCAATTACTCTATTACTTTGTATTAAATTATAATGGAAAATTCCACTAGAGAATTGAAGCCTAATTGCATCTTAATTTGCATAATTTTGCATATTAATTACATCTCAGATGAATAATAAATTTCAGCAGATTTTTAATTTATGCATAGACACAAAAACAAGTGGAGAAATAATTTAGAAAAAAAAATACCAGCAACTATTACTTAGGGCATTCAACTAATTTTGCTTAGTTTAGCAAAACAAAACTTGGTTTGTTTAATATAGCATCTTTAGGCTGATTGCTGTTTATTGCACAATATGTCAGTCTTGAAACATAGGTGCAGACATGGCTTTTCTTAATAAAAAAAAGTGTTCAGTTACAGCATTTCAAGTTTGGGATTTTATATTTTGATAAAACTGTCATGGGGATAACATCATTTAGTTGGAAATATTCTATAATTGTGATGTATTTTATTGAGGTTTAATTTCTGTTGCAGTTATTTTAAATGCAAGGTATTATGAAAAACAAAATGTAAAGATACCTTGGTGAAGGGGATCACTAATAAAATATGCCAACGCTTTCTAATTTTGAGCCTATTATGAAGTCACCCAAGACTGTTTTAGCGATATCGCATGAACGATTCAGAGTGAGAAATTCCATACAGTTTTGTTTTGCAGAGTATAACAATTTAGAAGAATGGCTTTTAGAGATTACTACTATTTTCTAATTGTTTTCTTTGTTTTTCCTTGCGTGCATGGTAAACAGTAATAATTCCTGACTGCTAGAGATCTTGGTTTTAAATTTAGTCACCCTGGCTTCATATTTATCAAATAAACAGAGGATTTCTTTCTCTGTGCTAATTCATGTATTTTAGTTACATGGCTGTATCTAGGCTGACAGTCCTTAGGAAACACCGATTTTGTGTTCCTCAAATGACAGTATGCAACGGAAAATTCATTTCATCTACCTCTTGCCTAAACCCAAGTCTTAATGCTTTATTCCTGTTGCCGCTGTTCAAGGGGGAAACCCTCAACTCTGCCTTCACTAGGTCTAATACTGTGATCATTTGCCAAATTATACAAAAGAAGAGGATGACAACGTCCTAATAAATCAGGAAACTGTCAAGATTAATAATCTCAGCCGTCATCTGTTTTCCTATAAAAGCCCTGCTGGCATCCAATATCTTCCAGTTTGTTTTGCAGGGTCTGTTGGTGCAGAAACGGTACCCGTGCCAGCGTGGTGCACGTGAACTCCAAGAGGCCATTCTCTATGTCTTTTATCACATGAACCTGGATTTCACAACTGGGCTGCTTCAAAAGGCTGTACGCAGAAATTCTTTACAATATACGTCCCCCTTCTCTGGTTACGGACCACCGTTACTATTTGGTATTTCATACACAACACTTTGAGCTAAAGGTTTGGATATGTCTTGGCGTCCCTATATTTCAATATTATCTGTTTGCACTCAAAAAAGTTTGCCTTGTTCTTAGTAAAAATAAAGACTCATCAGTGCTTTCTCTTTTTACGTGAATTTCTCTCAGGGGCTTGACTCTGGTCTTGGGTTTCTTTTCTGTTACCCAGGTGACCGGCCCGGGGGTCCCTTTGATTATTTGCATGTTTAAAAGACGAAATGCTTCAGCTATCGAACATAGAACTGCGTCGATGACTGTATCTGTCCCTTTACTTTTTTGTTCACCCCTTTTGACCAGGTTCTGATATGAAAGAGATTTGAGCTGGATCCCTCAAAAGACCCAATCCTTCCAACATTTAAACAATGGTTCCCTCTTGTGGCAACACTTGAGTATTGCGACTTAAGAAGAGGGGGCTAAAAATCTCTTGCGACATTAAAACAGATTACTATGCAACGCACAGGATTAATCTGCTTGCAGATAATATTTGGAGTCCTTCTCAGGTCCCCCAGGACCTGTTGTTGCCTATTTTCAGTCAGGTACAAGTTTTGGAATTTACTGAGAAAGAGTAGCCAAGCAGCCTGATGCTTATTACAAGCAGTATTAGGGGAAAAAAATAAACTCTCTTTTGAGGTACAGTGTCCATATTTTAGGACAGTTTTGAGGATGTTAATGTTAATGGGCGGGGGGGGGGGGACTGTTTTGTCTTTCACTGAAAGCTTTGGAAATGGATTTAGAACTTCACGATTCACTATCTCCAGAGGGAATGTGGCCAGTGTGGAATTAAATCGAGACTATGCCTGCTTTTTCAGGCATTTTATTCTCAAAGTTCATCTGAGAAGGGGAACATTTGACACTTAGCCAGTTGTTCAAAGATAGTCTTTCCGAGCACCTTTGATACACACTTTTGAAGATTTATTTTGAGTCAAATTTCCCCAGGGACCACCATCTGACACTCTCCAAATTACTGTGATAAAGAGCATTCTTCTGACACAGCAACTATAAACAGCCCACAGATGCATCCTTTCAGTGTTAAGCCATGTTCAGAACAGCAACAGCCGAGAGATGTCCCTTAAGTAGACTTTTGTCTCAAGATCATGTTTAATGTGAAAGTAAAGCGTCCTTAGTAACAGAGACGAGAGGCTGTTCACGTGGTCAGATGACCACGAGAGTCTACACAGGGTTGTAGCCATCGCGCAAGATGGATGCGATGTTTTCTTAGTACACTTCCAAGTCTCGAGGAATAAAAATGCCATCTTTCAATTCTACTCCAAGGATCCTTCCTAAAGAATGAAAGCGTTCGTATTTCTCAAGCCGTCTTCAAGCCACGGTCCTTCTTGTTCACCACAGAGCTTATTTACACAGAAGTTGAACCTGGGAACCGAAGGCTCAAGATGGAAAGGTTCACTGGTGCTGGGTGACCCGGGGAGGTGGTCAACCGGGAGCTAGTTGCCAAGAGGCCAGAGCACAGAGATCATGTCACGACTAAGAACAACCGGTGACATACTCTTCTGATTCCAAGTGAATGCCTCCCTCCCCTCCCCCACCTCTCCCAGGCAAAGCCACCAAGGGCCCAGTCTCTTCCCATCATTGCTGAGGCGGCACGGACACCACAGGTCACCTCTGCCCATTTTACTGACCACCTTCCATTGTGTGCAGTAGCGCACAGACAGCTCATTTTCAACTCTCCGCTTGCAATGGGAGTCATAAAGCAGCTCACGGAAGGGGAAGATTATATATTCAGGAAATAGGATTAGCATCGCTTTAATTTGTAGCTGGAATTCCAAAATTGAAAAAGACTTTTTTCAAATAGTGACATCCCCCCCTTTTTTGTAAATTGTGTCTCCCCCCCCCCACTCTTGCTACCCCTTTCAGTCCTCAATGGGGAGGGAAGTGCCCCACTAACACCTCCTTTGTCATGCTCCCTCAGGTCTGGTGTGCCTCTCCAGGGGGGCTAGTGCCTAGCTTCCTTTCTCTAGATTTTTCTCACTGCCTTTTTCTTCACTCTAATAGTATAAACAGAATCAGATAACGACCCTGAAAAGTTCGCCCTAAAAGTGCACAGTGATTAGCTCTTGTGGATATATATTTTTAACTCATCATCAGCTGGTTTTTATAGTATAGGTACCTTCCAACTCTCCTCTCTCACTGTTTTCGTTGCTGTCTCCATCTCTGTCTCCCGCTGAGCTTAGCCTTGTAACTCATCAGCACAGGAAGAATACAAGATAATAATCTATTTGGCATTTCACCTTCCATCTCTTAGAAGAACGCTAGGGCCCTGTGAATTTCGTGAAACAAATCATTTGTGTTAGGGGAACACTAACACAGAGGCACCTAGATTCTAATTTAAAGTTCCAACAAAATTTCAAATACACTATCCAAGATTTGGGGATGATGTATATTTTCCAGTTTTTTTAATTTTGCCAAAGAAGTTTTTTTTTAATCTGAAAATAGCCGTATATTCTAACTATCATTAAAAAAAAAGAAAAGATGCCTTAACAACAACAAAGGAATGGGTAGGAAGAACATCATCTCAAAAAATAAAAGGGCATCCTTTTCGTTGGCTATATTTAGCGTTAGGAAACAATCACCCGGCTTTGCTTATTTTTCTTCTTTACGCTTTCATCAATTAGATCAGTTAAACGTCAATTTGGAACAGGGCTCGTGAGTCTGTGAACCAGCATCTGGGACCCACCACGTTGACCACTTTGTTCCTGGTCAGTGCCACCTCCTCAAGTGACTTCCCCTTAATTTGCCATATCTCAGTGAACAACTTTGCCCTCCGTGCTCTCAGGATGTACTGTTTATTTTCACCATTTTGTTTGAAATTTGGTTGGTTTTTAATGTGTCTCCATCTTCAGATTGTAAGCACCTTGAGGTCAGAAATTTCTCTAATTAATCATTTTCTAAGAAACACCCCATAAATTTCAGGGGCCACATAAACCCAGATCTAAAAGAAAATGATAAATGAGCTATGCAAGAGTTGATGTTCCCTTCTAAAGACCAATAACTCCTTATAGGCACGTAGATAAAGGGTTAGAAATGTTAGAAGATGGGGGAAAGCCAAAATAAAAACAAAAAGAAATCTTAGAAAGTGGAATTGAGCACATCCCTACATGGGAGCAATGAGAGCAAAGTGACCAAGAAGATAGAATTTCCCAAATTGTTCTATGTTCCACCACCAAACCATATATGTATATAGATCAGAAAGTTTCTAGAATCTTGCTCTAATAAAGACCACAACCTAGGATTTAAATACAGGGAGGAAAAAAGTACCTCTTACTAGTCTTGTTCTTGGCCAAACACTGCTGTTTTTCAGATTCTCTTTGGCGAACTCGATTTCTGAGGGCTGGGGTTCAGAGGCCCTTGGGGATCATGAGCCTGGGGTTTTTTAGAGTTGGAAAGTGTTTGGGAAATGATCTGTCGCAACCTTCCCCATGTATGGAAGAGGAACGGAGACTCAGAAGGACAAAACGAACTGGCTTCCTGACTCCCAGCCGGTGTTTTTCCCACTCAAACTATTAGATTGACAGAAGGGAAAAGCATGTGGCAATTTGTGCTTTTTAAAAGAGAATTTTTAGACATAATCTAATTATTTTTATATTGCATTAAGAAAGGCAGAAGGGAAGGAAGAGCAAGCCGCCAAAATCAGCAAGGTGAACTGCACAGAAAACCTGGTTTTCATCAGCTGGTCACAGCCTTGGGAGGCAGACCAGGGCCCAGAGGAAAATCCAGGGCTGATCCGTTCTTGGCAGAAAACGGGTTTTTTTTTTTTTGTTTTTTTTTTTTGGGTAAGCCGCCCACTAGCCTTTTTTTCCCTCCCATCTTCTGGATAAAAATGAGTGTTTAAAAACTGTGCTAAAATTTTCAAAAACACCTTAAAAAGATTCCATTACTTAAAGTGATTTGGATAATTGTGTTCAATGGTAGCCATTATTTAAAAATATAATTAGTTGCTGAACTCAGAGAAGGAGGGAAATTTCTGCAGGTGTTTCTCATTATTTGCTATGCATACAAAATATCTGCATAAATTACCATTATTATTCCAATGTATACTAAGAGACAATAAAGCATTAGCAAGCAAAGAAGAACGCTATTGACCCACAGACTGTGAAAGAGGCCTGGATCTGCGGTAATAGTGTGCTGGCCTTCGGAGCTATTGTTGAACATGTGCAACCGCATTCAGGATCGAAAGAAACAATTTTGCACCTGTAACAATATTACATATGGAACGTAACTCCATCAGAAAGATATTGAAAATGGAGGAGGGGGCAGGGAGAAACAGCCGCAAAACAATGTGAAAGGGAACAGTGTCTCCTTTAATTGTTTCAGAAGGTTTACACTCGCTGTAGGTGGGGATTGGGGATATTTGTGTGCGTGTTTATAGCCCCCCTAGAACACACAGATGAGGCTTTGTTTTAAGTATGTGGTGCATTTCACATGCTTCTTTTATGATGTTTCTAGAATTTGATAGCAATGTCATTATCAACACGGGTCCAACAGAACTTTCTGTGTAGGAAGTTCTACATCATAGAACTTGCTCTGCATTTGCACGATCTGATACTGATGGCCATGTTTGGTTACTAGACACAGAAGATGTGGCCAGTGCAACTAAGGAACTGGATTTTCCACATTTAATAAATTTATATTTACATAACCACATGTGGTTAATGGCTGCTGAATTGGACAGCACAGGACAACTTAATTTCATTGAGTTGTCTTTGTCAATAAAAATAATAACTAATATCTTTTGAGTATTTATTACATCCCAGGAACTAGGCTAAATATTATCTCATTTAATTACCACAACAAGTCTCTGAGGTCGGTACTATCACTGTTCAAGAGACGCAAGTCTGTAAAAATTAAATTACTTATCTTGAAGTCACCAGACTAGCATGTAAAGAAGTCAGAATATAATATAGACAGTCTGACTCCAGATCTTTACCTTTCAAACTCTTAATGTGGCATCAAGAAACATGCTATTGAATTCACTCTGCGTATTCACAATGAACCAACTTCTGTGGGCATATAACATGAGACCAAACGATGAATGGATGATGGAGGAACGTGTCACACTGGAGGTAAAGATTAACCAGTGATCAATCCAATTCATAATCCTGACAAAATGGAAACCCAAGGGAACCGAGTTCAAACACGGTTGCTAGCAAGCTTACAACCAAGAGATACATATGTATATGCTGAGTGACCCAAACGGCATATCACATAGTAAACACTCATAAAATGAAAAATATACCTCCTCTAGGGAAATCTGATATGTCAACTGAGGAGGAAAACACAGAAGACAAGTTGGGTCTTGATCATTTGTTGACAAAGAGCAAATGAAAAACACTAACTGGGAATTCAAGGTAAGTTACTGACAGTTGATACCTAATTCTGGTTTTTATTTGTCATCCTTGCTTTGCGTGAGTCACACTACATCGATATACCCCAGCCTCTTAGAGTTCAAGAATTTACAAAGCTCCTCATTCTTAAGACTCAGCCAAGAAAGGAATAAGTCTAAGAGGTTGCTCAAGGAAATAAGGAAAACAGGAAATTGGCTCAGATCATTTTATTGCTGTCATATTGCAGGGGCTGTTGACAAAAGCCTTTGTGGAGTCTTGCTACCATAATCTTTGTGCTATTCATGAAATCTTCCTGGGGTTATGCACATCTACATATCTTTTGACTAAATAAGTAGACCCGTCTGGATCAGAGGGGTCCAGAACATAGAAGAAAACTTTCACTTCTTAACTGTGTACTAAGCATTTTGCACATTTTATGTAGTAAAAGTATTCCCTTGGAATTTCAGAGAGGTTAAGTAACTTACCCCAAATCTTATAGCTAATGAGTTAGAAATTCCAAATTTGAACTCAAATCTATAAATTTGAAAAATTGGCACTCTCTTTCCTACTCCAACCTTCTCCTCACTGTCATACAGTAAGGTCAGTGATCTTGGTGTGACATTCTGAATATAATCCAGTCTCATTTTTGATGTTCAATACAACCAGAGCTTAAAGACACAAACCAAATTCATCAGACTTGTATAATGACATGTCAAAACCCTGACTAATTCTATTCTCTCCAACAAAATGAGACTCCACACTCTTTAGCCCTACCCCTTGCCTTGTGACATCTCCCACAAAACATTCAAAATTCCTAATTTTTCACAGTAATTTTACTGCTCACCTGCCACACTTCATCTTGGGAACAGAGTTGGTTAGCCCACCCATGGATTCCATTAGCCAGTCTTCTGTTTGTTACATGAACGGCACTGTATTATGATTATTTGTTTAAGTGCCCACATCTTCCACTCTGCTACTTAAACGTGTGTTCTATATGTTTTCAGCAACTGAGAATGTTCCTGCACACTGTAGGTGCTTAAATGTGTGTTGAGTAGAACCAAACAATAAGCTCACACAAATACCATCCAAGATGTATGGTTTTCCCCCCCTCATTGATGATACTATTGAATGAGCCATAATAATTCTATTGTTATAGCCATGACAATATCTTCATGATTGTATTTACATATCATTTTATAATTATTTCCTTCTGGCTCTGTTTCCCCACAGAACTGAGATCCCTTTTTTTAAAACTTTTTTTAATGTTTTTGAAAAAATTTTGAGAGACAGAAAGACAGAATGTGAGAAATGAGGGGTATAAAGAGAGGGAGACATAGAATCTGAAACAGGCTCCAGACTCTGAGCTGTCAGCACAGAGCCTGATGCGGGGCTCGAACCCACAAACTGCGAGATCATGACCTGAGCAGAAGTCGGATGCTTAACTGACTGAGCCACCCAGGCGCCCCCTGAGATCTTTTTATAGTATCTTATTTATATCAATATAGCTCATCTATTAAGAGCACAGACTCTGGAACCACTCAGCCTATTGAGTCCCAAGTGCCCCACCCCATCCTCCTTACCAGCTTTATGATGAATTGTCCCTGGTTATTAACTTATAAGGGTTGCTGAGTGACAACGTGGAGAGGTCAATGCCATTGAAATAAACCAGAATTGGGGTGCCTGGGTGGCTCAGTCGGTTAAGCCTCCGACTTCGGCTCAGGTCAGATCTCACGTTTGTGGGTTCGAGCCCCGCGTCAGGCTCTGTGCTGACAGCTAGCTCAGAGCCTGGAGCCTTCTTCCGGTTCTGTGTTTCCTTCTCTCTCTCTCTGCCCCTCCCCCTCTCATGCTCTGTCTCTCTTTGTATCAAAATAAATAAAACATTAAAAAAAAAGTTTAAAAAAAAAAAGAAACCAGAGTCACGGCGTACCACCAAGGGCCACAGAAGGAAGCACTGCATCCAGTCAGGCCACAGAAGCAGGAATGAGGGCAGAAGCCTAGATCAGAGCTCTGATTTGGGTTTCTGTGGGAAAGGCGAGACAGAGCAGAATAAATAGTTTAAGATTGGCTAATGTGAATAATTCCAGTAGGCTTGGGGCTCTCAGAGTGCCTGGTCTCTGCCCTGGGATGACTTAGAGTGGTGGAAATATTGGGGTGTGTTATTTACAGAAGGAGGTGTGTAAGAGGATGGACGTAGGACTGGTTGGTCTGCATAGGAAAGACGTTTCTATCTATAAGGGCCTCTGAGATCATGAGAGTCAGTTTTCCCTAGGAAGCCCAGTCTCCCCCTAGCCAACAAGACTTTTTAAGATATCAAAACACGGTAAGATGTAGGAAAGACAAACAAGCACATGATTAATGTAATGTGTCTTTGACAGGCTGCTTACTCTTTGTCTCCCTCATCTGTAAAATGGGGATAATAACACAACATCGTAGGACTGTAGGAAGAAGCTAATGAAGAGTGTGACATGTGGAATATGATATAAAAATCCACAATATTTGTCATGATAGCAGCCCTCACATACCTCCCACAAAGCAGGTAGTGCTCAGAGTCCTGAATGAATGAATGAATGAATGAATGAATGAATGCATGAATGAGCGAGGAAGAAGTTCCCATGATTATGCACCTTCATGTCAGGCAACCAATATTTTCAATTCCTTAGAAACAGAAAATGAATCTGTGGGCGAAATTGGCACTGGAGCAGAAAGATGAATCAAATCTAGAGAAAGAATATGCTTCCCAGCCACTAACGTGTGGCCGCCGCTTTCCTAGAGTACCTCTTCTCGTCCATCTATCTCTGTCTCAATATTTAAGGCAGGCATTTGTCTTTCAGGTTTCTTTTGGCATCACTGCAGTCATCAAATGAAACATAATTTCCCCCATCCATAACCCAGTGAAGTTTAGTTGGACTTGGTACCACTATGCTCACTCCCAATTTTAAAAAGAAAATTTGCATCTTCAGACCTCAGCAGCATGAGGCAACCTAAGAAATAAGTGTGCATTAAGCTTCTAAATAGACTTTTCCTTTATTATCTGTATATAGCAGCTATCTAATGTAAAATGAAGCTACAACATCCATCTCTTTCAACTGTCATTAAAATTCAGTGGAATCCAATGAACTCTCCTTGTTACAAGCAGAGAATCTGGTATCAGTCTCTACTTCTAATGAACCTGGCATCTCGGATGCATAGACATTTAGAGTCGGAGAACTGGATAATATTGAACCTAACCCCTCAACTTCCAAAGCAGAAAACAGTTTCAAATGCCTTATCTGCCATTTCTTGTCAACAATCCTGGAAAAGGGGATCATTTCTATGTGTTCAGGACACCTGGAATAAGGTCTTGTTTTTTCACATCAGCATTGTGTCCTGATGAGGGCAAATGTTTTATTAGTATTCATATACGAAACTTAACTTTGGTGAACAGTGAGGCATGGAAATGTCTATCTAATGTACCCTTGATGTCCAAAGCATGGCGGAAACAACCCATATTATAACATGAATAAGTAACTGATCTTCTTATACATAGATGTCAATATTTGTATTGGAAATAGTATGGGTGGAGCCATGGGCGGCCCCACTTTGCTAACCTCTAGCTTGTGACTTTAAACTGCTATGGCATCATACCTACTATATAAATTATTATATAGAGTCTCTGTTTTCTTATCGGTAAAACGAGGACATTAAGCCAGATGTTCAAGATCTAACATGTTTGATGAGAGAGATTACACTCAAACTTTATGGTACTAATTACCTCCGGGTCACTTACAGCACGTCTGAATGTCAACGCCATTTCACACAGACCCAGCACAGAGTTAAGCAGACCACACGATAACTTCCTATTTACATTCTTTATACACTTACCATCTTTTTAAATCTTTTAAGGCTACTTCCTATAACAAGAAGTCCAATTTAAAAATGAGTTGAGTTGCAGGTCTTTATATAGCATTCATTTCTACATACTTGAAGTGGGAAATGTTCGCTATTTAATTAGTCAGGTTCATGATTTAGTTTGTAAACTCAGAGACCATATCTAGGTTTTACATAATATTGATTACATGATCTGGGCTCATTAAAGGATAATAATTTAAAAATCACTTTTAAGCGTTAGCTTTCTCTAGCTAATTTCCTTTTCATATGAATGCTTCATATTTTAATATATAACCCTTTTCTCCTATGTACTTATTTATTTATTTTTGCTCTAGAAAGCCAGTGAGAATTAATCTAGAATGATGACAAAATTAATGGAAATTTAAATGAAAGTGTAATCTTATTGGAATTTCATTTTTGATGACATAATAATAGGCTTATATAGCACCTTTCATCTATGGACCTCTAAGTACTTTACAAACATTAGTTAATTCGCACAACAATCCTGTGAGGTTGGCAATTATAATCAGCCCCATTATGTAAATCAGGGAAGTGCAATACGGAAAGGTTAAGTTCCTCAGGCAATGCGAAAACCGAAAACCGGGGGGCAGAGCCCGCTTCAGACCACAAGCTTTCATCACACCCAAAGGGACGTCTAATTTTGTCACCTTTTCAGTGTTCCGCACTGGATGTGAAAGAACTAGAAAGGTAGAGGAAGGCAGAGAGGGGAACTTGCCTTGAAACGCAAAGAGAAATGAGAGTGAATTTCCCCAGCAGTGTGATACCCATTCATCCATCAGCAACATTGGAAGGGAAAAAAAAATTACCCGAAATTCTAACGTGAACATTGTTTATAACCCCAGAAATTCTTTACTGAATGTTTATCAGTTTATGGGCCTTACACGGGTTTGTTTTTATGTCACCTTATTTAACCTTCATAACAAACTAGTCGGATTAGTTAAGTGCTGCCGTGTAACCAAGACCCTCGAAGTCGGTGGCTTCAAAATGTATTTATTCTTGCTCACAGATCTGTGAGTCAGCTGAGGGTTGATGGTAGAGGTTGGCCTTGGCTTCCAGCTACAGGTTGGGTCCAGGTCTGCCCCACGAGCTCTCCTCCCCTTCAGAGAATAGGGTCACTTACAGCATGTTTTTCTGGTGGCGAGCACACTTTAAACTGCTATTGCATCATGCCTACTGATAACCCATTGGAGTAGCAGGTTACATGGTCAAGCTCAAAGCCAAATCACAGTGAAGTCCCTTCCACCCTACATGAGGCCAGTCAAATTGGTTAACTAAACCCCAAATCAGCGGAGTAGGAAAGTTTATTCTTCGCATTGAAGTGGTGGAAAAGTGTGAATGTTTTTTAATAATCATCTAACCTCCACTGTAGTTATTCTTGTTCCCATTTTACAGACAAAAAAAAGGAGGCTGCAGCCTAGGAAAGCTTACGAGTTTGCAGTTCTTTATTTCTCCCACCCTCTGCTCCTGCAGCTGCCTCCCCTCAACACCAAGTATATTATAGGCTGCTTTCTCCGCCCTCAGCGCATCCACTCAAAAGTGATATAAAGCCACCTTCTCCTCTTCACTGGAGACTGATGATGACTTAAATTACGGGGCCACGGACCTCTCTACCCGGGTTATGGCTTAAGCAGGGGCTAAATAGCCCTTTTGGATTCCATGCCTACAGTTCCTCATGGGACCAAGAAGCACTGAACCCTCCTCTTCCCTTCATCACCAGTGCATTTAAGCCATTAAACCATCCTGCTGCATTTGAAAGAATGCTGCAGACAATTCACAGAAAGCACCCTTTAGCTTTTGGATATATGAATTAATCATTCCAGCTAACCAGATACAGAGTTCACCTAAGGTTTCGGACCTCCTCAAGATAAATGTATCAGCCTGCTCAGTAGAAACAATGCAAATTACAAATAGTCCCCGGGTCAAAGAGCTGAGAAGCGATAAGAAGTTCAAATAAATCAGATCATGAGGCCAGGCTAGAATTGTATCACTGGTGTTGAAGATTGCACGTTGTCCGCGCACAGTTGTCTCCTGCCAATACCAGCAGGAACACCAGGAAGTGTGAATGGGTGGGTTCAAGTCCGTGCTTTCCTGGGTTGCTACATCTCTGAATTCTTTTTACAGGCTGAAACAATCATGAACACAAGAAAAGAGAGTGGCCACTTTGTAAGTGTCTACGGGTTGTAAAGGAGCTGGTAACATTTAGTATCTGTAAAACTATGCAATGGACAGAAGCTGCAACATTCCAGTGTTTTCCTTTTCAAATTCCATTTTGCAGAGCACAAGGATTCCCTGGCAGGGCTATGGGAGCAGCTGCCGGAGAAAACAGAGAGGCAGGGGTACCGTGCCCTTGGCCTCCCTTACTCTACTGGAGCAGCTGCATTTTTATCTGCTTTATCAATTGAAGTCCATGTACGATTACATTTGAATAACAGCATTCTGCTCCTTAAAAAATGGTTGGAACACATTGGTTTTGATCACATCTTCCTCTGCTATCACATCCATTTTTCCATACCCAAGAACAGTGCTTCTCTCGAACATGGCCTTAACATTTATTTATTTAATTTTTGCCCCTTTGTGTGTCAGCAAAGAATGGGATTATCTGCCATGTTTGGGCCTTTTTTCCACAACATGTCCCATTTTATTTTGATTGCTTTAATCTTTTTGTTCTCTTCTCCTTATGTTCAGCCTCAAAATTGCTATTTTACTCCTAGCCTAGGGACACGCATGTTTGATACCATTTCAAATAAATAATCTAGCTGGAGATTGGAGAGGAAAACAATGTGATCTCTCAGGTCTAGGAACCGTTGTGTTGCATTTAATTTATGCAAAGCCTTCTGTACCACTCTCCCTGTAGAGTGTGCTTTGGAAGCCTGACCACTACCTTTCAGGGTAGCGGAGTTTCCTAGAGCACACGGTAAGGATCAGCATAACCCAAAGGGCTCTTTCCAATCACTTCCACTCCCCTTCTCTTTTTTCTATGTGTCATGTACGGATGCGCAGAGAGACCACAGACACACACAGGCTGCTCCCTGAAAAACCAGAGCTGCTTTGTATCTATTTATATGTGGGCCTGGTGGGATCCTCCGGACAGGCATAGTGGCGTCACGGAGATTGCCACAGCCTTCGCTTCTAACACAATATTCCAAGCGTCCCTTTTTCTTACCATATTGAATACTACCTCACCTTGTATCATCCCTCTGCTTCCTGGCTCTCTGACCTGTGCCGTCACAGTTCCAGAGAAGGAAGAACCAAATTTAATCTTCACTTACGTCAGGTAATTCCTTGTCTTCTTTGGCACCATCCTTGGTGGTAAATCTCTAAATCATCTAGACGACTGTGGCTTTCCATTTTTCGAAAATGTCCTTGCCGACCTGTCTTAAATGGTCTTTACGTTTGCAATCATGTTGAAATAAAATTCATGGATTCTAGGTCCCATTTTAGGGTTGTCAAGAAAAACAAATTGGAATACTCATTGTGAACCTTTACTAGTGTTCAAAACAGGACTGGGGCACTTGGGTGGCTCTGGCAGTCAAGCATCAGACCCTTGATTTTGGCTCAGGCCACAATCTCACAGTTCATGGGTTCCAACCCTGTGTCAGGCTCTGAGCTGACAGTGCAGGGTCTGCTTGGGATTCTCAATCTCTCTCTCTCTCTCTCTCTCAAAATAAATAAATAAATACACTTAAAAAAATAAACAGGGGACAATGTTGACCTTCTTTAAATAAAGCATATTTACCTTCTATGTGACACAGAGATAAGGTAGTTGAGATCCTATTGATATTTTAAATTCTCCCTCTGGCACCACAGTATGGGTTTATGTGCAAACTTGACTCTACAAAATTCTACTTCACTGCTTGTCGTAGATGCTGTCCTGCTCCACCCATATGTGGTTTGTGTACCTGGGGTAAACTTGCAACTGTTAGCCCTTGAAAATCTTTGTCTAAAGGCTTTCTTAACTGACCAGATACCTGTCCACAAGTATGACAGGCTGAAAGCACAGAGAATTAATGTCCTTCTGGAAACACCCTCAAACCATGACTGATGGGACTTTGAAACAAACACTCCAGCTCCATCACCCTTCCGGTGGGATAACTCTGAGAGGCATACATTCTACATGGGCTTCCATAGACCCCCTGTGGAATGAAGCTGCAGTAGCCCGAGGTGGTAGGTGACATCACAGCCCACCATTTCTCTGTTCTCTTCCCTTGCCTGACTCATTCCCCCAATTTCCTACTGGCATCTTCTGAATTCACCTCCCAATAAACTATTCACACTCAGATCTTTGTCTCATGGTTTGCTTCTGGAGTAACTCAAACTAAAATACTACAAGCTTCAAACCTGTCATTAGTAAAAGGGAAGAAATAGTAACTCCCTCATAGCCTTGTAAAGATTAAGTGAAATAGTGTCTATATTAATCTTACTATTGTTACCAGCACAGAGTAGGCATTCAATAAATTGTAGTTTTCTATAGGAACCGCTACCCTACCCACATGCCTCTGTCACCTGATTTCCTATCACTTTATCCTCTACTTGCTCCAATCAGGGCACAAGGGTCTCCTTTTCCTTTACACATGCCAAGCATGCTCCTGGCCCAGTCTCTGCACCCCCTGTGTCCTCTTCCACATATCTACATGGTTTTCTCTATCACTTCCTTCAGACCCTGCTCAAACATGATCTAATCAAGAGAAGAGTTCCCTGACCATCGTATATGAACTAGACCTTCCCATACTGTCTCAATAACCCCCTTACCTCATCTTGCTTTTCTCCATTATAGTCAGCACTCTCTACTGGAACAGAAACTCTGGAAGGGAAGGAACATCTCTGCTTTGTTCCTGGTATTTCCCCAGCATCTGTAACACGGCTGGCCACCTAGAAAATGCAAAAAATAATCCTTGTTGAATGAATGAATGAATGAATGAATGAATCTTCACAAAATCCTAAATTTAAAAAGTCTTTTCAAAATATTCTTATATTGGGGCGCCTGGGTGGCCTCAGTCAATTGACCATCTGACTTAATTTCAGCACAGGTCATGATCCCAGGGTCATGTGATTGAACCCTGCATCAGACTTCACGCTGAGTGGAGAAATGGTTTATGACACTCTCTGTCCCTCTCCCCTGCTCATGCTCTTTCACTCTCTAAAATTAAAAGAAATAAGTAAAATATTCTTATCTTGAGATATATTGATGAGGGCAATCTTACCAGATTATAACAGTGATATGATGCACTGGCTAAAGCAGACTCTTAAGAGCCAATTATTAAATATTCAGCCATTTTGCCCGCCTGGGTGAAAGGGGTACAACTTGAAATTGGCCGTGATGGAAGTATTTGTACCACAGAGATCGGCAAATCCTATACATCAAGACTTTTTATTTTTTGGAGAACCAGTTTACCAGGACACCACTGACAAAAGCCAAGAGTCTCGGACAAACAAAAGTGCCTTCCAATTGGCTAGAACATAGATTTAAAGAAAGGGTACAGGAGGGCGCCTGGGTGGCCCAGTGGGTTGAGCATCCAACTTTGGCTCTGGTCATAATCTCACAATTCATGGGTTCGGGTTGCACGGGGCTTGCTGCTGTCAACCTGTCAGTGCAGAGCTATAGATTCTCTGTCCCCTTCTCTCTCTGCCTCTCCCCCATTTTGCTCTCTTTCAAAATATAAAACATTAAAAAAAATTTAATAACATAAAAAAAGAAAGGATACAGGATAACGTTATGGAACACTAACAGCATCTTGTCAACTGGGTTGGGCTTTTATACCTGTGTTTTATAATCATTTTTTAAAAGCTTATTTATTTATTTTGAGAGAGAGAGAGAGAGAGAGAGAGAGAGACAACAAGCAAGGGAGGGGCAGCAAGATAGAGGGACAAAAGAGAGAATTTCAAGAGAGGGAGAAAATTTCTGATGTGGGGCTCAGACTCACAAACCGTGAGATCATGATCTGAGCCAAAGTCAAGAGTCAGATGCTCAACCGACTGAGCCGCCCAGGTGCCCCATAAAGTTAATTTTGTATTTGAATCTCAGTGATCTCAGTTGAATGTGGGAGATGTGGCCCTTCAGGTAGGGCTCCTCTAAAGCACTTCTACCCACTTTCCCTGGGCCAGGAACTCAGTCACACGGCCTCATTCTAATTACAAGAGAAGCTGGGAAAGGTAGTAGTTGTGCAGGCTGTGGGGGGGAAAAAACTATTCAGGTGAGCTTCTTGTCTACCACAATATGGCTAAAACATTATCAGTGATTCTACACATATTCATGTAATAGGACATCTCACCACCCCCAAACTGCCAATAACAGCCTACTTTTGCTAGGAGTGGAAGTTTCTGTTTGCTGCTCAACTTCTTTGGTTGGGAAAGGCTATATCCCTAACTTAGAGGTTAGTTTTTCTAGTATCCCTACATTAACCTTGTGAATCTTAAAAAGGAAATCTGGTGGGAAAGACTCTCCTCCCTAATTAAAAGAGAACAGGAGTAAAACTCCCCCACTTTTTCCTCTACTGATGTGGCCATGCAGTCTGACCCCTGGAATTAAGTACCAACATCTTGAGACAAGGAGAGGAGAGACAGCAAAAGTACTGAAGATGGTAGAGCCTGAGAAGAAAAGTGACCTGTTCTTGATAACAAGGAGGAGCCACTGAATTAATTCTGGAATGCACTACCTTGGGTCTCTGATTACTTGAGATAATAAAGGGTTTTCATAGTAAAATCTTTTTCAGTTACTCTTTACATATTTTCAGGGTACTTTGATTCAACAGGCATTTATTGAGTGTCTAATTGGCACAAGGTGTAGCATATTCCACAGAAAGACAATTTCCATGCACTTCAAGATCTGCCCCATTATTTTACAGAATGCTGCCAAGGGCCTCTTTCTAAAAGGCAAACACATGCTCTTTTATGTTGAAATCTGCCCAAAGATTTTACCCCTCAACCTTTCTGTCAGTCCATTCAGCATGCTTTAACAGCATATCATTGCCTGGGTGGCTTATAAAAATCAGATCTGTGAGAAATGTATTTCTCAATCTGAAAAATGGAAGTCTAAGATCAAGGTGCCAACAGGGTCCAGTCTGGGTCAAGGCTGTCTTCTGGGTCGTAGACTGCTGTTTTCTCATTGCACCCTCACATGGTGGAGAGGAGAAGGGAGCTCTTGGGAATCCCTTTTAGAAGGGCACTCATCCCATTCAGAAGGGCTTCATCCTTGTGATCTAATCACCCCCCAAAGGCCCCCACCTCCTATCAAGCAACTCCTATCACACTGAGGATATGGATTTCAACAGACGAACTTTGGAGGATGCAAACACCCAATCTGTCGTACTTTCAATCACGGGAAGACAGATCATGGTTTTAGAACTGCTAGAGTCCATCGTGCTGTTGTTAGCCAAGGGTAAAGGGACAGAGGACCAAGCCCTTCGCTCCATTGATGCCTTCACTCTATGTTCGTGTTTTCTTTTTTGTGCTTTTATTTCATTCTTGTTATCCCCACCCCCTCAGAAACTTTGTTATACATAACAGAGCTATATACTGGTGTCCTACAGAAGATGGCGAACAATTCATTCAGACTTGCTTAGGACTTCTCTAGTTTTAACCCAGAAAGTCCCACATCCCAAGCAAACCAGGATAGTTGGTCGCCCTACTTAGAGAAGGGAGGCAAGAGGGCTGGATCTGCGGGTGAGAGTGGGAACCTGGTGGTAAAAGCAGATTGAAATTGAGCTGAGAGCAGTTTTCCAACTGGAAGTAATGGATACCAAGAGAATCAAAGTACTTACCCAGGATCCTGAGAGATGTGGGGACAGGCTGTTAGATGTCCCCTGTGGGACAGGGAAGTCAACTGGACCATTTGAATCTAAACAAAGAGAGTAACTCCAGAAGATGGAAAAGCAGAGACCCTGGTGTTGGCAGTTTTAAACCATTTCTACAGTTGTGGTAAAATGCTGCAAAGAAACCCAGAGGTCACCAATGGCATGTTATTAGGGCATCCTGTGTACTCTCTGTGGATAGATCTTAAAGGGCCTCCCTGCAGTTGCGAGTCTTGGCCATGTGGAATTTGATATCTTCCAGGCAGATGAATTCTCTAGCATCAGTGACATAAAGTAGCAACTTTTAATGAGCACAATTTATAATGACTCTCAGTAATTCAAAAAAAGAGCTTAAGAAACTAGGTTAGAATTATGATAATTCTGATTTTTAATCACTTCAAGCAATCTTTTTTTACAGGCTTTACCTCCAAAGGAACTGCTGTATCCTCAGAATACGCCTGACTTAAATCTCTCTGCTTCATTTGTATTCTAAGGATAAAACTTTTCCCATAAATCAATTCTGCATAACATGTTACCTAGTGGAAGAGGTGATTCTCCCAGATAAAGACATCCAACATCCAACATAAAGGAGCGGTGATAATACTGGGTAACGTTAGCCATCTGGGTACGGTGTTGGCTCATACAATTCTGACTACACAAATCTCAAGGTTTCTCCTGAGTAAAGCCAGTTTCCAGAATAAATAAGAAACAAGTTATCTATAACCGCATGTGGAACATTCCTCAAAGCCCCCGCTGAATTCCATTACCTGGACAGCTTGGTGTCCATTCAGGAAAATATTCCATGCAGCCTTTTCAGCGATAGAGGACAGAACTTTCTCCAGCTCATCAATAAAGTTCAGTGTTACCGGCTTCATATGCCTGCTAATGGACTGTGTACTCGGGCAAAAGACCACTGATAGAAGTTTCCACCAAAACAGAGTGGCCCAAATGCATTTTTGAAGTTCATGTGAAGAATCTGGCAGTTAAAAAAAAAAAAAAGGTTGCAGTGAAGATTCTGTAAGGCAGAGGCACACACTTGTTCCTTGGTAATAAATAAATAAATACATAAATAAAATTAAAATGAAAACATTTTTCATGCATTCGGAATTCAATAAATCTAACCTAGATTACAATCATGATATTGTTTAAAAAATAACAAACTGTCAAATCCGAAATGAGGAGGAAATTGAAGAAACGGATGGAAGAGCTGTGTTTCAGGCCTCCAACGGCTTCCACAATCACAGTGAAACATCAAAAGCGGACCCACGCTCAACGGCCAGCAACCTTTCCCTGTTCTCAATCTCCCGGCTCTGAGATCCTAAGGCTTCTTGGACGCCATCTCTGGTCTCCTGGACTTTGACTTTGGCATCACTTCCCATCGAGCAGTGACATTATGAACACTGTTTGCAAACAAAATAACTAAAATAAAGTTTCCTCTCCCACCACCAAGGCAGCTACACGGGACTCATGCCACATGGTTTTGCGCAGCTCTAGGAGATTCCTAGCAGCAGGAGAGGGGCCACGGCAGTCGGTGCAAGGAAGCACTGTCAGGCCAGACCCTGACTGCACTGCCTCCCACTTTGTGATCACAGGCAAGAGGCCAGGACCCTAAGAGTAGCATCTATACACAGCATCTGCGGCCACAACCCAAAGGGCAGTCCTGTGGTTTATGTAGACATCCCTTTTCCCGACACAGCTGTGACAGCCTTGAGGTAGGCCCTCTCTTCCCCTCTGAGAAGAGCCTGCGACAGAAGAATGCACATAGGAGCAGCTTGACAAATACCTATCAGATAAAAGACTAAATCATTAGGAGTCGTTGAATTATTCTGTGTTCCTGAACGTGATTGTATTTTATGACATGGAAAACAAAGATGAATGCTTCTCAACCAAAATCTATTTATTGAGTTTCAGAATTGTTTTGAGGCAGAATGGGGGAGGAAAGGTAGTAAGGATTGCTGTGTTTGAATGTCCCCCCTTACTCTTACTAGACGCGGGATACTAAGCAGTTCCTAATTTCTCTGTGCTTGTGTCCTCCTCTGTAATACAAGAATAATGGCACTATCTACATGACAGGGTTATGAAGAGGATTAAATAGTTAATAAATAAAAAGTTCTTTGACTTTTGGTCCGTAATAAGCACGTTATAAATGTCTGTTATACAAATAAATGTATAAAACAAGTATGCAACCTAGAACTGATGTATCCAATCACTGTATCTTCTTCCATTTCCCGCTTCTTACATTAAATCTGTGGTACGTCTTATAATTAATGATATCTAAAAATCAAAGAAATACAGTCATTAAAGAAGAGCAAGAGAGGCAACCCGATGAGAAAAGTGGCTAAAGAAAATGGAGAGAAAGAGAAGAGAGTGAAAGTGGAAAGATACATGGAAGGCAAACTCAAATCCCGCCCATTACTCCAGTTGGTGACTTCTGGAGAATGTCAGAGATCCCACCTTTTGCACTTTGATAAGAGAAAGAAGCAGCTGAGAACCAGGCGAGGTGCAGTTATGCCGTAGACTGAATATTTGTGTGTCCTTAAAATTAATGTTGTAATCCTCACCCCCCAGCATGATGGTGTTATGAGGTGGGCATTTGGGAGGTGATTAGGTCCTGAGGATGAAGCTCTCATGAGTGAGATTAGTGTTCTTATAAATTAGACCCCAGAGAGCTCCCTCTGTGAGGACACAGTGAGAAGATGGCCCTTCTATGAATGAGGAAAGGCGTTCTTACCAGATGATAACCTGCTGGCATCTTGATCTTGGACTTCCCAACTCCAAAAGCATGGGAAACAAAAGTTTCTTGTCTGTAAGCCACCAAGCCTAGGGTATTGTGTTATAACAGCCCAAACAGACGGAGACAAATTATTTAGCCCCTAAAGCATTTATTTACTATTCCTCTAGGCTCCTTCTTTCTGGTGTTGGTACTTTTTGTCAGAGGTGGACTAGAAGGAAGGCCACAACACCAACAAAGAATGCACTAGAACCCAACTGTCTCACTGGGTTTCCTATAGAAACCTCAGTACAAGTATTATGGTCACCACATTACAAGAATGAATGGAAATCCTACAAAAACTAGGTGAAATACACCAGGTACAGTTCTATTTCATATTAAAATAATCACAATGTTATCCTAAAAAAATACAGATACAAAAATAAGCAACTTCTCTTTTGAAAGCTATGATGTCTTTACATTCTGTTTCAGGGTCACATTTAAAATAATCTAGACCTCGCTTCTTAAATTATGTTTTATAGAAAACTAGTTCCATGGAATGTTTGTTGCTGCTTCGGAGGTATCTTTTATCTTTTTCCCTCCATTGAGTTTTAATAATGAATATCTTAAAAAAGTACTTTTCTTAATGCTTAAAAAAATCAATGGCCAAGTAAGATAAACATTATTAACCAAAACTTAAACAGGTGTCTTTTTGATGGGCCTTTTCAGAGCCCTTCACATGCCAACAAGTATTGTTCATCCCCTACAAGGACTTTCTTGCCACACATATTTGACCACATAACATTTACAGCATTTTCTCCCATGGGGCGTTGTGACAGGTATGCTTTTGAAAAAACATTAAAGGGGCTGACATAAACAGTCTTATTCCCAAGAATATGAACAATAATGCAATGCATTTGACATTCTGTATTTTTCCAAAATAGTTTCACATATATAGTAATATGCTTCCATCACCACAGTCCCTGGGAACCAGGAAAGTTAGTACCAACATTTTAAGGATGATGAAGCAGAGGCATTGGAGGGCTTGATTATTTCCTCATTGTCATGCCATGTGGCATCTAGGGCATTTGGCATTTACACCCCCTGACTCCAAGTCTTAGTCTTTCAAACATCCTCTTATTCAAGAAAGACAGGGACTGGTCGGTCATGCAGTCTCTCTGTAGTTTTGCACCCGCTTCCATCCCCTTGCTGCAACTCCAGAGAAGGGTGACAACATCTCAGACACACGGTACCCTGAGTCTTGGGCCCAGGGGTAAAGCAGGAAGGCCTATTTCTGAAGAACCAGCAGCCAAGAGAAGCTGGAGCCAGCTTTTCAGATCGATAGACAAGGAATGGCCCAGGGTTGGAAACCACAGCTCTGAAAGCCTGGGTGTTGCTTAGAGGGTGAGGAACAAGAGCTGTGTTGGCCAAAGTTCCCATGCATTAGTTGGTGTGGCTGCGTGGCCTGCGGGTAGACCATTGCTTGGCCGTCACAGTCAGCTAATGCAGACGAGGGGTATGATTTCTGCTTATCAGCTTCCAGTTCTGGAAGGCCAAGAGGAGCCTGGATGGGGTCAAGAGAAAGAAATCATGGAAATCCTTTGATTTCATTGCATTTTGAGTTTTAAAGGTAGAAGGCACTCTTGGTGATCATCCTTGGTTCAGCCCAGCAAACCAGGATAAGAAAAAAAGACTTGGAGTTCAGTCCCAAACACTCTTTACTGTGTATGGGAGATACACCTTCTGATCATCCAAGTCTCCAAAGCTGAAAGGAATGTGCAAAGTCAAGTACAAACCGTGACTTCCTAGGGAAGAGAACTCTATTCAGCCAAAAGTCAGTTAATCTCATAATGTGTTTTCATGTGCTAAGTGATATTTCACTGCATAAGTTGTCTGAGCAGCACACACTGGATTGCCACCAGCCTGCAGAGCTGTAAGAAAAGAAAATGATCACTTATGTATCTCGGTGGCTTATCAGGGAACATAGAAGAATTAATGTATTTATTCTTTCTTCTGAGATTAAATGTAATTGCTTTAAAAAGATAATCATGCTATTGTTTGAATTGTATGCATTTCTTATGAAGCACTAATACATTTTCCTGTAGTCTGACAAAGTGTATGGTCTCTTATCCTCATTTCCCTGTGGATAAATACTTTGTTAATTAATAAAGTATTATATGAGCACTTAGTGTCTGCATTTAACAGTGCAGGGATTTCATTCAGATTATGTTAATAGATTGTTCGCATTATTTCTTGCATTAATTACGACTTCTTTCTGTGGTCTCAGCATAAGAGCATTGTCTCTGTGAATACAGGGGGCTTTTTGGATTATATTCTTGTTTGACTGCTGAAGTAATACTAGGAAAATATTATTATATTGAGAACTACTCTCTAGGACTTGGATCAAAAGACAGAAACAGAAATTCAATTATTTCCAAATCTTAGAGGCGACACAATTAGTTAGAGTCTATCTTAGTTGAATTAAAATCAAGCAATTTGGGAGTTTCTCTGGAACCCATAATATCTTAGGAACAAACTTATGAAATTGGTATTCCACATCATGTTACCCTAGGCTTAAAAAAGAAAAAAACTTCCTCCTAGTAATTGCTGGGCATGGAATTCAGTTGAAGCACATGTGTGGAGTGGGTATAAAGCTTAGGCCACAGGTTTGCGGCAAATTTCACTTTATTTCCCTTGAATGGACTTCATTCTGACTCATTCTGCTGCTGGGAAGGTTCCTTACAGTCATGTGACAAGCCTCTCCCTCCTCCACCCCTGCCAGGGCCCAGGGTCTTAGGTAACTTTGAGAAATGAGGAAGCATCTCGGTCATCAGCTATCAGTTCATGATGGTCACCACTGAGGCCTTATGGGCCTAGTTGTCAGGGTCCCTTCAGGGCTGACAGCACTCCGTCGATGTGCCAGCAATGTGACATAGTTTGTAAGGCTGGGGATCTCTGGGTCCACTCCAGACATGCACCTCTGCAGCCATACCTCCAAGAACACCTCCTCTCATCAGTCCCCAGGGAGCCACAATGCCAAGAAACATGCCCATCCCCATCCCCCACTGTCCTGTTCTCTGCCTCCACCTCTCTCTCTCTCTCTCTTTTTTCTGGGAGCCATGTCCTTCCCTCTTACCTATAGCTTTAATAGCCATTGACTGACTACTCTCTCTCCAGTTGCCTTCAGAAGCAATCTTAGCGTTCTATTTTCTAGGCTTCTCCTAGTCAGGAATACTAGTGTCAGGAAATTAAGAGTTTCTGCTAAGCCCAAACAGCTCCGAGGTCCATTTGCAGAAGAATCAGATACGTACCCAGAACACAGCGAAAAGGAAAGCAGAGAGCAAACATTAACAGCTTGATAACCTACCCTAGAACATAATTGATTTTTTAAGAAAGCGCAATATTTTTCATGTTTATTTATTTCTGAAGAAAGAGCAAGAGGGATAGTATGCATGTGCTTGAGGAGGGGAGGGACAGAGAGAGAGAGGGAGGGAGAGAATCCCAAGCAGTCTCCATCGCAGAATCAGTGAGATCTTGACCTGAGCCCAATTCAAGAGTCAGGTGCTTAACCAACTGAGCCAGCCAGGAGCTCCTGCAATTTTATTTTTAAAAAGCTAAACTTTAGAAAACACAGTTCTGATGTCATTATTTGATGTAAAAAGAAATGACTTCTAAAAGTTGACAAGCTTGAATGCAGAATTTGCAAAGCTCCAATTTGACGTTCTGGATGACAGTGTGATAAAACATTCACATTTGAGATGTTTTATCTAATTGTACTTGTTTACAAAAATGAAGAGGTTATTTTCATTTTATTTCTTAAATGGTCCCAGGAAGGGTAACTCCTGTTATGAAGAAAGCATATTTTCTTTCTTCCTTTTTTATGCCCACACATTGTTATCCTCACCTCTTGTGTCCATCAGTCCAACTGTCCCAGTGCTGCCGTGGGCAGCCTGTCAGTCGAGACCACCTCTCACCCCTTGTGTTTACACTTCTCCCCTTTCTAGGGCCATCGATTTAGCAACTAAAAATACAGACGACCACATGAACTTCGACTGTCTGACAATAATGCAGAGTTCTTTAGTGTTAAGTATGTCCCGTGCAATATTTGGGACATACTTATACTAAAAATTTCTTTGTTGATCTGAATTTCAAAGTTAACAGTGTTTGGAATTTTATCTGACAGCCCTACACATAGCCCCAGGTCATTCTCTCCTTTTTTTTTTTTTTTTTTTGTTCCCAATCTCTCCAGTCCCCTCTAACAGAGGATTGCTCCATTTAAAGAACCATTGTAGTAAATGTGAAAGAATTTCAAAGAAAGGTACTTTGTGTGAATACGTCTCAGTCTCTGATGAATTTCTCAACCTGTGGTCCCAGATCCTAAACTGTCTGACAAACAGGAAACTGATTTCAAAAGACACAATCTAACAACAGCTTCAAGATTCCACATTTATAGGAAAAATAGAATCAAGAAAAGTAATTAAAGTTTAGGTCAGAAGAGAGGTGCCTGGGTGGTTTAGTCGGTTGAGTGTCTAACTCTTGATTTCAGCTCAGGTCATGATCTCACGGTTCATGGGTTTGAGCCCCATCTTGAGCTCTGCCCTGACCGTGCTGAGTCTGCTTGGGATTCTCTTTCCTCTCTGTCTCTCCCTCGCTCACATTCGCGCTCTCTCAAAATAAATAAACTTAAAAAGAAAGTTTAGGTCAGATGATAGTTTATGTTGTAAGGACGCAGGTCTGAATTCGGCTTCTCAGAATCATTAGACAATAGAAGGGCACACATTGCCCAAGGAAGGAGGGGCAACCCTTGTAACACCCAATCAGGAAAGGCCAGCTAACACCTTTAACATTTCTAAGGGCAGGCCTAAAGATAGAAGCTATAGATAATCACCTATTGCTCCTATTGCTTGAGGCTAGTCACTCCCTATGTGAGGGTCCTGGGCCCACTCTGTAATTGGTCAATACTCTAAACGTTGTGATTGGCTCCCATCAAAAGTATCAATGTATGGTTAAAGTTACCACCAGTATTGATAGGGATAGTGATTGGGTCACTATACCTGTGTCACAATTTCCTGTAACTCCCCCTTCCCAAACCCATAAAAGCCCTGCCCCGCCCTTGTTCGGGGCTCTCAGCATGGATCCACTGCGCCGGTAAAGTCTGTGAGCCCGAGTTTAGGCCCGGCCAGCCTAAACTCGTAATAAAGCCCTTTGCTTTTGCGTGACTCAGTCTCCCTGACGGTTTCTGGTTTTTGGGGATGATATTAAAAATCTGGGCATAACAATGTCACATAAGAAAGAAAATTTATATCATTTATAATAATCAGGCATTCTGAAGTCATAAAAAATGGAAAACAATTCCACAGTGCAGTTGAAATGAAAGGAGGGGCACCTGGATGGCTCCGTCTATTAAGCATCTGACTTGAGCTCAGGTCATGATCTTGCAGTTCATGGGTTCGAGCCCCACTTCAGGCTCTGTGCTGACAGCTCTGAACCTGGAGCCTGCTTCAGATTCTGTGTCTCCCTCTTTCTGCCCCTCCCCTGCTTGAACTCTGTCTTTCTCTCTCAGCAGTAAATAAACGTTTAAAATTAAAAAAAGAAAAAGAAATGAAAGGAGAATTTGGATTTTACTTGATGGTGCTAGAGTTAGGAAAGTAGGCTTATTCCTTGAACATTTCTCTTTAGAAATCCTCCTTTGGGAATATGAAGACCTTTGTTATAAAGCAAGGTGTAGGCTGGGAGGCAGAGGCCATTGAATTTGTCAGTTGTGCTTTGACAAGCATTTACTGTAGTTGAAGCAAAGGTAAAGTAGCAAGGATTGTTCCTACAGGAAACCATGTAAGCTTCTAAGCTGGGCTTTACGAAGAAGAGCGCACGGACAAGTAGAGGCTTTGCTTTCAAGACAACATAAGAGCTGTGCAGGATACCATCGTCCTTCTGGTTCAATAAAGTCTCCAAGATGCTTTCAAGTTGAACACGTTTTTAAGCATTGCAAGGATATCCCATAAATGATTTTTCTTAAGCTGTTGCTTATTAAATAAAATCTGAATCTGGCAAAGTAACAGCATGAGGCAGGGGAAAGCCAGGAGATGATGCCTTAATGCAGCCTTGAAAATAATTTTCAAGTCTTACTCAGCAACAAATTTGGTTATGTCCTGCTTCATATGGAATGATTTCATTCCTTTGTTTTCCTAAACAGTTGACCGACCTCCTACAATCGCCATTTAAATCACACATCAAGTTTATCAAAAAGGTATTCCTTATTGTAATTAATTCTAAGGGATAGAAGAATAGCACCTTCTTTAGCAAACGCAGATAGTGGAATTCTGACATTCAACCATATCTATACATAATACAAAAAGGCTGTTCACTGAGTAGATCTGGGTTTAAAATCCAGCTCCATTACTTACTAGCTTTATGACTTTGGGGAGCTCTATTAAGCTCTCCAGTCTCCTTCTTTAATTGCAGTATGAATAACAATGTCTTAGAGATGACAGTTTAAAAATTAAAAATAATATGTGCTTCACAAATAATAATACATATCTTCCATTTAATGAGGTCTATTAAGATATTCTGAGGCTCATGAAAGAATTTCAGAGACCTCCTGAGTAACAGTTCTCAAAATATGTTGGGAGAACGTTAATCCCTACAGATGGGTCTTAAAAAGGGATTCTGTTGTCAAATAAGTTTGGAGAATGCGTTCTACAGGAACTACTAGAAATATTTTTTTAGATTCTGAGAACCTTCACAACTAAGAATCTGTTTAACAGTGAGTTTTTCAAGCTGAAGAATCTAGTAACCTTTTATTAGGCATCAAGAAAAATTCCAATCTTGGGTTAATCTTGCTTCTTGCATGAAACGAAACAAAACAAATATATGGATATTTGTTCAGCAGAGAATATATTTCTCACTTATGTTCATTTCAACATTGATATATTTCTTTTTTGCTAATTTTTTAAAAATTTTTTAATGTTTTTTTACTTATTTTTGAGAGACAGAAAGAGATCGTGTGAGCAGGGGAGGGTCAGAGAGAGAGGGAGACACAGAATCTAAGGCAGGCTCCAGGCTCTGAGCTAGCGGTCAGCACAGAGCCTGATGTGGGGCTTGAATCCATGAACCATGAGATAGATCATGACCTGAGCCGAAGCTGGATGCTTAACCGACTGAGCCACACAGGTGCCCTTCTTTTTCACTAATTTTTAAACATACAGTATTATATTAGTTTCAGGTGTAGAATATAGTGATCCAACAATTCCATATATCACTTAGTGCTCATCACAAACATACTCTCTAATCCCCATTACCCATATCCCCCCATTCCCCCATCTCCCATCTAGTAACCATCAGTTTGTTCTCTATAGTTAAGTGCCTGTTTCCTGTTTTGTTTCTCTCTTTTTTTTCCTTGGTTCATTCATTTCTTAAATTCCACATATGAGGGGAATCATATAGTATCTTTCTTTGACTGACTCGTCTTGCTTATCATTATACTCTCTCATTGCAAATGGCAAGATTTCTTTCTTTTGTATGGCTGAATAATATTGCATTATATTTATTTATATACCACATCTTCATATCTATTCATCTATTGATGGACATGTGGGTTGCTTCCACAATTTGGCTATTGTAAACAATGTTGCTATAAACATAGGGGTGCATGTATCCTTTTGAATTAGTGTTTTGTGTATCTGGGGGATAAATACCCAGTACTGCAATAACTGAGTTTAGGAGAGTTCTATTTCTAATTTTCAAGGAAAATCCATACTGTTTTCTACAGTGGCTGAACTAGTTTGCATTTCCACCAACAGTGCTCGAGGGTTCCTATTTCTCCACATCCTTGCCAACACTTATGGTTTCTTGTGTTTTTTATTTTAGCCATTCTGACTGGTATAAGGTGATATCTCATGGTTGTTTTGATTTCCATTTCCCTGATGATGAGTGACATTAAGCATCTTTTCATGTGTGTGTTGGTCATCTGTACGTCTTCTTTGGAGAAATGTCTGTTTATGTCTTCTGCCCATTTTTTAATTGGATTGTTTTTAGGGTGTTGCGTTGTAGAAGTTCCTTATGTATTTTGGACACTAACCCTTTAACAGATAATGTCATTTGTAAATACCTTTCCCTCCACCCCATCAGCAGGTTGCCTCTTAGTTTTGTTGATTATTTCCTTCCCTGTGCAGAAGCTTTTTATTTTGATGTAATCCCAATAGTTTATTTTTGCTTTTATTTCCCTTGCCTCAGAAGACATACCTAGAAAAATGTTTCTATGGCTAAAGCGAGAGAAATTACTGTCTGTGCTCTCTTCTAGTATTTTTATGGTTTTAGGTCTCACATTTACGTCTCTAATCCATTTTGAATTTATTTTTGTGTAAGACAAAAGAAAGTGGTCCAGTTTCATTCTTTGGCCTATAGCTTTCCCATCATCATTTGTTGAAAACACTGTCTTTTTCCCATTGCATATTCTTTCTCTTTTCACTAATTTTTAACCTCTAGTTTTAATTATGAAAAGACACGGATAAAATGTCATTAGTTAAAAACATACCAATTCATATTTTTCTGAAAGATTCTTCATATGCAACTTTCTCTCTTTTTCATTTTTAAAATTTTTTTAATGTCTTTTACTGATTTTTCAGAGACAGAGAGAGACAGTGCCAGCAGGGGAGGGTCAGAGAGAGAAGGAGACACAGAATCTGAAGACAAGCTCCAGGCTCTGAGCTGTCAGCACAGAGCGTGATGCGGGGCTCAAACCCACAAACTGTGAGATCATGACCTGAGCCAAAGCCAGACACTCAACCGACTGAGCCACCCAGGTGCCCTGCAACTTTCAAGTTCAACATTTTTGTTGTCTGACCTGATCCTGAACAATTATATTTACAACCAAGAAAACACACTGATCTGCTGCCTTATGAACAGAATACGCTACTTTCTTGGCTGCTGTGGACACGCATGCCAGACTATCTGTGCTTATACCCTTTGGGCCTCTTTCATTATCATCCTCTCAAATCCCATCAAGATTCTGCCTTCACCCTCTCTCCACCTAGGCCACCACAGCACAAATATAATCCATGCTTTCATTTGTTTTGTCCTCAAACTTTCTCTATTCCCCAATAAGCCTCCCCATTCCCATGAGGACCAGTCCATAAACAGCATTTCTATAAATAGCTGTACAGAAAGTGGAAGAACCAGGCCTTTTCCCTGGCTGGGTTCCACATTCCACAATCCTTTCAGCATCGGCTTGAGTACTCTGTTTCCTAAGGTCCAGACAGAAAGACCCTCACCTGATCTATTCCAACTCCAAAAATTTGATCCAGACATTTTTAATAACTCACACACAAACTCTTGCTAATACATATACAGTGCAGCAACCTCTACACGGATGACTTGTCCTATAAAACAATGACTTAATCTAGTAGTGGGCTGATAATACAGTCTTCCTCGTGTATTGGTTTCGGTCTTTGGAAGAAGCAGTCTGTTGGTAATGACCCAGAAGCAGCCAACTTGCTCCCTTTGAGCATTTTATACCTGGCCACCGTGCAATGAGCCTTGAGATCAGCAGCTACAATCCCACAGGCCTTGTGGAAAGTGCCAGTTGTGAGATGCAGCCAGAGAATTCATCCCGCAATCTCAGTTCCTGGAGCACCGAGCCATCGAACAGCCTGCTGGGTTGGCAGGGGCTGCCTCGGTGATGTCCAAGACCAGGGCCGTGGCAGGGAAAGGGCTGAGGTGTTTTGGCACCAGGGATGGAGAATAGTTTCTCGGCACCTGCCCACAGTATGCTTGCTTCCAGGTGCTACGACAAACACCTTGACTATTTTATGACTCTCTAAAATTATTCCTCAGCCCGACAAAAGACCATAAACTGAGGGGAATATGGATGAGCTCTCTGAATGGTGAAGTATAAGACCCCTATTAGAGCAGAAGGCAATGCATCTACTCATAATCAGTCTTTGGTTGTGCTTTCACGTCGTTCACTTCATGAATATAAAAGCTCACTGTAATAAAATTCAAGTGTAGGTTTTCCATCAACTTTCAGCTTTGTAGAGCAGGAGGCTTTTGAATCAAAAGTCTAATGATAAGAATAAACACGCATAGCACTATTCTAATACAAGCACTATTCAAAATACTTCCATATATATATTTTTATGTTTTATGATTCATTTTTGAGAGAGAGAGAGAGACAGAGACAGAGCATGGGGGTGGGGGAAGAGAGAGAGGGAGAAACAGAATCTGAAGCAGGCTCCAGGCTCTGAGCTGTCAGCACGGAGCCCAATGCGGGGCTTGAACCCACACACCATGAGATCATGACCTGAGCTGAAGTCAGATGCTTAACTGATTGAGACACCCAGGTGCCCCAATACTTCACATATATTAATTAGCTTAATCCTCAAAACATTCCTATGAATTAGATATTATTCCCGTTTTAAAGATTAGAAATGAGGTTAAATAACTCTAAATATGGAGACTGAAGCATTATTGATGGTGAGCAGTCATAAGGTGGAGAGCCCCACTGCTGTGAGGAGCAGGAGGCAAGTGGGAAAACTAGACTTGAGGTGGACAGGATGAGACTGTGACACCATCACTGACTACATCATAACTGTAACAACGTCACATTTGGCCTCCGCATCCCAATGTATAAGATGAACACATGCTCATCTTGCCCCAGAGCATTTGAAAACGTCATGGAAAACTGGACAGCCACTATGCATAACACGGGAGTCAACATTAATAAATACCCGAAAGCTATGGAAATAAGAAGAACTAGCTTGAGTCAAGATTTCCCAGTTTTCTGTGTAATTCTGTGCCTCCTGTAGCTACAGTCAGGTCATGAGTCACAGTGCTCTCTCTGGGACCACTCAAAGGACAGGACTCTGGAGTAAACAGAAGAAAGGGAGGCAGTCATATTTCACTGAGAATTATTTTTCTAGTGAGGACGAAATACTAGGTTGAGCCTACGAACCTAGTTCATATTCAACCATTTTTGACATAGACAAAGGACAATTTCATATGGTCCATCTAATATAATGCCCTACTGTACAGGGCTCCCAGAAAAAAGCACGTTTGATTAGAGGATAAGTCTGTTTAACTAGTCTAGGTTGAAATATCTAGCCCAGTCCAATTAGCCTACACCATACCTAAAGCAATCTTGAATACATGATAGCGAACTGTACTCATAACTGCAGAAATTGAAGGCCGCCTATGTGATCACCATGAGCACAGTGATACACCTGGAAACCCAGGGGTTTTGTCCCTATGCCCAGTGTTCCAGAAAACTTGGTGCAACCATGTTCATCCTTTCCAGCAGGAAATTTTAAATGCAAATCTGCTAGACTCTCACACAAAAAAGCAACATAAAACAAGAATAACAAAGCCTCTTCCTAGGATTTTTTTTTTTGGAAAGGCAGTGAGGTAATGTAATGGAACTCGAATACACTTCTACGACTCCCATTGTAATTTGTGAGCTATCCCTACAAAACCAGATCTGGAGTGATGCCAGCTCATGCTGTCAGTTTGGACTAAGACAGGCAGTACAAATGGGCAGAATGTTTTTTTGATAATGAAATCTAGAAATTCGTTTGGAAGACCCTGAGAAATGTCACCGGTGCTTGTTTGATGCCGCAGTGCCATCAGCATGAAGTGGAACAGCTCTGCTTTAAAGTGCCTAGCGAAAAAAAACAATGGTGCATGTCTCTGCATCTCAGGAGCAAAAGCAATAAACATCATGTTACTGTAAATTCCATTTTTTATAGCCCAGATTAATAATGTATGAGCATGCATTTCTTATTGCCATTCCAATGAATTTCCAGAAGACTTTTAATTCTAAATGAAAAAAAAAGGTGTGTTTATATTTTCCACACTGTCATGTGTGTGCTGTACATGGAATAAGAGATACACATAAAGAGAAAATACAAATTATGAGTCTTGGAAGAATCATCTTTCTGTTCACAAGAATTTTTTGGTGTCTCTGGCGAGATCAAAAGTGTCACTGCACATATTTCAGAAAGTAAGAAAAGAACGGATGTGTGATGGCGTTATATCTTCCTGGGGGTTTCATTACTTACAAGTGAGTTGTGCAGGTGAGTGCAAAAGAGTGGTTTCTCAGTGTTTCTCCAAGAAACCTTAGAAATAAAAAATTAGCATGAAGTTGACTCTGAAATAGCTGGCCTAGAAAATGCCATGTATTCACATATCCCTACACAGATTCACATAAATGGCATTTTCCAGGGAGCATGTTCACCCTTCCATGCACCTACACAGACACACAAACACGCACCAATAGAATACAGTATCTAGGAAAGTCTTCCTGTAGTCGAGATAGAAGTTCTTACATTGAGAACTGCACTCTTCAGTCTATGAAGTCATTTATCCTCATGTGTAGATTACGGATGGGAGATCGTGTTCAGAAAGCCCACCTGAAAACTCTTCTGCTTGCTGTGATTAAGCTTAGCCAGGTACCCCTTCTCGATCTTTTGGCTAAGGTTCGCCAGCTATGCAGTTGGGGAAAGAGTACTTTCTGTTCCTTACCAGGATTGTTGAGTGAGCTCTACAAATTCTGCTTGTCTCTCTCTTTCTGACTCCCTCTCTTCTTTACCATGCTATCCTGGCTTTTTAATACATCTTATTTTTAGATTTAGATGGCGTCTCCCTTCACCCTCCACCCCCCCCCCCACACACACACAATGTAGGTGGGCCTTTAATTGCATGAAGCCACTAGAATAGTCACATATGTATCTCTAGGGTCCATTCTTCAAAAATTGATTTTACAAAATGACCTTAGAGGGATGTACCAACCCTGCTGTGAGATAATTTGAGTTTTACTTGTGCTCACCTTATGTGGAAGATGGTAATAATTGTGACCTAATATTAATTCCTCAATCTCTTCTTTCTTATTCAGGGTGGCAATGTACCCAGCTAAAAAT
Organism: Suricata suricatta; assembly: GCF_006229205.1. Taxonomy (NCBI): domain Eukaryota; kingdom Metazoa; phylum Chordata; class Mammalia; order Carnivora; family Herpestidae; genus Suricata; species Suricata suricatta. The sequence continues at coordinate 132,915,504 of NC_043704.1, forward strand.
AGCCTATTGCAGCTAGAGATGGCCATGGGACATAATTCTAGCCAATGGAAGTGATTGAGACTTCCTGGGAAAGCTCAGATTTCTCAGTAGACGTACTACTTTTTCATGTTTGACCTTCTTTCTTCCAGCAACAAAAGTGAGACGAAGGTGTGGCAGCAACCAGAAGGTGGCAAACATGAATACAAAAGGACATCGGAACCCAAAAATGGAAAACGTCTGGGTTCTTGACATTGTTGCTAAGCAGCTGGAAAAGACTTGGACTACTACCCCTGTATTTGATCAAAGTTAAACCTTATATGCGTACGTGACTGAGGTCATGTTTTCTGTTACTTGCAGCTTACCCTCTACCTTAAGTGATACACAATATTAGACAGAGAACTCCAGAGAAGAGGAACCAATAAAGATTAATTGTAAGGAATTGATTCACTTGATTATGGAGGCTGAGAGGTCCCACAGTCTCCACCTACGACTCAGAGACTCAGGAGAGCTGATGGTGTAAATCCTAGTGCAAGGGCAGGAAAAGATCAGTGTTTCCGTTCCAGGCATCAGACAGTGATGAGAAATTATTCCCCCTTCCTCTGCCTTTTTGTTCTCATCAGTTCCTCAGTGGATTAGATGACACATTTGGGAGTGCAATCTACTTAATCAGTCTACTGATTCAAATGCGAATCTTATCCAGAAACACCCTCACAGACACACCCAGAATAAGGGTTACCCAAATATCTGGGGATCCTGTGACCCAGTCAAGCTGACACATAAAAGTAGCCATCGCACATACCTTACATTGTGCTAACAATTTTAGGTAACCACGTGTTCTCTGTGGGTTGTTTTAGAGATTAGGTAAGTGCGTGATGGAGCAAGATGGTCAAGAGCCAGTTCTCTCAGCCCCCCCCTTCTGAGCAGGTGAACACACAATATGACTGGAGAACTCTCTTTATATTCCCCCACTTGTCCTTCCGTTCTTACAACTATTCTTTCTTGGCTTTGTTCAGTCCTCTTTCTCCCCACGCTTCTATTTTGCTTCAAAAGAGCAAGGGGAAAAGTCGGAGAGACTGAATCGGAGGTAGAAGTGTCTTAGTTTGGGTTTGTTAGTCTTGTTAGTTGTTGTTAGTTTTAGTTTGGGTTTCTCCAAAGCAGCCCTAGGGACAAGGACATGGTATGAGTCATTTATTTGCGAGGTGATTCCAGAAAACACTTGTAGAGAAGGAGGGAAAGGAAATAGGGAGGTTAAGACGGCAAACAAGGGGTGTGTCATTGTACAGGCAACCAACAGTGGGCAACCGAGGCTCAGACATGGTGTCACATGCCTCAGTTACCCCAACATGCTCAGATACTAACCCCAGCAAGGTAGCTGGTGTATTTATCCACCAACTGCTGTTTGTTTGAAGGCTGTTAGGCAGGGGTGGTTATTCCCTGACATCTCTAGCCTGTGGACCAAGCAGCTCCAGGTGAAGAATTGTAAGGGCTTGTAATGGAAGCTCTTGAGTTGGTGTCTCTGTGAATGATAGGTGCTAAGAGAACATGCCTAAGGCACCATCAGTATTTTCTACCCTCAATTCCTTGCACCATTCCGATGCACTTTTTAGGCCCCAAATTTAAGGTCACTTTGTTAAGTTAGTGCTTGTTGATGTTGATGGTTATCCAGTTGCAATTTTAAAAAGAAAGAGAGAGGGGCGCCTGGGTGGCTCTGTCGGTTAAGCATCCGACTTTGGCTCAGGTCTGAAAGCTAGGTGAAAAATTGTGATTTTCCATGGTAATGGTTCTCATCAGTCTTCTTGTTCACTCACTTTTCATCTTTTGTGGTTGTATTAGACAAACAATACTCTTACTGGCTACCCATCTGTCTTACCCCGAGGCACACCATGCCTTACATGCCACTGCCACACCTTGTAGCAGCTCAAGGCCCTCTGGGCCATATTGGCCTTGCTGCCCACCATGAAATCACATCCATCTTGTCTCTGGTTCCTTATTATTCCCATTGATACCAGCAAGCTCACGTCCATGGTGGCAAAGAACAGCCACTCTGGAACTTCTCACCGATACCGGTGCCCCACTCCCCAGTGCATTCCTTATCATCTTCAAAATGGGAGTGTCCTGGGGCGCCTGGGTGGCTCAGTCGGTTAATCGTCTGGCTTCGGCTTAGGTCACGATTTCACAGTTTGTGGGTTAGAGCCCCGTGTCAGGCTGTCAGAGCCTGGAGCCTGCTTCGGATTCTGTGTCTTCCTCTCTCTCTCTGAGCCTCCTATGCTCACACTGTTTCTTTCTGTCTCTCAAAAGTAAATAAAAGACATTGTTAAAAAATTTAAAAACAAAACAAAACAAAATGGGACTGTCCTCTAGGCCTTCCTGGGGAATATAGTTAGTTGACTAGTTTGCAAATCTTATGTATCTTACTTAATACACCCATTTAACACAACTTTATAGACTTTTAAATTATTACTCAAGTCTGAGCCAAAGTATTCTGACAACTCTGCCTCATTTATTGCTATTGTTTTCGGCTCTAAGGATCCATCCTTTTATGGAAATCAAAAGGATTATGAAGAAATACTTTCAACAACTATATGCCAGCAAATTAAATAGCTTTACTGAAATGGAAAAATTCCTAGAAAGACACAAACAATGAAAACTAATAAGAGCTAGAAAATCTGATTTAACCTATGACAAGTAAAAATATTAGTTATCAAAAAACTTACCACACACCCAAAAAGCAAACCCAAAACCAAATTGCTTCACTGGTGAATTCTACCAAACACTTAAAAAGAATTAATACCAGTTCTTCACAAACTCTTCCAAAAAATAGGAGACCACTCATTCCATGAGACCAGTATTACCCTGATACTAAAACCAGAAAAAAATATCACAAGAAAACTAAAGAGCAGTGTTTTTTGTAGATATCAGCAGAAAAATTCTCAAAAAATACTAATAAATCAAATCCAAAAAATATATAAAAAAAAGGATTTATCCCAGGAATACAAGGTTGTTTTAACATCAAAAATAAATTAATGTAATATACCACATCAACTGAATAAAGAACAAAATCACATAATCATGTCAATGGATGCAGGGAAAGCAATTGCTAAAATTCATTAATCCTTTAGGATAAAAACACTGAACAAACTAGGAATATAAGGGAACTTCCTCAACCTGATAAAGTTATCTATGAAATACATTTAGCATCATACTTCATACTGAATGCTGAATATTCAAATACTGACTATTTTCCCCTTAAGATCAGGAATCAGGCACCATTTTCTGATCTAGCCACTTCTATTCAACATTGTACTAGGAGATCTAGCCAGGTAATTAGGCAAGAAAATGAGATAGAATCTATCCCATGATTAGAAAGGAAAAAGTAATACTATTTTGGTGTTCAGATAACATGATTTTGTATATTTAAAAATCCTAAGGAATTCACTAAAGAAATACTTAGGATTAATACGTGAGTCTCACAGCTTGCATCATACAAGATACATATATAAAAATGAACTGTATTTCTTAAAATAAAAAAATAAAAAATTTTAAAAGGGGGTACCTGGGTGGCTCAGTGCGTTGAGCATCTGACTCGTGACTTCTGCTCAAGTCAGGGATCAAGCCCCATATTCGGGGTGGCTCCCCACTCAGCACAAAGCCTGTTTAAGATCTGTTCCCTCTATTTCTCCCTCTGCCCCTCTCCCTTACTCATACTCTCTCTCCTTCTAAAATATAAAATTATTTTAAATTCTTAAAAATTAATTGTACTCCTATACACTAAGCAATGAGAAAGCAAAATTTAAATAAATAAAAACAATTTATAATAGCACCCAAAATAAAGTAATTAGAAATAAACTTAATAGGAGAAGTGTGGGACTTATAGTCTGAAAACTATAAAACATGACTGAAGGAAATGAAAGAAGATCTGAAAGATGTGCCACAATCAAGGATCAGAAGACTTAGTAGAAGGCTTAATGGTGTTAGGACAGCAGTATTCCCCCAAACTGATCTACAGATTTGGCACAATTACATCGAAATGCCAGCTGACGTTGTAGAAATTGAGAGGGTGTTCCAAAAATGCATATGGAAATGCAAAGGACCTAGAACAGCCAAAACAGTCTTGCGAAAGAACAAATTTGGAGAACTCATGCTTCCAAATTTTAAAAATTCACTGCACAGCTACAATAATAAAGACTGTGTGGTATTGTTATAAAAATATACATATATATCAATAAAATAGAAATGAGAGTCTAGAATTAAAACCTAACATTTTTCTTCAATCAGGTTAGCAAGGAAATTCGATGGAGCAAAAATAGACTGTTAACAAATAGTGTTGGTACAACTGGATACACACATGTAAAAACTATAGTTAGACCCCCATCTCTCACCACACAAATACTAACTCAAAATGGATCAAAGACCTAGACTCAAGAGCTAAAACTAAAACCTGTAGAAAAGAATTTTGGAAATCAGTCTAGCAGTATGTCAAATGGTTAAATGTAGAATTACTAGATGATCCAGCAATTCTACTTCTAGAGATACACCAAGGAGAAATAAAAACATAGGTCCACACAAATGGAATATTATTTGGCAATAAAAAGAAAGAAATACTGATAAATGCTATGACATGAATCTTGCAACCAGTCACAAATGACCACATATTGTGTGATTCCATTTATTTGGTGTCTGGAATAGGCAAATCTAGAAAGACAGAAAGTAGATTGGTGGTTGCCAGTGGAGGTTGGGGTGGGGAATGACTGGGGATGATGGACGGTGGCTCAGAGCTGCGGGGAATTGCGGAGGGGATGATTGTGATGATGAATGCACAGCTGTGATTATGCTAAGTATCACTAAATGATACACTTTAAATGAGTGTATTGTATGGCATGGTACCTATAAAGAGTTTTTTCTTTTCTTTTCTTCTTTTTTCTTTTTTCAGAGAAAGAGAGCAGGAGCAGGGAGAGGGGGCAGCAGGAGAGAGAGAAAGACAGACAGAGAGAGAGAGAGAGAGAGCCTTAAGCAGTGTAGGCTCCATGCTCAGTGAGGAACCTGAAGCAGGGCTCAGTGTCACAGCCCTGGGATCATGACCTGAGCAGCAGCCAAAATTTGTCCGATGTGCAGCCGACTGTGCCACCCAGGTTCCCTGTGCAGTTTCAAATAGGGTAATCACTAAATGTCAGGTTCTCTGTAAACATGAGAAAAATAGGAACAAATACACAAATACACAAATCACATATATGTCCTCTGCTCAGTACGGTAACCACCAGCCACGAGTGGCTATTCAAATTTGCCTTGTAGTTCATTAAAATGAATACAATTAAAATGTCAGTCTTTTGATTACAGTTAAAACATTTCAACTCTTCCATATCCACATGAGGCTAGCGGCCTCATAGTTCACTATACGTATTGAGCCCACACCCATCATTTCAGGAAATTTACTGAACAACATTGGTATCTCTAATCTACATATCATAACTTTATTGTTACATGAGCCAAAGGCATTATCTACTTAAGGAAAATGCCTTCTTTAGACATTTTTGTCCTCCCTGGTTTTGTATGATTTTTTTTCCTAATAATAGATGTTCTTTTTTTTAATGTTCTTACCTTGGGAAAAAAGCCTAACCCACATTGGCCCATTGCTGCCAGCTCCAATCTCCTCACCGAAAAACCTAGGATCACTGATGCATATTTTCAGTAGCACTTCAGGTTGTAAGTTTATCCAGAATAAAAGTAGTGTGTAAGACTGAAGGCTGAGAAAGATGAGGGTCTCGGCATATTAAGGTCTCTCTTATTGGTATGTAAATATTGGGTATTAATTTAGAAACAAACGTGGTTTTGACAGTGAGAAGTGCTAATACTTCAACCCCATCTGAGGAGAAACATACAATTGATTGAATCAAAGGCATTCAAAAAGGAGGGTTATTTCCATTGCTGTGTCACTCAAGAAGAAGAAGAAAAGGGTGAAAGAAAGTATTCCATTGATATGTGTTGTCATCTGGGTTTGCTTTTCCATAGTCATCTGTGTGTGCGTTTGATTGTATTTTATGTCACCCTGGTGAACAATACCGCAATATGTCAAGACCATTAGAATTCAACTACAAAGGAGGCAAGAAAAGAGTTCTGGTTTTCATGTCGATCAGCATCATCTGCTTAGATTTGGAGGCCTTAAAATTAACTCAAGCAATAAAGAAAAAAATACATCAGACACAATGCAGAACAGGCAATCTCACAAAAGACTTCCTTTATAGCTCATCAGAGTAAATTTCTTGTCAAAATACTCCCTGCGCTAAGTAAAGGTTATCTATTCATATGAACACCTGACTTATGAAATCAATCAGGGCACAATAAGAAAGATGCCTGCTCTTTGCATGCATTCAAGTTGTTGCTTCCATTAACTTAACTTCCTAAAAATATATTTCATATTTTTTCCGTCTGCTCTGCATAACTCATTAACATCATAATCGCCAGCAATAATTGCCTGAAGTGAGTAAAGAAAATCACGAAAGATGAAGAGTTGAATTACCACTTAATGAAAGAAGAAAAAAAAGAAGACAATTTAAATCAACAGTCTACGATACAACCGCCACTCCCTTTCTTGAGAAAATGTATAGTAATTGTGTTTCCTGGAGCTTGTTGTGTTTATAAATGAGGACTTTCAGACAGTAAATTCTCAGAATGATTCTAAGGGCTTAATTGATAATGGGAATCAGATGAACTTAAGAATATTTACTCGGCAATCTAAAGATGCATTTTTATAACAAGTTGCAAAAGAATACTACTTAAAATATTTCCAAATTATCTCTCTGGTAATTAGAAGTCCTGACCAATACGAAGTGTTCCTCTTGGTCTTCAAAATGTGTGGAATCAATTAGAAGGGTTAAATGTATTCGAGGACTTAATGGGCATCCATTGAAACAAGTGCTTCTCCACTAGAGTTCATGTTGACGCCTAGGAAACACGTGGCAATGCCTGGAGGAATTTGGAGTTGTCACGACTTAGAGTACGTTACTCGCATCTAGGACAGCTCACAACAAAGAATCATCTGGCCAAAAATATCAATAGTACTGAAGTGGAGGAGTCCTGATTCATATCCATGAAAGGACCTAAAAGGTTACTATAAAAAGTAGCAAGTAGAATAAAGGTATGATGTCTCTTACTACAAAAACAAACAAACAAACAAACAAAAATAAGAAGTCTCACCAAAGCTAAAAAAACATAATGCAGTAGTTTACAAAATAATAATTTATTTTACAGTTTAGTGAGCAAGCTGGAATTAGGGAAATACGAGAGGGGAGATAATAACACATTACTGACCAACCTTCAACTCATGGTAATTTAGGACTGATGAGTGTCAGATAATCAGCAGCCTTCGGTTGTAATAAAATATAATTATGATTTATCATTTTTAGAGTTATTGCATGAATCTGTAAACATATGACTTACTATAAGAAACAGATTAAGTGGGTTGACAAGTTCAGCTAAGTGGATGTATGAGAGGATATTGAAGCAGAATTTGGGGAGATACCTTAAAACGGTGTCTTCCTGGGGCACCTGTGTGGCTCAGTCAGTCAAGCATCCGACACTGGCTCAGGTCATGATCTTGCAGTCTGTAGGTTCAAGCCCCATGCCAAGATCTGTGCTCACAAGTCAGAGCCTGGAGCCTATTTTGGACTCTGTGTGTGTGTGTGTGTGTGTGTGTGTGTGTGTGTGTGTCCCTTCCCCACCCATGCTGTGTCTTTCTTTCTCTCACAAATAAGTAAATATTTAAAAAATTAAAAAATAATAACAAAAATGTTTTCCAAACATTAGCATACACCAGAATCAGCCAGAAGGTTTGCTAAAACAGACTTCTGGGCTCTACCTCTAGAATTTCTGCTCAGTAGGTCTAGGATGAGCTCTGAGAATTGGCACTTTTACTAGCTCCCCAACCCCAAGGATGCGATAATACCGGCCTGGGAGTCACTGCCCTCATTCAATGGATATTGTGCACAAAACTGAAGTGCAAGACAACTATGATGAAAATTATTTATAGGAGGTGACTAAAAGCTCTTTCCCCACAAGGATGTGGAAGTCTAGAGATGAGGGAAAGACTAGGGGAGAAAGCTTCTATCCAACAACTTACAAAGGTATCTTCCTTACAGTTTGCAAACAGAGTGGACTCCTGTCTCTCTTTCTCTTTCTCACTTTCTCTCTCCTCCTCCTCCTCCTCCTCCTCCTCCTCCTCCTCCTCCTCCTCCTCCTCCTCCTCCTCCTCACCTGAGAAATCTAAATAGCATTAGAGACTGGCTGGCTAGCTGATCTGATGGCAGGGCCTATGCAAAGTGGCTGTTGTGACAGAATTAGCCTGCCCTGCTGAAGTCTGTCAGGGAAAAAGTCAGATGAGTGTCCCCCACACCTGTACATCCCATATGGGCAAGAGCCTTCACATGGGTCTTCAAAAATTGTGACCAAGAGGGCAGCCTCCCAGGGGGAAAGTCTGGAGGTACCACTGGATTTGTAGAGGCTGGGAGGGAGTAAGATGTCAGCCATTTTCCTTCCTCAAGGTGATGAGAGTCAGAAAATTTCCCCAAGAATGAGGGGGGTGAGATATCTCCAACAACCCAAGGAAGTGCCTCCAGAAAGTTCATTTTAAATGTCTGCCAGGGGTGTCTGGGTGGCTCAGTTGGTTAAGTGTCAAATTCTTGGTTTCACCTCAGGTCATAATCTCACAGTTCATGAGTCTGAGCCTCTTGTCCAGCTCTGCACTGACAAGTGCAAAGTTTGCTTGGAATTCTCTCTCCCCTTCACTCTTTCTCTCTGCTCACTACCCCTCCCCCATGTATTCACTCTCTCTCTCTCTCTCTCTCTCTCTCTCTTTGTCTTTCTCCCCCCACCCTCAAATAAATAAATAAACTTAAAAAATAATAAATGCCAGCCAAATCACACAAGCATTGAAATTAGGGAAGTAGAACAGTATGTAGTTAGGTAGGAACACACCTTTAGGGCATCTCCCTCTCTCCCTCCAACTCTGGAAGGGTCAGAAGCATGGTTCATCAGATGATAGAGAATGTATAGAATATGGAGAAGATGCCACCTACACCCTTATTCCCAACTCCTGCCTTCCTGTCTGCAGGAGGCCTGAGCAACTGGAGGAGGAGGTATTTTTAACTACACAGGAGATTCAGTTTATACACACCGTATTTATCACACCTTCTTCAGGTGTGAATAAGATTCCTGCTACACAAATCCATGTCTGACCCCCTGCTCCACATTTGTCCTCAGCTTCTTTCTTTGATAGAAGAGATCAAGGTTTATTTCATAAAGTTGTCAGCCCAAGAAAGTCTGATGAAGGGCTGTTTGAATATAGGAGCACCACGTTACACTCCACAACAGATGAACAGCCCAAAGAATTTACTTGAGGTGTATTTGACTGGAGTTTGAAGTCTTTTAATAATACTAATACTTGGATGAGCAACTGAATAAATCATTTGGAGATTCAGTTTTAATTTATATAGACCATTGAAGAGCAAAAGGGACAGTATATGAGAATCCTAATGGAAACATGTTATCAACTGGTTATGCCTTGAGTATTTGGGATTTCATTGTTATGAGCTGTGATTGGTCTTCTGATTTCTTTATTCTCCCGCCATATTGATGTCATGAATGGAAACGCCATACTGATCCGTCAAAAGTAGCAAATGGTCCTCATCTCTACAGAATTATAGTAATCCATGTTGGTTAGTATGTGCTGAGTAGGACATTTTTATCAACTGTGAGTATAATCGTTCGGAAAAGGAATTTGGCAACTGAATAATCAGGGTTCTACCAGAGAAGCAGAGCCAGTACCATCTCTATCTCTGACATATATGTGTGTGTGCACATGACATGCATGTATAGATGTATGCGTGCACATAACACACATACACATCTATGTGAGGCATACATGCATATTACATATGACATATGTATGCACAGTGCAAATACCGATGAATACACAAACAATTGACTTGAGTGATTGTTGGGACTGGGCAGACAAATCTGAAAGCCATAGAGGAAGGTCAGGCTAGGAACCTGGGGAAGTTGCCAAAGGTGTAGTCCATAGCAGGAATGTTTTCTTCTTCTGGGAAGTCTCAGTTCTGCTGTAAGGCTTTTCAACTAATTGAATCAGGCCCACCCAGATGATTGAGGCTAATCTCCTTTACTTAATATCAGCTAATTGTAGATGTAAATCACATCTACAAAATAGTTTCACAGCAACACCTACCTTAGAGTTGGATTGAGTAACTGGGCACGATAGCCTCACTAGGTTGACACGTGAAACTGGCTATCGCAGCAACATCATCAAGAGGTGTAAATAGCTTCCTAACATTTGACCCAGGATTCTAGTTCCTGAAATACATCCTGATGGAAATAAGCAAAGATGTGTGCAACCTTTTATATGTATTAATGGCTCACTCCAATTACTATCATCAACCAAAGCTCTGTCCCACCTGCCAAAGACGCATTTGCCTGACCTCAGCAAGCAGCTAATTTGGCACGTTCAAGCCAAGGTTATGATTTAATCATTGACTAAACAGTTGCGTTTTTAATGAAAAGTGGAAAAGGGTTAAAAGGTGTGAAGACTGCATATTGTGATTATTTACCTCTGCACACTGTAACATTTCCCAAGGATTCTAGAGATTCTAGAGTACATTTTACCCTCTGAAAAATAAACATTTTATATATTTTTTAAATAACTGCAAGAGACATTTTAAAGCACCAATAAAAGCAAACACAACATTGTAATTAAACTAAGTACAGCACTCTGAAAATGACAACATAATTTGTATGCATCACAGTGTTATGATTTTAATGCCTAACATACCACACAATGTCTGATATTAGGGAATCAAAACTGGGTATTAGAGAATTGAGCTCAGACCCCTGAGTCCCACTATAGAATGAACTAGTGACAACCAGAGAAGACAGTACAATGAAGAGAACCTTCTGGTAATTAGTGGAGCTTGCAGAGAGTCTACTGCTCCTTTACCTGGTGCCCAACAGGTCAAAAGCAAAAGCAAAAAAATATAAATAAATAAATAAATAAATAAATAAATAAATAAATAATCTAAGTACTAGCATAAACCGCTTATTGCTCAACCCCAGAGCTCTTAAGAGTGGCCTGATCTGTACTTTGCCATTTCATGGTTCTATGCCAGCTTCCAAAAGAAAAAATAAAAGGCTCACTATAGCATCTTTAGGCTCTCTGCATTTAATCTAGAGGGAGCAAAACTCTTCTACAAACCAATTTCTTCATGCGTGCTAACATCAAGAGAGTCTATGATTGGTTGTAACCCAGGATATTCATTGGATCTGGTCATATATATAAAGGACAAGGCGGCTACCACTTAATTGTATGAGCCTGGCTTCCACCCTTTACTTTGACCTTCCAACCTCACCCTTAGAGAAAAACTGGTCTATGGTCCAATAAGGGCATGAGCCGGGCCGGGGGGCAGGCAGACCCAGTGAGCCCAGCCTTCTGCCTCCCCTGGGCCTATCAGTTGTTTTTTGAACTTCCTTTGGTATTCCATGTGGCAGGATGAGTAAATTCAGAGTTCTTCTTGGGTTGAGTTCTCTCTCTCTCTCTCTCTCTCTCTCTCTCTCTCTCTCTGTTTTCAGATTCGTCCGATCACATCTGTCTCAGATTTTTAGGTTTGAAATTGAGAGTAGGGAAGAGATAGTCAGAGGTTAAAAGGTTCTGCTTAGACCCTAAACCTTAGCCCCATTGTCTGTTTTAGCTTTTAGGAGATAACCTACAATATGGCATTGAATATTCACCCTTAACCCTTAGCAAGGCTTAAAACTGGATCATTTCCTTACCTTTTATTAGGTCTATATGACCATGACACTCTGGTGTTGACCTCACGTCAGCACCATTTCAAGACTGGGTAGAACAACAGACTCTTCTTCTATGAATCCCAGCTATTCCTAACGACCTTAATGCTTTTGTTCTAGTCTAAATTTCCAAAGTGAAGCTCCTCTATTCATAGTCTTGGTTTCTCTGAGTTACCATTTCAAGAAGCTGTTCAAATCAAGCCCTAGTACTCAATAAGGGGTCACTTCCTGCCATATTTTAGTGTTTACCTCCTTCCTTCTTCCAGTTTTGGTGATTTACCCTGCTTCCTTACCTTGGGTCCTGTGGTAGGCATAAGTACAAGAGAGCCCCAAGACTTCTGATCCTTAGTGTGTATGTCCTATATAATCCCTTCCCCTTGAGCATGGATGGGTCTAGTGAATTTGATGGATGTCACTGCATGATTAGTTGACACCATATGCCAACAAGTCTGCGATTTTTAGCTATAAATCAGATCTCAGGTGCATTGATTTCAAGAACATCAAAAGTGAGATTATCCTCCGTGAGCCTGGCCCAATCTAGATCCTTCAAAAGAGGATCTAAGACTAAGAAAAGCAGCAGCAGACACGCTCCCTGTTGGACTTGAAGAAGCAAACTGTCACTTTGTAGAGAGGCTAGGTGGCAAAGAATGCTGGGTGGCCTCTAGGAAATGAGGGACCTTAGACCTTCAAACGTAAAAAACTAAATTCTGCTGACCATCCCATGGCCTTTGAAGAGAGCCAAAGCTCTAGAAAGTGATGCATTCCAGTCAACACCTTGATTGCCTGATACCCTGAGCAAAAGACCATTTTAGCTGTGCCTGGACTCCTGACCCACACAGAAACTGTGAGATAATGAACACATGTAGTTTTAAGTTGCTAAATTTGTGATACTTTGTGACACAGCGATAGAAAACTCATATACATACCCCAGGTGGTTGTTTGTACTACAAGTGTGACTGGAGACCGAGGTCCTGAAGATTGCACATGCATTGCAGGGTCAGCCAGAAATTCTCTTAGCACTCTCTTCTCCAGCAAAACACACACAGACGCATCCCTCCATTTCTAGACTGCCAGCATCTCCTCCGCTTTGGGAGGAGCTGAATCTAATTTCAAGCTAAGCCTCCTCTTGTTCCTGCACCAGATTGATACCTGCCGACCACCTATCGCAACTTCTCTCTGAGTCCCCAGATAAAATGACGGTGTCCTTCAGGGCTCAGAGGCTCAGCTGGTGAAGTTGTTTCCATTAATTACAGCACAAAGAAACCTCTTGAATACGGTATTGTGAAGTTTGTTTTGAAAATCATACTGCTTTTGAAAATTACCATTCATTATGCTTCGTAGCCAAATCATTTACTTAGGAGCAAAAACGTGGTTTTTCTCCCAGCTGAAGCGTTCCTCCACAATGAGGCCAGAGAATTATTCCTTGAGCAAGGCTGCCTCTCCTGCAGCTAAAGTCTTCTTGCATTTTTTAGGGGAGAAATGGACAAACCGCATGTAAATGGAAAAGTAACTCTTTGAAAGCAAGAGCAACCTCCCTTTCAGTTCATGTCTATGAGCATCTTTTTCTTGCGTTGCTTGGAAAATGGGAAACAATATAATGATCTGTATTTTGTGGGAAATAACTATATAATTCATCACTTCAAAATCTAAATCTTTCTCTCTGATCTGTAATACCTCATAGCCTCTATAATAAAACAATCAAATCAACTCAATGTGTCTCCAATATGCCATACTCTGGGACATTCTTGTTTGAAGTCATTTTTTGGCTCCTTGACACTGTAGTTTCTTGATATATGCAATGCCATATTTATAGCTAGGAATTGTATTTCTGGAGAGTGCAATGATTTGTATAGTGATTTGTGATGTGTGTCCCTGAAAGCAACCATACAGAAATAAATTGCATTATAAAAACCACATTTGATGCCTCAATCAAGCCCATTCATTATAATTTTGAAGATTCCAACATGCACAGGTCAGAGCAACTACTTTGCACTTATCAGCAGTTTTTCATCCTCATGGATTCGAGATTTTTAAGTTTCTAATTATTCTCTAGGCCAAAGTGAATGCCAATAATCAAAGAAGAACTACTTAGGTTTTAATTATTACAGTAAAATACCTTGTCTGATTACAAGGAAATGAAATCAGTCTTTTGATAAGAATCCTCGCCCGGGTACATAAGCACTGAAGTAGGTGATTTATTGAAGATGGCTAGGCTTGTTGTAGACGTAAATGAAACATGATTCCTTTCCTTCTTTGCTTTCTTTTTCTATGATTGCTAGATAAGAAATGAGCAAGTGCCATGATCTCCCTTTGCCTTAGGTATTTCAGAACCTCACCAGGTGTCTTGAGCTGTATTTAAAGGACAGTAGTTTTGAAATGGCCAACACGGCCAAGTTCTTAAGAATAGAAAACATAGACTTATCTTATTCCTTCTTCATATTTTCCCCATTCCCAAATACAGACGGTTGTGATATTTTTTCTCTTTCTTTTGCCTTGCCTATGAGATTGTAGGCTCCATGAAGTTGAAGTGGTGACTTTCCTATTCATCGTCATATTCCCACAGTTTAGCAGAGAGTTGGACACACGGTAGGGCCCTTACAAATATTTGTGCAATACATGATTATCTCTAAGCATTTAGAAATGCGTGTTTCTCTAAAATCAGAAAATGGATTGAATAAACCGTGTTAAAACTGAAATTTCCCACCACATCTTTAACCAATCTTTGAGCACTAAACTACGCTAATCCAAAGATGACCTGTAGGAAGCCAGGTTTAACAATAAAAATAACAATACATTTTCTTCCAAACTTAGCAGAGATAGCCATCATCACACTGTAGGGAATATAGGCTCTATGTAAATAGTTAATAAAATATCACTGAAAAGTAAACAACTGGGAAAAAACTTAACAACATTGACAATCCCTGTGAGAGGTGGCAATCAGAATCTAAAATTTATATTACCTAAAACATTCAGTTTTCCACAACAACAAAAAATAAAAGGCATGCAAATAAATAAGAATATGTAACCAATATACAGAAAGATACAATCTCTGTTTCAATAGAAACTCTCTCAAGGGGCCCAGATGTTAGACTTAGTGGACAAAGAAAAGTAGGTATTATATATATTCAAAAGCAAAAGCAAATCACGTTCTAATAATTAGAGGACAGTATTATAATAGTATATCAACAAGTCTAGAATATCAATGAAGAGAGGGGAATTATACCAATTAACCAAGTATAATTTCAGGTATGGAAAAGTACAACTAAAATGAAAAATCACTAAAATAGCTCAACAGAAGACTGGAGCTGCAGAAGAAACAATCCGCAAACTCCAAAGTGGATCAATAAAAAATAATCCAATCTGAAGAACAGAAAGAAAAAAGAATGGAGAACACAGTGAATAGAGCCTCAGACACATGGGACAACATAAAATATACTAACATATATGTAAAGGAGTCTCAGGAAGAGAGGAAAAGGGCAGAAAAATACATGAAGCAATCAACCATGGCTAAACATTTTCAAAACTCTGTTACCAAAAAAGAAAAAACATTAATCTCCATATCCAGAAAGCTTAAATGAACTTCAAGTAGGATAAATACAGAGATCCAGACCTAGACATATCATAGACGAAGTCAAAAGGGAAGCCTCTTAGTTATTGAAAGGGAGTTAGCATTCAGACAACTTATAAGGGCGTATTTTCAGGACCAAAAAGGGGAAAAGGATGGAAGGCTGGGCTAAGGGACAGGTAAGCTCTAATAAAGATTCAGCTTTGGCCTTGGCCAACTCTCAGGGGAGTCTGGCAATTGAGCCCTTCATAGTTGTTCTGACTTGTGAGGAGATGGCCAGGTCTTTACATATTTCTGTCAGTCAGCCGTTGGATGACTCCCCAGGAAGGAGGGTGACCTTGGGCAAAGGATTACAAGGAGCAATTTCTGGAGATGGCTGACAGCTGAAAACTCTCAGCTGGAAAACTCCCAGTCACTGGGAAGAAATGTCCCTCATTCTGGAAGAGATTTCTGGATGGATCATCACAGTAGCAACTACCTGTAACCCGTTGATGGTTAAGCCAGTCTTCAAATTCAGACCTATCGGGCTCTAAGCACATGTTTTGTCCCTTATATTAGTATACCTGTCTGAATGCATAAGGAACACCTCATGACTGCCAAAGTTTTAACCTCTCTAACTAGGCTTCAGAGTATCTTAAAGAGTAAAACATATGCTTCTGGTTGCTCAAAACAATAATTGTGAACTTGATGTGGGAAGGGACATCCTCTGGTGTGATATTTTCCCCAGGCTCCCAATATAGTGAAGGAATTCAGAGAAAACGCCCTGAGATGCGGGCACACCATGATGTACAGCAACGCTCTGTTACAGGCAGGCAGCCCTGGAGCCTTTCTTGATCCCTGGGAAGTTGCCTGCACGGATGAGAGTAGGTCCCTAGTAAAGTCTCCCTAGCCCTTGCTTCCCATCTTGAAAAAGGGGCTCACAACTTTGCAAAGAAATATGGTCACTGTTGCTGAACATAGGCTTCTGTTTTCCTCCAAGAGGTGCTAGGTGTCTGGAGATCCACTGCAGGGAAGCCAGAGTCAGTGGACAGGGATTCTTGAATCTTTCTCCTAGCTCAGGAGTGAGCTGAAAGTAAGAAATCTGACACTATCCAAACCATAAGTGGAGTTTTAGTTTGGGTTTCTTTATAAGCAGAACCTGAGGCAAGGACTTGACTAAAAGCAGGCAGAGGTATTTTTGCTATTGTTGGGGGAATGTGGGGGGTGGGCTGGGAGGGTGGAAGTTATCCCAGTAAGGGAGAGAGAGAGGTAAGGAGAAGGAGGCAAGGAACAAGCTTTAAAAGGTTTCTGTTAGGGACGTCTAGGTGGCTCAGTTGGTTAAGCATCCGATTTCGGCTCAGGTCATGATCTCACGGTTTCTGGGTTTGAGCCCCGAGTCGGGCTCTGTGCTGACAGCTAGCTCAGAGCCTGGGGCCTGTCTTCAGATTCTGTGTCTCCTTCTCTCTCTGAGCCTCCCCTGCTTACACTGTCTCTCTCTCTCAAAAATAAAAATAAAACACACACAAAAATTTTTTTTAATAAATAAATAAAAGGTTTTTGTTAGAGCTGGTTATTGCCCTCAGCAATTAGGACTCAATCCTGCGAAGCCCTCTTGAGGAACCTTTGCAGAATGCACCTCAGAATGACCCCATCAAAGAATGGGTGCCTTGGGATTTTTCTAGTGATTCCAATCTCTTCTGGTATAATGGTCTCCCCTGAGGAAAGGAATCTCCCCACCCCCACCCCCCCAGGACAAGCTCCCTTGGTTTTAGAGAAAGCACTGAATAGGAGTCATGGAGATCCCAGATGGGACCCTGTCAGCATGCCCGGGAACTGTCCCCCACAGCTGCTGCTGACATCGGACATGGGCTGAGGGGATACTGAGCAGGACTCAAAGGTGCCCACTACAGACAGGGATGGTCTAGGTAGGTATCTGAATGGCTATTTGAGAGATCAGCTCTCACAAAACCAAGAATGAAAAGGTGGTCACCTTGACTGTCGACTCTAATCCTGAATGTTTCTGCTCTCCATGCTCACATTAAAAAATATGTTTCTCTAGGGCATTTCTGGGCTTCTTGCTTCCGGTTCCGGCTCAATCCTCCCAGATGCGGGAGCCCTCCCGTCTCATCCCTGGTAAATGTCAGCTCTTAGACCTTCTAGCAAGAGGAAGGGATAGGAGATTCCATGAGTAAACAGTGTGTGTGAGGCTGGGGTGGTTTCTTCAAACTACACGTTTTAGATTTTTGGCTTCATCCGTGCTTAGTAAAAAGAGTGAGGTACCAATAAAGATTTCATTTTAGTGATCTTTTATTTTGTCTGAAGTTCATCTTGGGTATTGGGAAGGGTTTCTGAAGTTAGCCTTCACTGCTAACTTTATTGCTTCTTTGGGTTTCTGTATGCCTTATCCCTAAATTTCATGATGTATCATGAAATGGTCTCCAGTTTTTTTTTTTCAGTCACTCAGGCTGGTGAGATGTGACATGTCATTTCATTTCATTTTGACTCATTGAATATGATTCAGAAAGTGGTGGAGAGAGCTAAACTCGAAAAGCAACCTTTTCGGTACAAACCAATTGGCTTTCTTCCTACTGTTTGGAAAACTATGGTAATAATCACATCTTCATAACACTTCTCCCTTACCTTTTCTGGCTACTTTTCTGGACCAAACCTTGAAATACAATTTTTCAGCACAAAAAGCAAGGCTGCCTTCTTTGGCCAATGTCTAGAGAAGAAAACTTAACATGGAGGTAGGTTTTAGGCTTGATTCCTTATTATCTCTCAAATGTATGATTCTAAAGAAGATGGTGCAGACTCTCAAACTCCAATGCTGGCTTTCCTTGGTTATTCAATAAAGGATACAATGTATTTTTTTAAACTATGATCTAGATTCCTGTGTATGTCATAACTCTCTTAATTCTCACAGTATTTTCTGTGACTCACTGCTATTATTAGTCCAACGGACAGATGGGGAAACTGAGGCACACAGCCATTAGGTAACATTTCCACAGTTTGCCCAGCTACTGAGTTGAGGAGCAAGGATTCAAACCCAGCAGTCTGACTTTAAACACCCATGCTACTTATCACCATCTTATGCTGCCTCTTACCTAGAAGTCTCTCTATGAAAGTCTTTGGCATGAGTTCACTGATACCTTGTCAAGATATAAGGGACTTAAGGACACCACCATTATTTAGATAAACTATTTAAATGTGTTTGAAAGTCAGCAGTAAAGCAAGAAATTTTCTGCTGAATCTAATCTCTGTACACATGATCTAATTTTAGCTGTTGTGATTTCTCCCACAGATTAGAGCCCAAGGATGTGTGCATGTATTTTTCCTAAGATACTGCAAAGTACCCCAAATGTGAGGACTGCAGCTTGCAGATATTTTTAGTTACAGAGAAATGTGAATAAGACAAGAGAAACCAACAGAATAGTAATTCTGTTAGTGACACTTGTCCTGTTTTTGTCTGAAAATCACCAGTAAACCCCCCCCCCCCCCAATATAGTTAGCGCTGATAGCATATGGGCACGTGTGCAAACTGCAGTTCTGTTGATTCTTTTATCCTCCCCCGGCACCGCCCCCATCTCAAGATGTAATTAAGACTATTGCACACTAGATGGCAGCCTTGCCACGTGAGCCCCCAGCCTAGGAACAGAGTCTGAGACGTGAAAACCATTCTCGTTTGAAGGTAGAATGTTTAAGATGTGAATGCCCAACTAATAACGAATCTACTCTGATTCCAAGATTAGACAGCAAACTCGGCAGAAGAAAGGACTAATAGGAAGGTGAGAGAATCGTCCGCCGCTCCGTAGTTCGACAAGAGCAATTGGAGTGGTCTTAGGGACGCTTTTTCCCCCGTGAGGCTAGGAAAGGTCACTTTCTGCTCCTTGAGCAGTTGGAGTCATTACAGAAAACTTCTTTGTAGACCCTTCAGAAGAATACAAAAGTGCGTTCATAATTATACACTTGAAATAGCTGAATTCTAGTAGCTCTTAAGTTACATGATCCATTTATCACTGCATAATTACATGATTATTGATAAAATGTATGCTAGATATTGTGTATGTAACTTTTCTTCAAAATGTCCATTTGTTTATCCCCAAACACAAAAGATTTGATGGGGGCACCTGGGTGGCTCAGTCGGTTAAGCCTCCGGCTTCGGCTCAGGTCAGATCTCACATTCGTGGGTTCGAGCCCTGCCTCAGGCTCTGTGCTGACAGCTCAGAGCCTGGAGCCTGCTTCGGATTCTGTGTCTCCTTCTCTCTCTGGCCCTCCCCCTCTCATACTCTGTCTCTCTCTGTATCAAAAATAAATAAAACATTAAAAAAAAAAAGATTTGACGGATAGGGGCACCTGAGGGGCACCTGGCTGGCTCAGTCGGTAGAGCATCCAACTCTTGATCTCCGAGTTTCAAGGTTGCGCCCCATGTTGGGTGTAGAGATTATTTAAAGATGAAATATTTCAAAAAACAGATTTGACGGATAAATTAAAAGTCAATAGTCTCAATATTATTATATATGGCCCTTTAGAGTCACTTAGCTTAATATCTCCTTTCTGTTCATTGCAGAAATGCCTCCACTGACCTTTATTCCTGTTGAACTCAGTCTAAGCAAGCAGCCCCTGCCTCCATCCTACAGGTCACATGTCCTCCTCCTAGCTGGATGGCAGCTGAAAAGATTGGAAGAGAGAATGGAACTCCCTATCCCACAGAGCCAGAAAGACAGACATGTTCCTGCTGTTCCCCAGGGAAACCTTGGCCACACTGCCCTGTAAGACACAGAGACTGCTTGAGGCGTATTAGCCATTACGAAGGCTTTTGTGGGTTGGGAACCAACGACCATGTGCGCGCTTGTTAGAAACGGATTGCAAACTGTTCCAGTGAATGGGCTACACGGAGCTCCTAGATTAGGGCCTGAAAACAATACTTATCTCTTTCATTTTAATCAGATCTCCCAAGTCAGATGGTTGCTGACGTTCCAGTTTATCTTGCTACAACCATTTATTAACAAAACAATTATTATGACATGCACAGGCTCAGTAGGACGGTACTATCTTATGATTATCTTCTTGGAGATAAAAACAAAACCCTGCTTGGGGGCACAATTTGGGTGAGCATTTTGTGGAATAAAGACTATTGATTCTGAAAAATCATCCTCAAACTCTACAGAGATATAACAAACTCTTAATCCAAATCTATGTTTGGAACTCATCTCAATAATTTTAGAGTCTTTAATCATATCATGGCTATGTCTGCCTTCCTTTCTTTCCTTCCTTCCTTCCTTCCTTCCTCCCCTTTCCTTTACCAAAAATACTATGTCAGTCACTGCATAAGGGCCCTAGTAAGGATACATGTAACATGTTATAAGGAACTCCTCACCTATTACCTACTACATAATTTGGAACCACAAATAAGCACTGTCTATAGATTGAAGTGTCCTTTAAAGATCTGCAACAACATTTTCCAGCTGTGGTCATGTGCATGACCATATTCTACTCTCAGAACAACTTGTGAAGGCTTTTTTTTTTAAGTTTTCATTTTATTTCTGACAGAGAGACAGAGAGAGCAAGTGTGAGCTGGGAAGGAGCAGAGAAAGGGGAGGCACAGAATCTGAAGGAGGCTCCAGGCTCCAAGCGGTCAGCACAGAGCCTGACGCAGGGCTCGAACTCATGAACTGTGAGATCATGACCTGGGCTGAAGACAGATACTCAACCGACTGAGCCACCCAGGCGCCCCTCAGAACAACTTTTGAATTGAGGAAACAGATGCAGAGAAGTCGAGGGTCTTGTTCAAGAGCGTGTGAGGAATCCTAAAGTCAGGCTTTAAATTCAGTCCTATTGCATGGTGTCCAGTAAACTCTTACTGATGACCATCACAAAGGAATTCAGAGACATTTTCTCAGTTGTAAAACTAAGCCTCACCTAACTATCCCCTGAGTGCCCAAGCCAGAAGTCTTGGCAAACTGTGACAAAACTTGGCAGGCTAACTGGCTGCCTATTACCATGACTCCATTATTTGTGTGTTTAGTTTATACAAAGTTTCCATAATACTTGAAAAGAAGAATTCATAACCAAAATAATTGCTGTTTTACCTATGTGAGTACTTATAAAAGAATAAACCAGTCTTTAGAATTATTTATATTTGCTCTTGATTGTACAAAACACTCATCAAGAACACAACTGAGAACCAAAGTTAGCCCTATTAAGTTCTACCTACTCTTATTTATCTTCAAACTCATTGATCTGCAAAGCTGGATAAGCCAAAGGACCAAGCTACTCCCCAGGCCAATTATATCTCCCAAGGCAGAGGCAAAACAGTGTCAGCTGCTTTAGACCTATTATGTGGGGACATTTGGAAGAAAGGCCTACGCTCCAGCATATAAATCAAAACCCCTAAGAACCCAACTTAACAAGAATGGATTCCATGTCTGTGGCAATTTTAACATGAATGTGTTTGAAGGTGAAGCTTTGCCCATAATCATGAAAGATGAAGAATGTGAGAAGAGTAAGAAGGATTTCTGTTCTAGAGATGAAGATAGATGGGGGTCTCCGGGTACCACATTACAGAGCAGGGGACCAAGTGTAGGTCATTCTGACAAATTTTACCACATAGATGGTAATTTCACCATGTTTAAGTGATAGTTGTGTCTGCTAGGGCCACCCCCCTCCCAAGGAAGTTTAGAGGTACTTATGTCAATCAGTACAGTAGAGACTTTGTAAAAGCACCCAGTACTTAGCACCATGTTAGTGTCCTCTCCCAGCCTCTTTGTCAATACTCAGTTCTTGATCCAAAAGTAAAAATAAAATGTCCCAACACTCCTTACTGCCCGAACCTCTACCGTAATGGCCCAACCCAAAGAACTGAAATTCTGCTGAGCCTCTACTCTGGTCTTTCTGGTTTCATGGTGCTTAATCCCTTTCTAGGATGAGTCAGTCTGTCTTCTTTTCCAAAAAACTATCTGCTCTCCACACTCTCCAGCCTACAGATATTATAGCTAAAGTGACCATATATTTATCTGATCATCTAGATCAGTACACATGTAATGGGGCAACTGTGTGGCTCAGTTGGTGAAGCATCTGACTCCTGTTTCAGCTCAGATCATGATCTCGCAGTTCGTGAGTTCAAGCCCTGCATCAGGCTCTGTGCTGGCAGCCTGCTTGTGATTCTCTCTCTCTGTCTCCCACTCGTGCTGTCTCTGTATCTCTCAAAATAATAATAAAGACTGAAAAGGGACACTATTAATTAGTATGTTGGAAACAGGAGTAAATCAAGAGAGTTCTGGTCTACCAGGATATATGACCCGCTACCTATTGCCAACCGGGCTTGGGAATGAGACTATGGCCTGGAATCCACGGTTAATATGTATATATTTCCTGCCCTATGCATAATAAGAGGGGCCACCTGACTCACTCTGATGCACACTGTGCTCTTTGCACACGTAGTAGGAATTGCCACTCTCATTATGGGCTATTCCTGAAGTTAGTTTTCCTCAGTCTGTGGGACATACTTTCTATGTTATACATCTTCAACGTAAGACCATGTCTGTTAAGATACATGAGAGAATGCCCCCAGAAAAAAAAATGCATTGAATTAACTTTACCTTTATTTTATTTTGTGGGTACCTTGTGACTGGCCAGTATCTACATATTCAACAGACATTACTGAGTGTCTACTGTGGGAAAGACATTTAAAAGAAAGCGGGATACCAAGATAAACCACTAAGAAAAGAAGGAATTTAAAAAACAACTACAGAGTTTTAAGGGTCGTTAAAGAAATTCAGACGAGGGGCATCTGCCTTTATAGAGGGGGTGAAGTTCAAGATTCAGCGAAAGCAGCCATTAGCTGTGCATCTTTCTTTCCCAACAGGAAATACACAGCTCACTCCTGTTTAGAGTAATTTCAGAATAACAAAAGGACTAAACACTAAGTCCTGCGCAGGAAAGCATGTGATACGCATTCAGGAACCTGGTAGTGACAGCAGGTACCACTGCGGTTTGTTGCCCCAGGACAGGGTTTACTAAGGTGGCGGTTTCCATGCAGCACAGTGAAGGACGTTCAAGAGACCAGAATGCTAAAGGAAAACAATTCATTACTCACAGGTCGTGGAGAGGAAGCCCTAGCCTACTCTGAAGCGCCAACAGGAAGTTCAGTGATACAAGGACTCAACCAGCAGGCAGGATGAAAGGAAGAAAACTGTGGGCTGGTCTTTCCTCGGATTCAAGTTCTTAGCCAAGCGGGATTCCCATGCTCTTGGGGGGAGCTGGTGAGTTGAAAGGTAGCGGGTGGTCTCTAGGGGCTGTATGTCTGGTGGGAACTTGCGTATTTTGGTACCAGTTGTCCCTTATTCTTGACAGGTAAGAGCAGAACTTGAGAGGGGTCAAATGAAGTCAGAATGTGGGCCTTATCTACGCAGGCAGTGAAATACGAAGTTTGGTTTTGTTTAACTGAACTGGTTAAAGACCCATGAATGCTGCGGCAGCACAAAGAATAACTAACAGAAGATTATGACCAATCCCACTACTAGATGGTAAGGAATGAGAAGAGATAGCAGTACTGAATGTTAAATGCATATTGATTTGAAAACCAGGAGAGAGAGAGACATGTAAAGTGGTCCATCTTGAGAACAGCAATATCTGGAGCTAAAAGCACTGAGCCATCTTCTCAGAGAGGAAGACAGAGGGATAATTCTTCCAGCCTCTCTATTCCCTCTCCCTCTGAACTCCTTCTGGGGTCCCCAGGTGGACTGGAGGGCACAGAAGTCTCGTGCAGGTCAGCAGGTCAGCATCCACAGGGAAGAGAGCACAGTGTAGGTGGGTAGAAGGTAGATTTGGGGATGAAGAGACCAGTGGAAGATATGTGCCCTACCAGCATTGAACAGTTGACCTAATTACTACCACTGCCTAACAAATAGTCCCAAACCTACTTGGTATCCTACAACACATATTTCCAAGTCTGAAATACAAACACATTCCTGACATCCTATAGGAGATGGGATGAGAAATTCAAAAACGTCACGGGGGCACGGCTTGTCTCTGGTCCATAATGTCTGGAACATCAGCGGGTGAGACTCTGAGGGGTGACTTAGTATCAGGGGGTCAGAATCATCTGCTCAGTTATCCACAAATCCAGCAGTTTAGTTTGTCTGTTGGCCGAGCCCTCAGCTGGGGCTGGCGATCCACCTGTATATGTAACATGCAGTCTGGGCTCCACACGCCATGGTGGCTGGATTCCAAGAGCAAATGTCCCAAAAGAGAATCGGATAGAAACTTTGTCAACTTTCATAAATTAGCTTCAGATTTCACATAGCACCACATATACTATAGCCACAAATTTGCCAAAATTCAAAGGGAGAGAACCTAAATCTCACCTCTCCATGAAAGGGCTAAGATGGGAAAGAATGTGGCCGTCACAGGAAAATGAAATGTGCTATGCTAGGGCAATAGAACTCCTGATCTTACTTGTCATATCGTCATGTATATGCCTTACATACTTTTTGAAATAATCACTGAATTAATATATTGATTTATTATATTCTTTAGACATTGTTTTTTTGGTTGTGCTCTGTGCAACAAGCAATACATTGGCAGAAGAAGCAAAGCCCTTTTTGGAAGATGGATATGATTATATATATAATTCCATATTAAAGGATTAGTATAATTAAATTATAAATCTTGACTCTCCTTCCGTAATTTGGATGTATTAAGCACCTCTAGAATAGTGTCATATGTCTATTTAGACACTGAAAATATGATTACAGGCAATCATTAGTTTTATATAGTAGGAATATATATTTGAGGAGCTTTATGTTAAATTGGACAGTTTTTTCTAAATGGTTGTGGTAAGGGATAAAATTTTGTATTTATGCATGAAGTCCAAGATGAAACACTTAATCATGTGGTGGTGAAATCTAATTAAAACATAAGGAATTTGCATCATATGCTGAACATATTCTATAATCTCTCAAAGTAACCCATCACTCGTTCCATGCACTGCTCTATTTTGAAGGAAAAGAACCTTCTCTTGGGGTTTGGAGTAAGTCTTGTTAAAAGGATGACTCAAAATATCAAAATTCAGACAAAGTTAATGTTCTACATTGTCTTCTTGAACATCAGTAAAAGACAGTTCTCTTAAGGAGAACATCCCAAGACCAAAGCTGAAAGATAAGAAAAGCCTGAAGAAAAATTTTAAGCACAGAAATGTAGCACGGTGATGTAGAGTAAAAATAAGCAGCCAAAGCAAAAGACTTAAGTGAATGTAACAGAAGATTTGGTTATATGATCAGGGAAATATCAACACTTTTATGAAAAGAGGTTCTTGATATCCATTGGTTGGGACTCTGCAAATAAGTAATTATTAAATATTACCTTGAAAATCAAGGGGGAAAAAAAGACAATCTGGATAGGCCTATACCTATTAAAAATGGAATCAAATATTAATACTTTTCCAAATTAAAAATCACCAGGCCCAGATAGGTTCACTCGTGAATTCTTAAGGAAGAAATTATACCAATTCCTACAATCTCTTCTAGAAGACAGAAGCAGAGCAGATGTTACCTAACTCATTTTCTGAGGCCAGAATTACCCCAATATAAAAACCAGACAAAGACATTATAAGAAAAGAAAACTATAAACCAATATCTCTCATAAACATAGATGCAAACACCCTCAACAAAATAATAGCAAATCAAATCCAGCAATATATAAAAATATTTATATCCCATTACCAAATAAGATTTATTTCAGGTATGCAAGGCTGATTCAACATTCAAAAATTTGTTCATGTAATCTATCACATCAACATACTAAAGAAGGAAAACCACATGTTCATATCAAAAGATGAAGAAAAGCATTTGACAAAATCTAATACCCATTCATGATAAAAAAATACTCAGCAAAATAGGAATAGAGGGGAATTTACTCAACTTGATAAAAAAAATACCTACAAAAAAATCTAGGGGTGAAATCATGCTTAATGAGAAATTCAAAGCTTTCCTGTTAAGACTAGAAACAAGACAAAGGTGACCTCTCCCCTCACTGCTTTACAACATAGCACTGGGAGTCCTAGCAAATGCAATAAGAGAGTGAAAGAAAATAAAAGGTATATATATTGGAAAAGAAGAAATAAAACTGTCTTTACTTGCAGATGACATAACTGTCCATGTAGAAAATCCAAAAGCTTTCAACAAAAGAACTCCTGGACCTTATAAGTAATTACAGCAAGGTTACAGTATACTAAGCTAATATACAAAGTCTTTCACTTTCCTATATACCAGCAATGAACAAGTGGAATTTGAAATTAAAAACTCAATAGCATTTATGTTAGTGTCCCTCAAAATAAAACACTTAGATATACTTCTAACAAAATATGTACAACATCTTTATAAGGAAAACTGAAACTCTGATGAAACAAATTAAAGAAAAATTAAGTAGAGACTATTTCATGTTCATTCATGGGGAGACTCAATATTTTCAAGATGCCCATTCTTCCAAATAAGGCCTATAGATTTTATGCAATCCCAATCGAAATCTTGGCAAGTTATTTTGTGGGTATCAACCAACTGGTTATAAAGTTGCCAACACGATATTGAAGGAGAAGAATAAAGTCAGAAGACTGACACTATCCAACTTCAAGATTTACTAGAGAGTTATAGTAATCAAGATAGTGTGGTGGTGGCAAAAGAACAAATAGATCAATCCAGAAACAGATAAATATTATCAAGTAGCATCTGCCAAAGGAACAAAGATGATACAATAGGGAAAAAATAGTCTTTTTAATAAATGTTGCTGGAACTCCTGGACATCCACATGCAGAAAAAAAGAGTCTATTGACAGAAACCTTATAGTCTTCACAAAATTTTACTCAAAATGGGTCATAGACCCAAATGTAAGATGTGAAATTACAAAACTCCTAGATGATGTAGGAGGAAATCGAGGTGATCTTGGGTATTGTAATGACTTTTTAGATACAACATCAAAGACATAACCCATGAAATAAATAATGGATAAGCTAAACTTCATTAAAATTTAAAACTTCTGCTTTCCAAAAAGACACTATCAAGAGAATGGGAAGATGAGCCATTGACAGGGAGAAAATATTTGCAAAACAGTGTATCTGATAAAGCAATGTTGTTCAAAATATGCAAAGAATTATTAAAACTCAACAGTAAGAAAGTAAAAAACCAGTTAAAAATTTGGCAAATACCTGAACAGACATCTCACCAAATAAAATATACACATCACAAATAAAAATATGAAAAGATGCTCATCATCAAACATCACTAGGGATTTGCAATTAAAACAATGAGATACCACTACCCATCTATTAGAATGGCCCAAATCCAGAACTCTGACAACACCAAATATTGGCAAGGATGTGGAGCAACAGGAATTTTTGCTCACTGCTGACGGAAATGTTAAATGGCAAGTCCACTTTGGAAGACAGTCTGGCAGTTTCATTACAAAACAAAATATACCGTTCCGACCCAGCAATTGCACTCCTTGATGTTTACCCAAATGAGTTGAATACTTAGGTCTATACCAAAATGTCTGTGGGAGCTATATTCATAATTGCCACAACTTGGAAACAATCAGGATATCCTTCAGTGAGTGAGTAAATAAATAAATGGTGGTACATCCAGGCAATGGAATATTATTCAGTGCTGAAAAGAAACAAGTTACCAAGCCATGAGAAGACATGAAAGGACATTAAATATGTATTACTAATGAAAGAAGGAAATCTACATACTGTGTGATGCCAATTAAGAGCAAAAGGAGGAGGAATCACCATGGCTCATTTCTCCTCAAGCGGAACCCCCACATCGGCACAATTCTAGAATTGTCTCCCACCTACCTGGGCAGCACCCCTATCAGTTGTCCTGACTGTTCTAGTCTGGTCTGTCCATGAAAGACAACCCCAAACTCTGAGAATTTTGCTGTTTTTTTATCTTTTTTTTTAATAATTAAAAATAGTCATTCAGCCTCATCAAAGCCTCTGATTAGTCCCCTTCTGACATAGTTCTCCTGTGCCCTTATCAATAGGCTCTGGTAAAAGATAACACGTCTATGTCACATGACAGTTTATGAAGTATTCTGACATATCATCTTCTGGGCCAGGGGCCAAAAATCTCTATTAATTTCAGCAAAAGGAGAGCTCAGGGTCTGAGGGGTTATAAGGTCTATCTGAAGGCCACAAGCACACAAGAAACAAATTGCAGGGCCATTCCAGGAGATGAGGCCCACCAACTTCTCGGTCCTGGCTCTCAAACTGAGCATGCATCAGTATCCCAAGAGGCCTTGTTACAACGCAGATCTGGGGTGCCTGGCTGACTCAGTCAGTAGAGCATGAGACACTTGATCTTGAGGTTGTGAGTTTAAGTCCCATGTTGGGCATAGAATTTCCATTAAATAACAAAACAAAAAGACAAACCCCCCAAAACAGAACACAGATCTCTAAGGGCCGCAACCAGAGTTCCAGAGTCAGCAGGAATGAGATGGAACCAAGCTTTTGCATTTCAAACAAATTCCCAGGTAACACTGATGCTCCTGGTCTGGTGATTGCACTTCAAGAACCACTGCTCTAGAATGTTGGGAGCTATTTGAACTCACCGGTAGAGTGAAAATTCCTGGTGAGGGTACAGCAAGTTTGCACGGTCTCTTGCCCCCAGACAGCTCCCAAAAATCTACCCTCTTGAAACTTTTCATTTCTGCTTGGGCAACAAACCTCAGAGCGCTTTGCTGATTAGTGTCAGGGGTGGCCTGTCCCCCTGCCCTGTCCCTGAGGCATGATTATACCTGGTCAGGGAAAAGAGTAAACTAGATACAGCCTAATGCAACATATAATTTTCCTCTAAGCAATTAGCTGATAACTGACTAGCTTCTGGGCCTGAATCCTTTGTAAAAGTCACTACTGCAATAAAAAGCATCAATCATCTTTGGAATTATCAGAGTAGACATTATGTCTCCTGAGAACCTGTTTTTCTGGGAACTTTCTCTTAAGAGTTATAAACAGCCTAATGACCCTTACTTGTAAAAAACTGATCTTTACTAAACAATGCTTTTTGCCTCTTGGTTAAAGGTTGCTTCCTTAAGGCTAGACGTGAGGTTTTGTAAAATTACCTATGACAACATGAGTGCCTGTAGCTAAGTTTTTTATGACAATCATTACTACTAGAATTGTAACTTCTGCAGAACCCATGTCCTGAAAAATTGTAAAACTTATCTATGAGAAATCATTTACTGCTCTTTCTGGTCCTTGTACCTTTTGCCATAAATAAAGCTTGAGAACCAGACAGGCAGAGACATCTGCCAGATGGGCAGGGGTGCCAGCCAGAGATGCCTGGTGATCAGAAAGAAACTTGAGGCTCTCTCACTCTCTCTCGCTGACACTGTCCATCCCTCAGGGGAACCCTGGACCTCGTGGAGCTGGATTCCAGCACTAGAATATTCTGCAAGCAATCACATGCATTAAAGGCATGCCCCTCATTCCAGATCTAGAGAAATTCCATAAAATAAAAATAAATGTGTAACAAAAAGAAGAGGGGGAGAGAATTTTCAGGCTTGCTATGTTCCCCTCTTCTAACCCCTCACTACCAAGTCCAGAGTGTGTCAATAATAATGTACTGAGAGTTAGTTAAGTGGTCATAGCCTGAGCCTATGGGGAGATAGAGGAGAGAGGAAGGGTTTTGTGTTGTTAAATGCATTTCGAGGATAGGATCATTTTGGTCTTTTCTGCCGATATCATTACATGCTGTTCCCCTAGCAAGCTTTTGGTATCCGGACTCTACAGAAAACTCCAACTTGACTCAGATAATGAGGTAAGTTTTTATTTTTAGCAAGAAATATTCACCACTGCTAAATGTATTTGGTTTTGTTTTAGATTTAACCACGGATTAATTCTGAAAGGTACTGAAGCCAAAGGAAGAATAAATATTCCTGTTTGTTGTATAGGAGTACTGTCTTGTTAGAAGGCAGGGAAGTTAGCCAGCTGAAATCCCAAATATTTTTCATAGCAAAAATAGCATGAGTGTAGGGAGTCACTTGAATTTGAATTCTAGAACAGCCTAATAATAATGAGCACTTATTACGCACCCAACACGGCTTAACACAGAGCTACACAAATTAATTTCTGTAACATCCTCAGCAATTCTCAGAACCAGGTACTGTAAATATGTCCATTTTAGAGATGAGAAGATGGAGGTCAAATGGGATTAAATGACCTACCTAAGATCACATAGATGATTTAAGAGGTGGGATTTGAACCCACATACACTCTGCATATTGTGCTTGGGCTGTGAGTCACTATCTCTTCACCCAGTGACCCAAGCTTTCTGGCATGAATTCACAGGGCAAGACAAAAAGGAATGAAGAGATGGAGCCTGGGTTTGATGCTATGCCAGGAATGCACTGGCAAAACACAAAAACTTTCCATCTTGATTGCACTGACTTACACATGGCAACCAATAGTCTGGGACCAAGACAGGTAATCTTGGATTTTAGACGTCTATGCAACCTCATAGCTTGTCTATGTAAACTGCCTTCACACCAGCAGCAACAACAAATTAGGGACTAGTAACACCAAGCGAAATAACACCAAATGAAAGAACAGAACTCAGATTCAGAGATAACTAAGAAGAAGACAGTTCTGTTCCACCTGACTGGTCTTAGTTTCGTTAGTAGGTCTTTCTGGTATCTATCACTTCTTAGAAAAAAATAACAATTAAGATGGCTGGTGTTTGTCACATAACGAGTCATTTGTGACAATAATTGATTTCCAATAGAACACGGTGCACCCTCATAGTTTTTTTTCTTAATCTATCAAACTGGTTAGCTCCTCCACTTTTCTTTTCTTTTTTAATTGTCTAAAAACCTAGAATTGGGAAAGAGGAGAGGGAAGAGTGGAGGGTGTCACTATGGAGTGTGACCTTTCTCCTCCACCTTGTTTCCTAGGCAACCAAAGGCCTGAGCCTGAGATGAAATGACATTAGCCCAAGTTGTGTCCTCTTCGTTCCAAACTGTTTCCAAAGACCCAACTGTCAAATTTTTCAAAAGTTTCCCAGCTCTCAGTTTTGTGTTGAGAAAACAAACAACTTTAATTGGCATGCCAATTTCCATTTACAAGGAATTTTACATATTATCCTGTTTGATTCTTACAACAATTCATGAGCTCATTCAGGCAGTTATTTTAATCCTCATTTTCCAAATACAGAACCTGCCACTCAGAGAAACTCATGTTGAAGAGCTTATATTTAATAAGTGACAACATTTAAGCTTGAACTCCAGCCTACAAACTATAAGATTTTAGTTCCTTTTCTTTTTTCACTATAATATACTACCTGAACGTATAACACCGTATCGTATTTGTTCTTTTCACTGGCAGTTGAACACATCCCATATGTACTTAAAAAAAAAATAATGTGTTTTTTCCTAAGCAAACTATTAACAATATTTGAGGAATATAACAACAAAAGTTCTATTTTGAAATTTGGAAAGCAATTTCAATGCAAACATTTTAATTTTGAAAGGCTTAAAACTTATAGACTATTTTACAAATGTTATTTTCAAACGTTAATTTCTTGATTTGGCTAATTTTCCACTTTATTTTTTTTTAATTTTTTTTACTGTTTTATTTATTTTTGAGAGAGAGAGAGAGAGAGAGACCGTGTGAGCAAGGGAGGGTCAGAGAGAGAGGGAGACACAGAATCAGAAGACAGGCTTCAGGCTCTGAGCTGTCAGCACAGAGCCCGACATGGGACTCGAACCCACCAACTGCAAGATCATGACCCGAGCCGAAGTCAGACCCTTAACCAACTGAGCCACACAGGCGCCCCTAATTTTCCACTTTAAAGACATAATTAAAAATAAAATATAAATGTCAAATGATAGGTCAACAAAAAGATAAGAAAACCTTGCGAAAGGCTGATGTACCTTATCAATGAACCTTTGGGAAAGGCCAAAGATTCAGTGCTGACGGCACAAATGCAGATGTAGCTAATTTCTTGGAAAAGGTGAACAAGTGAGACCCCTCAAAACATGTAACAGTATTTCCCCCAAGGAAATAGGCAAAATCGCCGTGTTTGAGGAATGAGCCCAAATATAAGATATTTAACATAATACCAAAAAAAAAAAAAAGAGCAATGTTACCTGTTCCCATGGAAAAATAGAAACTATTCTGATTATAGTAAATGAAAAAGAAAAAGTCTAGGGAAATATTACCACAATTTCATGAGGAAGGTGAGAAGCATGGAGTGGCAAAGAAAGAAAGGGGGAAGAGAAAGAGGAGAGGAAGGTAGCAAGAGAGGAGAGAAGGAAGTATGAAAGAGAAGAGAGAAAACCGGAAGGAAAGAAAAAAGCTTCTAAAAGGCAATCAAAAATCCAGTGTGGAAGCAAACAAAAGAAGCAAATTAAAAGACTGAAAAACAGACCCTGAAATGTAATGTTTTACATTATAGCAGAATTTAGAAGTGAAGTAAAACAAGCACTCGGATATTAACTAATAATATAAAGTTTAAGAAGTATTATAGCTAGGAAAATAAAGATTAAAATGGCATTATAGAGTTAAAAAAATTAGGGGCACCTGAGAAGTTAGGTTGGCTAAGCATCGGACTCTGGGTTTCAGTGCAGGTCTTGATCTCATGGCTTTGCTTTGGCCCGTTGGCGTCAGGCTCTGTGCGGACAGCACTGAACCTGGCTGGGGTTCTTGCTCGCTCTCGCTCTCTCTCTCTCTCTCTGCCCCTCCGCCACTCCCACAGTCTGTCTCTCTCAAAATAAATAAACTTAAAAGCAGAGAATTAATAAAATTAGAAATAGCAAATAATAACAGTAATAATAATTAACATTTTGATAGTCGTCACTGTCAGGCACTGTTCTAAACACACACACACACACACATCTATACACCCACACCTGGTCCTTAAAATGTACACTATATTACACCCAACCTGACACCATAAACAAAAATTGATTTGACACAGAGCAGAGACTTACATGTGAAAGATAAATCAAGAAAGCTTCCAGAGGAAAACATAGCAGATTCTCTTCGTAACTGTAGAGTAGGCAAAGATTTCTGCCCCAAACGCCTTAACTAGAAAAAAACTGACAAGTCAGACTTGTGAAAGTGAAGCATTTCTGTTGGCCGGGGCACCTGGCTGGCTCAGTCCGGAGAACATGGAACTTGTGATCTCCAGCCTGTGAGTTTTAGCCCCACCTTGGGTGTAAATTACTTTTTTAAAAAAGGTATTTCTATTCATCCTACAGTGAGTGAAAAAGCAAGCCACAGAGTGAGAGAAGACATTCGCAGCCCTTATATCTGATAGAGGACTTGGGTCAAAAATATATGAAGAAATGCTAGAAATCAATGAGACCGGCAAACCTGCTTTGGAAAACGGCAACAGAGTTGAAGAGCACTTCATAAAAGAAGGCAGTCTGGCAGCCTGCGGGTGTGCCCAGTCTGTCTCTGCCTCACTGTGTTTGCACGGAGCAGACCCAGGGACGCCCCTGTTCCAGCCTCCGACCACCCTGCTGTCTCTTTTCCCGTCGCAGCCTTCAGAGCTCCCAGCCGTCCTTTCCTTCCAGGACCTGCGCACACAGTATTCGGAACCCAGGGCCTGGCTGCCCACCCACCATGAGCTCCCAGACTGCTCAGCATTCTTCTAGGAAGTGAAGGCCCCATCACCAGCCTGGCCAACAGGCATCTGTGAGGCTCCCCCACCTACTTCACTCTGGGCTTCTATTTCCACCGTGACCTAGTGACTCTGGGGGACAGGGGTCACCGTCAGTGGGTGAGGAGCAGCCTGAGGCTCTCAAAGATGCAAAACCGCACTTCCACCGCGCGGCGCCCTCTCCCAGGAGTGCTGAAGCCTGGCAAGGTGAGTGGGGTACCAGCCGGGACTCCATGGAGGCCACCCTGGTCCTGGAGAAGAAACCCTGGGGGTGGCATGCTCTGGGTTCTGCCCGCAGACCCCCAGCCCTGTGACTCCCCGGGAGAACCACTTTCTAGGTGAGGAAGGGAAAATTCATCAAGAAGATGGTGCTCCCCTGACTCACCTCTCAGGCTGGCGTCACTGCCAAAGGCCCATCCTCTAGCAGGACTAGGAACCTCCCAGCTGCCTTTGAGGGGTCCCCTCTGGTATCCTGTGGTGCCAGGGCTTCTGCCTGTGCCTCTCCCTGCAGCCACTAGGCAGCTTTTTAAACGCCCCCCCGCCCCCCCCCCGCCCCCGAGCCCTCTCCCAAGCTGGGGCCATATGGAAACAATAAAGCTTTTTGCAGGGGAAAAAAAAAAATCACCAAATAGAAAGGAAAGAAAAGAAAGTGGAATGACCAATAAGTATATGTAAAGATGCTTAACATCACCAGCCATCAGTGACCAGCAAAATAAAACCTCAGTGAAGATTCCCCTGTATCCCTACAAATGTCTGTAATGGAGACTGCTGATGTTACCCAGTATTGGAGAGCATGTTGAGCACCTTGGTCAGTTCTATATGATTTGCAGGGAGATGGAAAATCTCCCTAAAATCAAATTTAAGGTTCCATTTGATAATATGTAATTGGCTTTTAATTCAAAAATATCTGCTTTATAGGTAACTTATTCACTCCTGGGAATCTTGTTACATATGCTCTTTCAAAAACCTGGAAACTTAGTTTTTGTTTTTAATTGACTTGTATTTCAAATACGCTGAAGAAATTTACATTGCAGAGGAATTCTGAGGTGGATGCCTGTTTCTTCCTTGCTTTGAATAAGCCACATGGTGTGTTTCCTAATTAAACACAGTAATAGTATATAACTGACATGTTCACATAGTCATTAAGACAGCACAGATATAAAGAACATAGCTAATTATTTTATCCAATTCCTCCCCTTTCACACTTCCATCCCCTTAAAGTAATGTGCGTAAAGAGCCCAGTACTTCTCTTCCTGCATTCTTTTCCAAACCTAAACACAAGAATTTATAAAAAATTACAGAGATGCTTATTTTCTGGCAGTGGGATGATGTTGTATACATGTTTCCGAAACTTGTGTTCTCACGGAACAAAATACACCATAAATAACCATGGAGGTCAGCACTACAGACCTAACTCTCTTTGGAGTAAAAGCTTCCGTTGTCTAGATGCTCGGAAGTTCTGCTGGTGACAGCAGTCTCCCCTGGGCACTCCCTTGGCATCAGAGAACTGCCTCATCCAAGGCGATGCCTCTTCCCAGTGACTGGCCGCAGCCAATGATTGACTACTTTGGGAATACAAAAGCCAGCCTCGTCTCCACTGGGGGTGAATCTGAGCAGCTGTCTCAGCTGCAGGGCACCCCCAGAGCACTGGCTGAGGCCTCGGTGGAAATCTTTTGTGGGTCAGCTTGTCCTTCTGCCCCGCCTTGCCTTCTCTCACCTCCTATTTGGGGTGTCTCCCGAGAGCTCCATCCAAAACCCTTCATGCAACTCCCCCTCGCCATGTCTGTTTCAACCTGAACTAAGACATTCGGTGATGTGAGGAGATGGAGGTAGGTAATGGGGAAGTAAATAAATAAGACGGTTGAGAGATATTATATAGATTTTTATAATGATTTTAGTGCATCACGAATTGGGGCAATGATTCTTGAAGTGTGGTGCTTGGACCATTAGCACCGGCACAGAATCACTTCAAACTGGTTAGAAATACAGATTCTTAGGGGCCACCCCAGAGCTATTAAGTCGGTAACTCTTGGAGGGTTGGTCAAGGCATCTGTATTTTAACAACTCTCTCAGGTGATTCTGATGTCACCTGACGGATGTTTGAAAACCACTGGCGTAGGGAGTATGAGTCATTCAACACTCAATACCTAATATGAAAAACAAGAGGACACATGTGTCATTGATGGCAGACATGATTATAGAGTACGAATTATAAAACTGAGCATTTAGGGGCACCCGGATGGCTCAGTCAGTTAAGCGTCTGACTTTGGCTCAGGTCATGTTCTCACAGTGTGTGGGTTCGAGCCCTGTGTCAGGCTCCGTGCTGACGGCTCAGAGCCTGGAGCCTGCTTCAGATTCTGTGTCTCCCTCTCTCTCTTACCCTCCCTCACTTGAGCTCTGTCACTCCCAAAAATTGAAATAAAAAAAATTTTTTAACTGAGCATTTAGCCTTTATTCTCCTATTTCTGGGCTACTATGCAGATTACGTATTTATTGTGGAATCAGTTACTGAAGCATGTTAGAAGTATGCAGATGTGAACATCCAGCCGTGGAGACAGTAATTTCCTTTCCACAGGAAGAGTCAAGTGGCTTGAAATAGAATAGAAGCAGCCATCCCAGAGCCCTGTGACCACTCCTGATGATCAAATCTCACTTCTTTTTTTGTTTGTTTGTTTTTGTTTTAATATTTTATTTGTTGTAAGTAACCTTCCAGTACGGGGCTTGAACTCTTTACCCTGAGATCAAGGGTACCTACTGAGCCATCCAGGTGCCCCTAAATCCTACCTCTTTACAGTGAACTACATGGAAATCCCACTGATTAATTTCTATTAAGAGCTGTCATAACCTGTCCAGGTTAAATACCTCTTAAGGCACAGTGGGTCCTCAGTGAGGAACTCAAGATGAGAGAGGAGTAAATTGGATAAGAAAGAGCTTAAACAGTGATATTTAATATAGCTGGAAGGCTGGCTTCCAAGAAGGGTGACTGTCAATGCAAATTACCACCTTGGACACAGCAGACTAAATCTAGTCATCACTAGATTTAGATTTACTAAATTTAGATGACTAAACTTAGATTTACTAAATTTAGATTTACTAAATCTAGTAATCACTAACCAAGAAGGTAGACTTCCATTTAATGGATTGATGTCACAAGAGGTCCCCCTCAAGGAGAGGATGTGTGACCACATTTAGCATCCAATAGAGAGTAAATACAATTTTAAATATATATTTTTTAAAAAGTTGTATTGAGGGGTACCTTCGTGGCTCAGGCAGGTAAATGTCCAACTCTTGATTTTGGTTCAGGTCACGATCTCACAGTCCTGAGATTGAGCCCCGCATCCAGCTCCATACTGGGCATGGAGCTTGCTTACGATTCTCTCCCTTTTTCTCACACCCCCTGTCTCAAAAAAAAAAAATGTATTGAGGCAGAAACATAGAAAACATAAGGACAGGAGTCCTAAACTCTGAATTGAAGATTAGTAAATGCATGATAGATGAAGGAGAATTTCACCATACTTGAAAACATGGTCTGAGAGTCAGTAAAATCTGTTTTTAGAATCAGCTAAATAAAGCTAAGCACAATATAACAATATCAGTAGCATGAGACTATTTCAAACTTCATGTTGTGAAGCTCAGTTAAATCACCTGTGTCAGCAGGTCAGCTGGGCCAGGCAGAGTCTGGTTGGCCCAGATTCCTCTCCATATGTCTCATTCTAGGGCTCCCACTGAGGGGCCAGCAGCCAGATAAGAAAAGCTCTTTTTCGTGGCAACGACAGGCACAAGAGTACTTGACCAAGTCCAGGAGCAGATTTCCAGCCTCTGTTTACCATCTCACCTGCTAATCTCCAAAGCAAGTTACATGGTGGAGCTCACAGTCAAAGATTAAGGAAGAAGACTCTTCCCATGGTGATGGGGAAAACTGCCAAAGTATATGTCCGCTGACCTGATTACTGAACGGGATGAAGTATTGGGGCCAACACTTCAATCTCTTAATAATTCAATAACTCAATCTCTTAAGTTACCTTAAGCAGGAAACAGAAACTGTTTTCCCATCAGCAAATGGCAATAACAGTAGCAAATTCACAGTCTTAAAAGGGGTTAATAAGTTGCCAGATAATCATAACTGATGGACAAAAAGAAAAAAGAAAATTATCTGTCACTTGCTTATTACTAAATATTTATTCCAGCCACTGTGATATGTCCTAGAAAGAGCTACTTATAGACAGCTACTATTATAGAGTGCTATTACTTAGCTCAGGGTCTGATAGGGGAGACCAAGAGATAAAAATATAAAGCACAATGTATGAACAGTTTGTTAAAATTTATCAACATATGTACCCATGATATGTGCATTTCTGATACATCTCAATAAAAAGTATTGAAACTTTTTACTAAGTGTAATAGGTAAAGTGATAGGGGTAAGTAGTAGGTATGGTGATAGCACAGAAGACAGAGAGTCCAACTCTGTTTGTATCCAGGAAGACCTCCCCATGGAAAAGATTCATGAGCATGAGTTTGAAAAGAAAGAGTAGACAAGATAGAGGTTGCTAAGGTGGTTGGGCTGGAAAGGTAAGCAGATTGAACATATTCTAGGAAGAGAAAACGTCGTCTGCAAGGTGAATGAGCTCTCAGTGATTAATTCCAAGCAGTGTGGGAATTCAGTGTGTTTAGAGACCAAGACAGAAGTCAGTCACAGAGCTAGGTCACACAAGACAGGAGTGATCTGCAGTCATTCAACCAATGACTCCAGACACTCTAGAGGGGGCTTGGACAGGAGCTAATGTCAAGTTCCATCTGCCAGTTAGAGTAGAGCTCACTGTACACTGTCAAGCCCCATTCTCGTTGATCCTAGGACTGAGCAGGACCTGACTCTACTGAAAAGTTGTAAAATTTTTCCTCTAGGAATAAAAGACCAACTACCATAGCCTTAAGATGTGGGTTTTAAGATATACACTATATTTCAAGATCTTGTAAGCAAAACACTTATAACCTCTCAGAAAAACAAAGTATGTTGAGAAGAGTCCTTATTCTAAATGTAAAGGATTCAGAAACATGTAGAAATATTAATAATTTCAAGAACTTAAAAATACTCTTCATTGTTAAAAATCTTCTTACAAAGGAAATCCCAAGATGAAAACTAGTTTTACTAGAAAATTCTACTCAAACTTCAAGGTACAGATAACTTTAATCTTAAACAATAGATAACTCCCTCTAATTAATTTTATGAGATAGTATAACCTTGATACCCACATCAGTAAGGACATAATGAAAAAGGAAACTTGTGAATTGATCTCACTCATTAATATGTATGAAAAAATCCTAAATGAAATATTAGCAAGTCAATTCCAACAGTGTACAGCAAAGATATATCGTGATCAAGTTGAGTTTTTCCTGGGTGTGCAAAGTACATTTAAATTACAAAATCAATGACTGTAATTCACAACATTAACAGGAGAAAGGAAAAAACTGTGGTCATCTGAATAGATGCATAAAAGCATTCAATATAAGTCATGTATATTTATGATAAAAAAAACTATTCCCAAGTAAATAGCTTGGAACTTCTTTAACCTCATAAAGACAGAGACTATGATTTGCCTCTCCTTCTTTCTTAGGTAAATAATCTTGCAATTTGGGAAAGAATAGCTATGTGGGCTATAATAAAACGACATTTATTAACTTCACTTGTAGCTGGTTATGGGTGTCTATGAAACCTAAGGACAAATTTTATGTGAGACCTCTGAGAAGTCCTCTTAACAGGAACTGATTCTGTTTCTCTTTCGTTTTTGTTTTTTTGTTTTCTGGGGTTTTTTTTTATTTACTAACTTCCTCCTTCTTGCTCCTCAAATGGATACTGTGACAACCCAGCAGCTATTTGGGGCCATGAAATGACCTTGTAAGGACAATTGGTAAGAGGAACAGTGGAGGAAAAGATCAAAGAGCTACATTCCTCGTGATTTTATGTAGCTGCTGGGCCCATCCTTGGACTGCTTACTTCTATACTATTTTAAATAATTGAATAGATCTCCCTGTAGATAAACTACTCTTGTTTTAGATTTTCTAAAAACAAATTGTGATGAATATAATCTGGATACAACTTTAATATAGAATTTGCCAAAAAGAAAACTCAGGAATAAGCATCACACTTCAAAGTTAAACATTAAAAGTATTTATTTTAGGGGCTCCTAGGAGGCTTACTTGGTTAAGTGTCTGATGCTTGATTTTGGTTCAGGTCATGATCTCAGGGTTCATGAGTGTGAGCTCCAATTCAGGGCTTCTGTCAGTGTAGAACTTGCTTGGGATTCTCTCTTTCTCTTGCTCTCTTTGCCCCTCCCCTGCCCATGCTTGGGCTCTCTTTCTCTCAAAATAAATAAATAAACTTTAAAAAAATAAAAGTATTTATTTTAAAATCAAAGTCAAACAAGACTCAGGACTTCTGATTAGTATCATACTGGAAATTCTAGCCAGTTAATAAAGAGGTATAAAAATACATAGTTTTCAAAAGAAGAAAACAGAACTTTGGTATTTGCAGATAAGGAAAAAAGAATAATCTACAAATACATTATTAGAATTAAGAAGAGGATTTAGCAACATTAGTGGATTCATTCTGAATAGCAGGACAAAGGTAGAAATTTTAATTTAAAATGACTTAAGAATGGAGTGCTCTGGGGCGCCTGGGTGGCTCAGTCAGTTAAGCCTCCGACTTCGGCTCAGGTCAGATCTCACATTCATGGGTTCGAGCCCCGCATCAGGCTCTGTGCTGATAGCTAGCTCAGAGCCTGGAGCCTGCTTCCGGTTCTGTGTCTCCTTCTCTCTCTGCCCCTCCCGCTCTCATGCTCTGTCTCTCTCTGTATCAAAAATAAATAAAACATTAAAAAAAAGAAGAATGGAGTGCTCTGCTGGCTCAGTCAGTAGACCTTATGACTCTTGATCTCAGGATTGTGAGTTTGAGCCCCATTTTGGGTATAGAGATTACTCAAAAATAAAACCTTTGAGGTACCTGAATGGCTCAGTTGGTTAAGCATCAGGCTCTTGATCTCGACTCAGATCATGAGGTCATGGATCATGGGTTTGAACCCCGCATTGGTCTCTGAGCTGATAGTTCAGAGCCTGCTTAAGATTCTCTCTCTACACACACTCACTCTCTCTGCCCCTCCCCCAGCTCACTCTCTCTCCCAAAAATAAATAAACTTAAAAAAAAATCTTTAAAATTAATTAATTAATTAATTGACATAAAATATAAGGAACCTAGGAATAAATTTAACAAAAGATGTGCAAAACCTTTCTGGAAAAAATTAGAATGTCTTGTTAAAAGACAACACAGAAATTCTAAATAAGCGTGTCATGTCATGTTCATAGTTTAAAAAAGTACAATACTATGAAGGTGATCCTTTTTCTCCAATTGATCTACATAGTTCAATGTAATTATAACAAAATTTCCAAGAGTATTTTTTTTTTGGTCTTCATAAACAAATTCTAAATATAGACAGAAAAACAAAAGACCAAGAATAGATAAGATATTAACTAATAAAGACAATGGACGGCATGATAGATCTACCTTTTTTATAAAATCATAGAGGTTAAGATGTTAAGGGTATTTCTCAAGCAATAATCAAACAGGGCAATGGAAGAGAATCCAAGAAACAAAATAATATAAAAATGGAAACTTGTTTTATGATAGAGCTTCCATTTCATCTCAAATGGTTAGGCTAATCAAAAATTGCACTAGAAAATTGGTCATTTACATGGAAGAAAATAAAATCAATTCAAAGTATGTTAAGGGCTTAAATTTCAAACTGAAAACTTTGAATACTTTACAGAAGATAATAGAGTAGAAAGTCTTTATAATTTCAGGATAAAGAAATAATTATTTTAAAAACATACAGATGATGAAAATATCAAGAATATAACAGAATTTTTGCATTAAAATGAATATTTTCCATGAAATGAGTTTCTAAAGAATGAAAAGATAAGCCATAAGCAGATGTAAAATATTTACAACACTTAGAATTGACAAAGGATTTAGTAAGCAGACTGTACAAAATTTCTGTAATACAACAGGAAAAAAATACCCAACCAAAAAATAGGCAAAATTACTGAACTGGCTTTCACAAAAAAGAAAATGTGAATGATAACAAACACATGAAATCATGGTAATCTTTCTAATAAGGGAACAAGGAAATGCAAATTAAACTACAATGAAACATACTTTTACTCGACACAATTGGCAGAAAATTATCTGACAATACCAACTTTCGGTGAGGCAGTGATGTAATGGGTCATCATTTTTGCTGCTGATGGGCATGTATACTTCTACTACCATTTGGAAAACAATTCAGCATTATTTACAACACTTGAAGATATGCACAATTGATTAACCAGAAAGTTCTTTCCCAGTGAAAACCCAAAATGTTTACATGTATATTTTAGGAGACAAATACACAATGACCATAGCAGCATTATTATTATTTTCTTTTTAGTAAAAGCCTACAAACAACACAAATGTTCATCTACAAAATGATAGATAAACACATTGTGGTGTGTTTATACAAAGGAATGCTATACAGCAGTAAAATGATTGAACTACAACTATCCAGATTAACATGGGAAAATCTGTAGTAAAAACTTGCACCAAGTTTCAGAACAAGACATTCAATATCATTCTATTAAAGTTCAAAACCATGCAAAGCAAAATAATACATTTTAATCATAAATGCTTATAAAGGAATTCATGGGACTGATATGAACAATGTCCTAAACGGTACTCACCTGTAGATATGGGGGTAAAGAATGGCGAAGAGCAAGCAGGGTCTTCAAATACAATGGTAATGTATCCTTTCTTAATCTTGATAGGCAGGTTTTATTTATTATTATTTACATTATTAATATATAGTTTTCTATAGGTATGA
Organism: Suricata suricatta; assembly: GCF_006229205.1. Taxonomy (NCBI): domain Eukaryota; kingdom Metazoa; phylum Chordata; class Mammalia; order Carnivora; family Herpestidae; genus Suricata; species Suricata suricatta. Next base: position 132,958,430 of record NC_043704.1, read on the forward strand.
AATATTTCACATTTAAAAAAAACAAAGGCAGGGGCACCTGGATGGCTCAGTCAGTTAAGCGTCCAACTTCAGCTCAGGTCATAATCTCATGGTTTGTGAGTTCAAGCCCGGCATCGGCCTCTGTGCTCACAACTCAGAACCTGGAGCTTGCTTTGGATTCTGTCTCCCTCTCTCTCTGCCCCTCCCCCACTCATGCTCTGTCTCTCTCTCTCTCTCTCTCAAAAATAAATAAACATTAAAACAAAACAAAGGCATATAACAAAAAGAGTGACAATGCCCACAAGTGACTACCAGGCTCTCTAAACATAATTACTTTGAAGAGAACAAATGTTCTAACAACTTTATGACCCTCTCTGGGTAAAAATGATGGCTTCTGATACCATTTGATTACAACCATCCTTTTCTCAGTGGATACACTGAGGGGCAGCATTGTATTTCTACCCCTTTTCCCATCAGCTTTCTGATAGACCATTTAAACAGTAAGTAAGCATAATCTCTGGACACGTTGATTTCTCACAGGAATTTTCAAAGCATGGCGTGTTCCTTTCTTTTGTGGGAAAAATACAAATTTCATGTAGGAATAGGAAATTCAGGACCTTAATAGTAAATATAATAACAATACTGTTAAATATATATGTTACTATATTTAAGCTGAGCAAATTTTTGAATTTCACATGTATTTACTCATTTGTCTCTCTAATAACCCTAGGGGTAAGAATTATTATCCCTGGTTACACTGTGTTTTGAGGAGAATTGTATATTCTGAAATTATCCACACTATTTTTATCCCAAATTTTCTCCAGAAATGAGAATATGCCCATGACTGAGGCCAGAGACTTGAGCCTGTAAACATAGCTCTCCAAGAATCTTAAATAGTTGATGGGAGGGCATTCCATTGTCCGTTGCCTGGCTCCTTCTATGTCTGTCCAAGCCTCGTCTTAATCAGTATGACAAGCCCATGCATCTGAATTCAATCCCTTTTGATACTGTTCTCTTATCCTTCATTCCAGGGAACCCACTTTATTCCTGTATCTCAGACCACAAATAAATTATAAAACAGATTTCCAGATATATATAACTAAGGCAATTGTTCAGAGCGGTAGGGAAGAGATGCTAATTTCAACAAATAGTGCTAGATTAATTGTTTACCCATATCGAAAAAGCATAGTATATTGATTCCTACCTCACACTGCACAAAAATTAAATCTAAATGGATTGCAAATCTATATATGGAAAGTAAAACCCAAAACTTTAAAAGGAAACATAGAATAATGTATTTGAGGCTTTGGGGTATACAGAAATTTTTTGAACAAGGTAAAAAATGCTTCAACCATAAATTTTTTAAAAAATAATGTATAAAAATAAGAAATTCTATGTATCAAAAAGGAACCATGAAGAAGTCAAAAAGCAAGATCTTGACTAAAAGCATATGTTTGGAATGCACACATTCAACAAATAATTTTTATCTTGAACACAAATATTTCCTATAAGTTAATAGCAAAATCAAGGATAACCCTATAGAAAAATGTGCAAAAGACTTCAAAAGATACGTTATAAAAGATTACCAAATGCCCAAAAAGCATTTGAAAGAAGTAATGTATTTCATTAGCCATAAGTGAAATGCAATAAAACCACAATGAGACGCTATATACACCTACTAGAATTGCTAAAATGTAAAAGGCAGACACCATCAAGTTTTGATCTGGGTGTGGACTGATTGTAACTCCCGTGCCCAGTTCATGGAAATGTAAATCAGTATAAGCACTCTGTATCTGGCAGTATTCATTAAGTTTAATACATGAGTGCTTTATGACCCAGAATTTCCATTCCTATATATGTAAACAGATGCATGCTTACAAAAGATATATAGAATGTTCATGGTAGTAATTTTAATAGCCTAAAACACACAACTAGCAAACACTCATCAAAAGTTAGATGGAAGGTAGGGTGCCTGAGTGGCTCAGTAAGTTTAAGCATCCGACTTCAACTCAGGTCCAATCTCTCAGCTCATGAGTTTGAGCCCTGCATCAGGCTCTGTGCCGACAGCTTGGAGCTTGGAGCTTGGAGCCTGCTTCAGATTCTGTGTCTCAGTCTCTCTCTCTCTCTCTCTGCCCCTCCCTGGCTCATGCTCTGTCTGTCTCAAAATAAATAAGCATTTAAAACAAATTTTTTAAAAAGTTAGATGGAAGGGGACACCTGGGTGGCTCATTCTTTTGAGCATCTGACCTCCATCAGGCTCAGGCTCTGCACCAACAGCACGGGGCCTGCTTGGGATTCTCTCTTCCTCTCTCTCTCTCCACCCCTCCCCCTGCTTTAAAAAAAAATTAGATAGAAGAATAAGATGTAGTAATCACACACAGAATAATACTGTACACTTTTGAGAATAAACCATGAGCAAGTCTCAGAAACATAATATTGAAAGAAAGCAGACACACAATATATATATACTATATGAGTTCTTACATATAAAGTGCATCTATAGGGAAAACTGGTCTACTAGGGAGAAATCAGGATAGTGATTCCTTGGTGAAGGGATGCACGGTGTAGCGTCTGGAAGGAGGGAGGGCCTTCTGGGGTGTTGGGTATAGATATACTAAGTTGGTAAATATTCATCGAAATGTACAATTTTGAAATGTGAACCTTTATATATGCACACTATACTTTGATAAAATAAAGTCCCAGCTCATGATGACATTACAGTCCATGCAGGTGGGGACTTGCTTGCCTGAGACAGAAAACGAACACAGAGACAGGAGTAGCGTTCTGGAATTTTGACGTAAGTGGAGCAGGGCAACAGATGGATTTACTGTGAAGCCAAGAACACTTCAAATTTCAGGGCTCCTCCCGGCACCCGACCACACCAGTTCACGCCACATTACTCTGCAGTTGGCTGTGGCATGATACATGTATTTCAGGCTTCCTTGTGGTGCAGGTGACGCAGACATCTCTGAAAAGCCCCTGCAGAGGAAATCGTTTGGAAGAGAAAAGACTCATTTCCTCTTGTGAATGGATTCTTTATCTCCTTTGGGAAGACCGCCACACAGTTATATGAACACATCAGACACCTCTGAAGGCTTAGGAAAGCTAAAGTAAATTAAATGTGATGGAAAGAATCAAAAACTATGAGCTAGCTAACTGTTGTATTTCCCATGGTCAAAGGGAAAGGTACTTAGGAATTCAAACCTTTCACAGAGAATATGTTTGTAGGTGTCCCCATGTTGTAATTCCTGTTCCCTTTATTCTCACTTGCTTTCTTTCCAGAGTAATGTGAACTGACCCTCAGATATGAAAATCTTGATCCATCTTTGGGAAACCTCTTCCCTTACCTATTGGTTGTTAGAGTTATCCCAGCCTTCATCTGTCCCCTTCCCCTTAGGGTTCATTGCCTCAATTCTGAGTTATTTGACCTGAAGTACTTCCCTGGAGACTCTTAAAGAACAGTTCCGGTTGACTTTGGTGTTCTGTTTTTGTTTTTGTTTTTTTTGTTGTTGTTAATTTTTATGTTAGAGAGAGAGGGAGCATGGGCAGGGGAGAGGAGCAGAGGAAGAGAGAGAGAGGGAGGGAGGGAGATGGAGAGAGAGAATCTTAAGCAGGCTCCATGCTCAGTGCAGAGCCCAGTGCTGGGCCCGATCCCATGACCCTGGGATCATGACCTGAGCCAAAATCAAGAGTCAGATGCTTGCAGAACCTGGATGGCTCAGTCAGATGAGCATCCGACTTTGGCTCAGGTCATGATCCCACAGTTTGTGGGTTTGAGCCCTGCATCAAGCTCTGCGCTGATAGCTTGCTCAGAGCCTGGAGCCTGCTTTGAAATCTGTGTCTCTTTGCTCTCTGCCCCTCCCCCACTTGCTCTCTGCCTCTCTCTGTCTCTCAAAAATAAATAAATGTAAAAAAATAAATAAAATAAAAAAGTCAGATGCTCCACCGACTGAGCCACCTAGGTGCCCCTTGACTTTGGTGTTCGAAGCTTCCTCAGCACAACTGGGAATAACCCTCACCAAATTCAGCCATTTCCCAGGTCTTCCAGCCACTGTGAATCACAGCTATTTCTTTATTTTTTTTTTCAAGTCTTCAGTGGGTCACTGATCATATAAACATATTTGCACCCACAATGTAAGCAAAGACTAATTCTCAAATATCCATGATCAAAACCATCTAAACTTGGAATGGAGATGATGTCCTCATCGTGCCGTGGCCTTCAAGGGCATTCCAGCCTACAATAAACTCTGCACTTCTGTGGTGGTGCAGAGCCCCTGCATTCTTTTCTGCATTTCCTCTCCTCCTCCTGCCAGCCTTCTAACTTCAGTCCACAATGTTGCGGGGTGATTACGAAAAGACCACCAATGTCGAATAGAAGCAAGGTATAATTTTATTCACGGCCGCATGCTTTTATCACTGCTGGGCCAAACCTGATCTCCCTGGTGTTAAGGAGCAGAGAATGGCCCCGAACAAAGACGGTAGTGAGATTATATGGACAGAACATGTCATCATTTAGTTAACCAATTACAATTCATAGCATTCCTTGGTAGCCAATTACATTGTAATACACAGATGTTCGTTTTTGGCAGGAACCTATCATTTTAAGGTTCTTTGTCCCTTTAGCATGACCAGTCATAGTTAGACACCTAAGATACCGTGAGAGACAGTGACCAGGTGACTTTCACCTGTGGACTTTGCTTCAGCCAGGTCTTCGTAGAGGGGAGGTTACTCAACAGAATCTTGAAAAACAAGTTAAACTTCAGGTTACAATGTTCCTTATCGAGTTACATTCCTAGGGTCTTTCCAGATTGCCCAATCTTTAGTTATTCACCAGAGTGGGAGTTTAAACCGAACTTATATATAGTAAGCTCTCTGATGTCTTATAAATTGACCTATTACATTCCATAAGTTGACCTATAACATACAAGGCCTACTAGAAACAAAGAAGCTGCCCATTACTGAGTGAGGTGTTCCGCTAGACCTATAAGGACAAAGCTGAAATCTCAAAAGAATACTTTGTAGGGACAGGATTAACTTTAGACATGACACCAAGCTGTTTTCCCTTGCTCAGTGTATGTGTGTGTGTTACAGATTGTTGCTGGCAAGCAAGGATGACATCGTCATAGAATTGATTACATTCTTGCTGTTCCCTTGGCCTACAACAGTGGATCTCATCTGTGGTCCCAGACAAGAGAAGCGGCAGGACCTGGGAACTTGCTAGATGTTAAAATTCTCAGGCCCCGCTGCCAAACTTCTCAATCCAAAACTCCAGGGGTGGGGCCCAGTAATCTAGAACCTCCACCCCACTTCCTTCTAGCTCTCTGCCTGCTGAGAATGGCCCCAAATATCACACCTCTTCGTGACCTCTTCCCCAAACAAAACCCTGTTTGCTAGGCAGAGGAGAAGTGCCCTGAATTCCTCAGTCCTCCGCGCCTTCAGGGCAATTTGGACATATGTACAACACTCCGTTATAGCACATATCACATTTTCTAAAATAGCAGTTTTCCACCCACTCCCACCCACTTCTATTTCAACTTAGTTGCATCTTATTTTGCCAGCCGCAGTCAAAGGTGTAACAGAGGAGCGCTCCTTCGCCGACAGTGTTGGCCTGGTAGTCATGCGTGTTGAAGTGAGTCACTGGAGAAAGACAGCCTCGATGACACCGCCCTGAAATTTTCATAGACATCTCTTTCTCCGTCCTCAAGCCTCAAGAGAAGCAGAACCCAATAAAGTAGTTATTAAGGAAAGAAAGAAGTTGATGAGCTGGAGAAGATTAAAAAGCAGATCAGTGATCAGGATGAATGCTGAATCGTTGGCCTCTTGCTGGGTTTAGACTGCTCTGCCATTTCTTAATTAAGCAGTCTTTTGCTGTTGGCATTCTGAAGGCTTCAGAATCCGTGTTTCTCATATATTGGGTTGCATAGCTTCACCTTTTAAAGGAAACCTGTGGTTAGAAGCCTCTGAACCAGATATGGGCGTTTGAGATATACATGCAAACATGCTCACGGTGTCTCATTGGGATGGCTTCTTGATTATAAATGAGGTGCTTTGGGAGACTACAGAATTCCTTTATAGCTAACTGAGTAAATCAGAAAATGCGCAGGCAGACTATAACCAATTTTTAAAAGTAAGTACTAAGGGTGTAAATTGTGGGAGAATTCAGCTCACTTTCCATTCTGCGTTGGTAAATCAGAGCTGGGTACTTGGAGCTGTATCTGAGATCTCTGCAAATCAATTAATTCCTGTTTTTGTTTTGTATTGGGATCAGCTCCATGAAATGCTTTTCATACAACTGGGCTTTTGTGTGACAGCCAAGGAGCTGGATTTTCCTTGCAGATAATGTTTTTGAAAAATCGAGTCAATTGTTTTCATGGCTCTTCTCTCCTGGTATTTTCAAGACAATGTAATGCTTTCTTATCATTGACTCTCATTACTTTGAAGTTTATTGATAATGAAAAGGAGCAACAAGTCCTAACTGATAATGGACAATAAGGGAATGAAACTCTAAGGCATTCCTAAAATATTTATCATGTATCACATAATTTAGTTATGCAATTGTACACTATTCCAAATAATAGAAATAAGCATTTCTCAATGCTTCTGTTTATTTTTCTGCTTATGGTTTTTATTTAAATATTTTGTAAATGGATAACAAAAGGACATCTTCCCATCATGCTCTTTTAACAATTAATAGTAATAATCATTAAAAAATAAAAATAATGCATGTCTCTTTTGGATCATCAGAAATTGAAACATAAGCATATAATAAAAAGATACAATCACACATAATCCCATTATTAAGGAAAAATCTGTTATTAATACTATCATGAAGACTTTTCCAGTCATTTTCTCTTTTTTAAAGTGTTTGTTTATTTTGAGGGAGAGAGAAAGAGAGAGAAGACACACCGAATCCGAAGCAGGCTCCAGGCTTTGAGCTGTCAGCACAGAGCCTGACGCGGGGTCCCAACTCACAGGTGTGAGATCATGACCCGAACCAAAGTTGGAAGCTCAACTGCTATTTTAAGATGCAGTCAATACAATATATCATCAATGAGTTCGCTCCCACTTCCTTCATTTTTAAGTCTTTGAAATCTGATTGGTCTTTTACACGCAGCACATCTTAACTCTGATCAGACACATATCAGGTGCTGGATAGCTGCAGGTGGCTAGTACCCACCACACAGGATGGTGTAGCTCTCTTTGGTGGCTCATGCCTTACTTGGCTGCAGTAAATCTCAAACAAGCACGACAGTTAAACTAGTGTTCAAAGGCATATGGTTTCCTTCACATGACCCCTCTTGCACCATTTTATTCCTTTCTCCTATCCATCATGTTTTCCCACAGGATTCTAAGAGAAGTTTCACATAAAAATTCCCAATAGTCTGGAGGTGCCAGCTCAAAGACCCCCACCCAACCCTATCCCTGCTGCTCCCACCCTCATTCCTATCCTCAGCAGCCTAGGGCTCTGGAACTTTGGTCCTGAACCTCCTGCTTAGCCATTTTGTGCCCTCTTCTAAAGAAATTTCCCCCTCTCTGGGCCTCATTCTTCTGCCTCATTTCTTGGAGTCATGCTTCTAGAGGTATTTTTTTTTAATTCTTTAATGTTTTATTTATTTTTAAGAGAGAGAGAGAGAGAGAGAGAGAGAGACAGTGTGAGCAGGGGAGGGTCGGAGAGAGAGGGAGACACAGAATCTGAAGACAATCTCCAGGCTCTAAGCTAGCTGTCAGTACAGAGCCTGATGTGGGGCTCGAACCCACAATGTGAGATCATGACCTGAGCCGAAGCCAGACACTCAGCCGACTGAGCCACCCAGGCGCCCCTTTCGGGGTATTTTCTGATCACTCTATTCATTTGCACTTCCCCACATGTGCAGCCTGTCTTCAAACTGGGTTCTTAAAATCACTGAGTTCCCAAGCAATATAGGGGTAGGTAGATATTTTTAAGAGAGCCAACTTCCAAATTCTCAACTTCCATATTCTCATCTAAAATGAACCAGCTTGAGGGGAACCTGGGTGGCTTAGTTTGTTAAGCATCAGGCTCTTGATCTTGGCTCAGGTCCTGGTCTCACCGTCTGTAAGACTGAGTCCCCCACCATCCAGCTCTGCAGGGACTGTGTGGAGCCTGTTTAGGATTCTCTCCCTCTCTGCCCCTCTGCTGCTCGTTCTCTCTCTCTCTCTCTCTCTGTCAAAATAAATAAATAAACATTTAAAAAATCAATAAAATGAACCAGGCTAAGAATACTTCACAAGTTCTCCTTTCTTGCTTTCCTTTTCACAAGTATCCCTTGGCACACCTTTTCACTAATGCTTCGTCTCTCTCTCATTGTGCTCAAGTTAGATAATCTTCCGGTGTGCACAACAGAGTCAGTTCTAAAGTCAGTGCAGGTGTCGAGAAAGTGAATAACTATAAGGAAAAGGTAGCAAACCTTTTTCAGGGTAGGTGATTTCCAGTTCTCCACTTTTCACAATATGTCTAAGTGAATTATCAGCTTACAGGTTATTAAAAATAATTCTTGGTGGTGGATCACAAAGTAGTTTTTATTGTATAACTTGGAAAGGCTGTCACAGAATTAAAGGGTCATTGCCAGTAAAATAACTCTTTTCATTCTCATCTATTTACTTATGCAAGCATGTTTTCTCAGTATTTACAACAGAAAAAGACATTAAATAGGAATAAAGCTAATGCTAAACCTTGGGTTTTTAAAAAAGTAAGTAGAATCTACCCTACATCCTTATCCATCTCCTTAAGAAATGTAATAAAATTTCCTCCTATGCTCATTATTTATTAACATTTGTAATACATCTATGTCATTTTTATTAGCTATCTATTAATAATAGCTGTAAAGATAACTCAATCTGGCACTTTGTTGTCATGAGAAATGAAATATTTAAATTTCAATTTATATGCACTGTTTTGTTACAGAGAATTTTAATAGTGTGATCAATTCCAGCCTTTCAAATATAAAAACATATATTAAGATAAAATCCTATGAAGGAAATAGAATGGAAATAAGAGTTCAAGGAGGTAAAAAGAAATATGTAAAAATTTCCTACTGTTAAAATTTCATTAATACACACGTGTGTGTGTGTGTTTGTGTATATATACATATAAATACACATATATATGATTTATTTTTAAGTAATCTCTACTTCAAACATGGGGCTCAAACTCATAACCTCAAGATCAGGAGTCACATGTCTACCAACTGAGCCAGCCAGGCACTCCTAGATTTGTTACATGTAAAAGACAGGTGTTGAAATCTTGCCATTTGCATCCAGGTGGATAGAAATGGAGGGTGTTACATTAAGTGAAATAAGTCAGTCAGAGAAAGATAGACATCACATGATTTCATTCATATGTGGAATTTGAGAACCTTAACAGATGATCATAGGGGAAGGATGGGAAAAGTAAGATAAAAACAGAGAGGGAGGCAAAAAATAAGAAATTCAAATACAGAGAGCAAACTGAAGGTTGATGGGGGTGAGGAAAATGGAGGGTGGGCATTGAGGAGGGCACTTGTTGGGATGAGCACTGGATGTTATATGGAAGTGATGAATCACTGGGTTCTACTCCTGAAGCTATGACTACATTATATGTTAACTAACTTGAGAATAATTTTTTTAAGAATAGGGGGAAAAAATTAAAGAGAGGTGTCAAAATTTCACTCTGCTAGAAATTAATATCTTTTGTACTCACTTAAATGTATGATGAAATTTCTTTAAATATTAAGTTAAAATGGGCCATGTGACACAGCTTCTTTTAAAAACATAGTTCACTTGAGCTCCCTAGAATTCCCTCAGCTCCCTGCATCTGGCCTTCAGAGAGATGCTACCAGCCAGACCTTTAGACTTTCTGCACCTCTGAACATCTACAGTATGAATGATAATATTTTCCTGACCATGCTGTGAGGTTATATTGAGATAACCAATCTAAAAGTATTTTGTAGGGGTGCCTAGGTGGCTTGGTCAGTTAAGTGTCTGACTTCGGCTTGTGAAGTTCCAGCCCCGTGTCAGGCTCTGTGCTGACAGCTCAGAGCCTGGAGCCGGCTTTGGATTCTGTCTCCCTCTCTCTCTGCCCCTCCCCTTCTCATGTTCTGTCTCTCTGTCTCAAAAATAAACAAAAATGTTAAAAAAATTTATTAAAATACAGTATTTTTTTGGAAAGGTTTCCTTCCAGCTCTTTTGAAATGTTGAGGGGAACTGTACAATCCTCTGTGTGCTTTGCAAGGACATAATTTGGGGAACAATTTCCCACACATTTGGTGGGCACGTGCCATTACAATTTTGTGCAAACTTGGCATAATATTATTATTAATTCTAATAATTCTGATTCTTCATTATACCGCAAATACCGAAGAAGGGGGAAATGGTGAGTAGTCAGGCTTCCAGGCCTCATCCAGAGAATTGATTCTTGTTTTACTTTTATACATTGCGTTTCTGTGCAAGATTTTTTTCAAAGAAAGTTTATCAGCTGTGAAAGAAAAATACAGCTTGAAATCTGTCTCACTAAATGACCTTGAAGCCATGAAGTTCAGCTACAAAGTCAGTGCTTTCTAGTCGCCAAGTAATTCATTTGCCAATAAATATATTTCCGAAGTGGTTAAAAAATTTAATGAGTTTGTGAAAGGTTTTGGCAATGATGTCATTAATTGGAAACAGACCATAATAGAAAGTATGCAATGCTTCTCTCCGCATGCTGATGATGATCTGGTATAAATATTTTGCGCTGGTATAATTATGTCACTCAAAACCTGTTGAAGGTACTTAAGATGCCCACAATTTTCTCTAGACAAGTTCTTAACTTTCCAGAAAATTGTTCTAGATAAGAAACGCATAGACTCTCCATCCAAGAAATTAGTGGAGGGCAACAAAATAACTGAATTATAACCAAGAGCAAAGAATAGAAATGATTCTATCCTTTCAATAGCCACAGCTCACAGTTAATTCAAAATCCATTCCTCTTTCTTGACTAGTTTAACTTTGTTTGCATCCAAACCTTATTTTCAACGTGATTTTAATGAGTAGTTTTTTTCTTGAAGCAATTTACTTTTGTTCCTACCTAAAGTAGCACCTCGAGAAGCCAGTGGTCACTCGAATTCCTCCTGGCCTGGAAAAGAGCACAAGAGATACTCATCCAACAGAGTGAGTGCTGGAAATAGTTGGGCTCTCTCAGATCACTCAAGGAAATAGTAAGTTGCTCTAGATCCATTTTGGCAGGAAGTTCATGGACTTGGATTTAGAAAATACCAAGCATTTTATATCATCAAAATGTTTTAATGTTTATTTATTTTAGAAAGAGAGAGAGAGACAGAGACAGACAGTGAGTGGGAGAAGAGGCAGAGAGAGGGAGACAAAGAATCTGAGGTAGGCTCCAGGCTCCAAGCTGTCAGCACAGAACCTACTTAGAGCCCACCGCAGGGCTCAAACTCATGAACCTCGAGATCATGACCTGAGCTGAAGTTGGATGCTTAACCAACTGAGCCACCCAGGTGCCCTGGGCTTTCAGTTTTAAAACCAGGATATTCCTGAACAAATTGTTCAATTTTTAGGGGTTCGAGGGGCTTCCCAAGTACATAGGGCTTTTAATGCTGAAACTCAGAAAGACTCAGGCAAAGAAGGACAAATTAGTCCCTTTACTCAACTTTTCTTCATTTTCTTATAATAACCCAGCTTCTTCTTGCCTTGACATCATAGCAGAAACTTCACCCTCCACTGATGACATTGAATCTATCTTTCCAGAACAATCAATTACATCTGGAACGCTTTGGACAAGTCTGTGCTAAATGCCATGAGAACATCTTGAGATGAATCAGTGAGGGAAAACCTTCCTATATGGATCAACAATGACAGGCATTACCACTGACTTCTACGAAAATCAGTGCAAACCAGAAGACGATGGTCTGACATTTGGTTGATTAAAAAAGAAGAAGAAAGAAGTTTCAGGCAAACATAAACTGAAAAGAATTTACTACTGGAACACCTGCACTATAAGAAATGGTAAAGGAAGTTCTTCAGGCACAGGACAAATTACTGGATATCCGTGAGGGGAAAAAAGTGAATGTTGAGTTTAGGCATAAACAAATATGAATTCCAGGTATATTTTTTAAAATAATGTAAAATCTATGGAATAAAGTGACTAGAAGATAATACAGAAGAATGTGTCCTGACCTCATGGGATCTGATATTTATCAGTTTGATCCATGACCACACATTAAAATAAAAAACTTATGTTTCTTAAAATTCCTTAAGTGAATGAAGAGGAAAGTCACAGAATGGGAGAAGCAAGCTATAATATACTTAACTGAGAAATTATTTGTATTCATGGTCTGTAGAAACTTCTATTCAATTAAGGGAAAGAGGATGCCTGGCAGGAAATGGACAACAGATTTAAGCAAATACTTTACCAAAAAAATACCCAAATGGCCAAAATATTTAAAAAGATGTTCAAGTCATTCGTAATCAGTGAAATGCAATTTAAAAGCAAATGAGATACCATCACAGTGTGTGAAACAAACAAAAAAAAAGGCTGATGATACCAAGTGTTTACAAGAGTATGTAACAATGGAATTCTCATAAACTGCTAGAGGGGTTGTAAAAGGCATAACCACTTTGGGGAAATGTCATTTTAATGAGATTAAACATATATCCACTCCATGATGCAATAATTGTAAGGAATATGCCCAAGAGAAATGAGTACATATATCCATAAATAGACATATGAGAAGAAACATTATAGACTGAGTAACAACAGCCCAAGACAGGACACAATACAATGTTTATCAGCAGTAGAAAGGGTAAATAACTCATTGTAAGATCATAAATTACAATAATATACAGCAATGAAATGAATGAAATATGGCTATAGGCAAGAGCATAGATGAGTCTCATCATCAAAATTTAAGTGAAAAGGCCGGATAGGAAAGAGTATCTACCATATGATTCCATTTATACGAAGTTCAACATCAGGCCAACAATCTCTGGTGGAGAGTAGGGTAGTGACTGGGAGGAGCTGGTGGGTGCTGATAATTTCTTGATTCATATGGTGATTACCAGCTTATTCACACTGTGATCATTCCTCCCACTGTATACTCACGGTTTGTGAACTTTTCTGCATGTATGTTGGAATTTAATATTTAAAAATAATAAAAATAAAATGCAACACGGTAAAGCAACCTGAGCTCCAAACGCGAGTAAAATGGATGACCATAAAATTGGCAACTGTTAACTGTCAATTCGATCTGAATTTTTTCTGGAAACCAACGTTTTGCATTGTGTGAGTGACCGTGGTGTGGGTTGGGTTCTCAGTCAAGAGCCCTATGGAGCCTGAAGTGTGAGTCAGTTCAGGTGACATTAGCCTTTGAGTGAGCAGTGCCCAGCAGGTGGCTTTCCTTTGCCCTTTTCTAGCAGTTTTTCCCTGTTTATTTTCTGCTCTCTTCCTGCTGAGAGGTCTCTGGTATTAACAACAAATAAATGGGCAGCTGTAGCCTACACAAAGGGATGCCTTAGATAATCCCTTTGTGATGAATCATCTAATTTTTTATTAATTCTTGTCCTTTTGATTTCAAGAGAAGGCAGAGGGCACTGCCTAGGATCCTACCACTCATAAATACTATTTGTTCTTTACATGCCCATAATTGAAGGAATGAATTTTTCTAAAGCATAGAATAATTGTAACTGTAGCAACGCTCATTTGTGCTGCATCTTACACAAGATTTTTATATATATTCTCGCATTTGATCTTCATATTAATCATGTCAAGAAAGTGGGGCAAGCATGACTATCTCCCTTTTATTCAAGGAGAAACTGAGGTTCGGGTATGTCTTGCAAAAGAAACACTTCATTTTAAATGAGTAGGGAAAGGTGAAGATTTAACATCACTGTCCTGAGTTTGAGTTTCCCCACATGCAGATCCTGAGAAATAGATCTAAGTGTGAAGAGTTTATTTGGGAGGAGAAGGAAACACCGGAAGGGGAGCCGAGAAGTGATATAGGGAAGGAAAAGCAATCAATTATGCATGTGTTATCAGTTTATTTACCCCTTGGCTGCTGGGATTTGATCTTGCTCTGGGAACTAGGGTCATATGTGCACTTCAGACATTTCCCACCCAAATTACAAAAGAACTAAGAGCTGGAGTATTTATATATCAACACTAGAGACATTGATTTCTAGAACTGCTGGCTCACTGAGCCTGCGGATAAAGAGGACTTTGGAGACCAAAAAAAGTCCTCAGGCAAGGAGATGTGGGTACTGGCACTTGGAAATCAGGCCTGAGAGAACTGATGTGCGTGATCCTATGGACGGGAAATTAATGGGTCTGCTACGTTTGGTAAGTAAGTGTATTTTCTCATCATTTCTAGTCACCTACTCATGTGCACTCCCTATCTTTTTCTTTCGGTCAGTGTTAAGAATTCCCTATTACCTTTGGGGCTCCAGGGATGGTGCATATGACTTAAGCTGGTCCAGAGCTATCTGCTATCTTTTTCTGAATTCCTAGGGGAAGTTTCCCGCTTTATCCTGGTGAATGAGGACAAGGATGGAGTCATCTTGACACCCTAAAGAGAGCTAACCTGGAGATGAATGGGAACACATTTTAACTAGCCTATGTCATTTATATGCCCTAATGAATGCCTCCCAAACATGACTGAAAAAAGTCTAACAGAGAGCTTTCAAAAAGTTAACAAACATTTTATAACTTACGGAGTATAAAGCAACAGTTCTTAGTTTAATTATGCATATTTTTTCTCAATACTATATAAAATAATAATGATTCTTAAAATGGACAGCTACCCTATCCACTTTCTAGTGGAAGGTAGGGTGAGGACAAAGAAGTCGATTACCTTTAGTGTTTAGGCAAGTTTCAGTCTTTTAATCTTTTAACTTACAAAAAAAGGATTCTAACTGATATGAAATATGTCATCTCATCTAAATCACTATCTACTGTGAGAATCATTATTATTTTACATACTACTGAGAAAAAAAAAGGACACAATTAAACGAAGAACCGTAGCTTTACACCCCTTAAGTTATAAAATTTTTGTTAACTTTTTGAAAGATCTCTGTTAGGCTTTTTCCAATCATGTAAGTTTGGGAGGCATTCATTAGGGCATATAAATGACATAAGCTAGTTAAAATGTGTTCCCGTTCAGTATTCAACTCTTCTCAGATCATCTCAATCATCATCATTACCCATATGTTCCTACCAGATACCATCCTTGGGGACATAGCATTTTTTATATGCCCAACAGTTGTCTCTGTAATTTTTTTCCAAGTCCTACATGTCCGTTCTACAAATTTTGATGCTTACTGTTTCTTGCCTCTGACAGACAATATTATAGCATATATATTAGTAGCAAAACCTCAGACATCATCTACCATGGATTTCTTCCTTTCTCAGTTCTCAGGAAACATTCAGTTGGAGCTTTGCAAGAAAATGCAGAACAGGCTTATTCTTCCAGTGGAGATATTTGCTTTGCAAATAAGAAATTTATGTCCCCATTGCTTTCTTCTGTTGCCTTTCTAGGTGTATGATAACTTTCCACCTTTAAATTGCAGTGAAATATTTTAAAAACTATGATGGAACTCTGTATACACAGTACATTTCAATAATGTCTCAATTGATGTCAGAACAACTAACCAGCTATGACCAAGTTTTGGTCATGCACACAAGCAGTGAGGACTATGTCATGATTGTTGAAAGCCACTGGAAGATGTCACGGATTGCATAACACATGACAACTTCACAGATCTTCAGAGTTAACACCTAAAATAATTGGATTCTTAAAAAAAGAAGAAATATGTTAACACGTATTTAGTAACGCAGAATCAAGTCCTCCCTATTATTCTAGTCTTCCTTTCAATACGGTTATGCCTTATTTCAATGAAGATGTTTTTCCTTTCACTTCATTACCATAGTTAAAATTCTTTTAATTTTTGTTATTTATATATTTAATTTTTTAATTCTTTGAAACCTGAGAAAATGATGGTCTAATATCTAGGATGATACTCTAATATCTAGGCATTTTAAAAATTTGAACAAAATAAGGTTTGAATAAATGGAGACGAATACTCAATTTCTGGTTCTGAAGAATTAATAGTGTAGCAAAGTCAGTCTTTAGTAAATTAACTTCTGAATTCAGTGAAATCCAAACATAATTTTCTGCAGATCTCGACAAGTTAATGAGGTGATTCTTATGAAAGAGACAGTGTACAAAAGTAGCCTTTCTTTAAACAAAAAGGAAAAAAATTCTCTAAAATTACAAAATAATCTGTAAGAATACATTAATGGTAACAGTAGAGGTTGGCATTGACAGAGGCAAGTAAAATGAATGGAACAAATGAGGGGCAAAAGCACATATTTATGTAGAAATCTGATATGCTTTAAAGAGGCACTGCAAACTAAGGAGGGGAAAGGTGTATTCCATAAACAATGTTGAGGCAAATAAAAACAAACTGGGGACTTACATGATCCAAAATTTAAGAAACATGAACAAAACAACACAGAAATAATCCCATATTAACATTTAGAGAAAATGAAATTTAACTTTTTTTGTAATTGAATGTAATTTATTTTAAAAAGAAGTGAAACCTGAAGAATTTAAGGAAAAAGTCAAAAGATTCTTCTAGTATTTTAAAAATATGTGACACAAAAGACTTTATAAACAGAATTCGGGGTTAAATCATACACCGGGAGAAAATATAGGCAACATACATAACAGTGGAATAACTAGTATCCCAAATATATTTAAAATATATAAAGCATATGTGCCACACAATAAGCAACTCAATTTTATGTAATGAGATTTTATAATTAAAAATTCACAAAATAAAACAAATTATAATATTATACTAAGAATGAAACAGATACATTTGTATTGAAGTGATTATCATATTTTTAATGCATGTAATAAAATATACAAATTATAACTCTACTATGGAAAATTTCACATATGTGTCATTGTAGCAGTAATTATATTTGGGAAGTAGGAATATAAGTGATTTCACTTTTTGTTTTCTCTTGGGAAACTATTTTCTGAATTTCTAACAGTAAACATATTGACTGCCACCAAAAATAAAAGCTTTGTGGGCCACCTGAGTGGCTCAGTTGGTTAAGCATTCGATTTTGGCTCAGGTCATGATCTCATGGTTTGTGGGTTCGAGCCCTTGTGTCAGGCTCTGTGCTGACAGCTCAGAGCCTGGAGCCTGCTTCAGATTGTATGTCTCCCTCTCTCTCTCTGCCCCTCCCTTGCTCATGCTCTGTCTCTTTCTCTCTCTCAAAAATAAATATATGTTAAAGAAAGAAAGAAAGGAAGAAAGAAAGAAAGAAAGGCTTTGTAAATGTACAATGGATGTTATTTTTTCTTCTTTCACCTTGTATCTGTTTTCCAAATTTACTTTATGAATATATTTATTTTTCAGGATAAGCTAGGTTATCTTGCATCAAAAAATAAATCCAAAAATTTCAACAGCTTAACACATTAAAGTGCACACCTGATTTCTATTTTTAGCTTCCTGGCTACCCACTAGTCACATGGCACTGTATGTAAGGGAACTGGGAAAAGGGGGGAGATCAGATTTATTCCATAATTGGTAAGTGTCTCCACCACCATCTGTCCTTCTGGTCAATAAACATGCCTTTTGTTAACATCTTTCCATGCATTAAACACATTCAATCTTTCCCAAACAAGACAACTCAGTGTTAACAGTCAGTCACTTCCCCCAGCTCAACATGCAAACTGTATGCCAGTTTCTCCCTCAGATTTGGTGGTGACTCCTCTTGGGCCAGACATCTATCAACTAAACAGAAAGCTATCGGCTCCTCCCTCACCCAGTGTAACTGGTGAAACAGAGACAATTTAACCTCAGTAAAATTTCTCTCCAGAAAAGCAAAGAGTGGAGACAAGCCTGCACTGGGTGATAGCAATTTTGAAATCCTGTTGGCCTCCCTATCCTAGATGCACCTTTATTAGACTTTGATTCTACTGTCAAGGAAAAATTCACTTGACCACTACACTCAACGTCGGACTCAAATTCATGACCCTGATGTTAAGAGTCACATGCTCTACTGACTGACCCAGCCTGGCATCCCATAGTAAAACTCTCTTAAAAACTTAATATACATACCTGTTATTTGTTTGAAATCACATCAATGTGCCACAGCGATGGCTCTCAGATTTGCTATATTTTCCTGTATCTTCCTTTTGTCTAACTTACTGGCGAGTATCCTAAGCTGTCATAACAGCTTAAGATACGAAGATATGAAGGTCATACCTTTACTCTGGTCTTTGCCCTGAGTCATTTTAACCAGCTGCCCATTTTAAATTTGCTGAAAGTGCCTTCTTAAATGCTATCTCTTATAGGTTAGTGTCTAGAACCAGTGACTTTGCCAATCCATTAAGGCACTGAATTTCTGGATTTTCATTATCCTTTTTTATTTCCACTTACGTCCGAGCCAACATATTTTTTTTTAATCTCACTTTTTTCCTTGAAACAACTTGCCAAATGTAAAAACAAATAGCACTACTTCATACTCCAAAGTTTTACCAAGTTTTCTTCCATGGAATAATACGGTTCACCATCTTTCCAGCCTTTTTTCCCTAAGGCCAGATATTTGGGGGTTGTTTTTCCTTTTTCATTTCTATGACAGCCCTCACTTCTAGTACCCATATTTGTATTGGTAAGTATAACAGTTGAAACTGAAGCAAGAAACAAATCCTGAAACCCTAGTGGCTTACCATAACAAAGATTCATTTTTCACAAGTGTACATTCATTCTATTGCTTATTGGTGACTGCCTTGGTTGGCAGGGGTCCATTAAGAACTCCTTCCACTTTCAAACTTCTGATGAGGATGCCAGTTTAGCATGGAAGGGGAAGAAAGATCTGCAGAGTAACATAGGTAGCCAGAATTCATCACATCACATGAGTGTGTTGGGTGAAAGGGGGCTGAGAACTCTGAGACGGCATGCAAGTATTTAATAAGTACAAAATGTCTCTGTCACTGTGTATGATAAGTATTGAGCACTCTATTGAAAAATAAAAATCGATTTCATTCAGGTTATTTCTGCCCCTCCCAGAAGAAGAAAAAAGCAACAGAAGTTATTTTTTCAGAAATCATGACAAGAGAAAGAATTAAAAGGATACATTCCAAACTGATAAAAAATAATGTAATACCTTATATTCAGAGAAATATATTCATGTTTTAATTGTTATAGCTAAAACATTAAGCATAATTTACAACTGTGTAAGGCATATATTTACACACATTTACCTTATAAAATTTTAGTAACATTGATGCCATAAACATTTGCATTTGCAAATGTTAATAAGATTAATGTTTAAAATTGTTATAATTCTAGTCCTTTTTTTCACAAAATATTTGTCAAACATAAAAATATAAAGCAGAAAACTGTGAAGAAATAAAATAACAATCATAACCCTGCTTCCCACTAACAACCACGGTTAGCATTTATAACTTTTTTGTTAAGATTCACATTCAGGGGCGCCTGGGTGGCTCAGTTGGCTGGGCGTCCGACTTCGGCTCAGGTCATGAACTCACAGTTTGTGGGTTTGAGCCCCATGTCAGGCTCTGTGCTGACAGGTCAGAGCCTGAAGCCTCCTTTGGATTCTGTGTTTCCCACTCTGACAGAGTGCCCTTTTCATGCTAGTGCTCTGTCTCTCTCTCTCTCTCAATAATAAATTAAAATGCTAAAAAATTTTTTAAAATTCACAGTTTATATTTTATAACCATAATATTTTAATATTATTTGATATCTTCTCATTTTGCTAAATATTTAACATGATATTTTCCCATATTATTCAAAATCATCTGTAAACATCATTGAATAGCTATTCAATCAACCACGTGGATGTGCCATAATGTAGATATCCTTCTTCTTGGGCATTTAGGTTTCTTTCCAATTTTATAGCTAAATTACAGATATAGGAAATAAATAAATTTGCACATAAATCTTTGAAGTTCTGAGTGTTTCATTAGTATAGACTCCAAAGAGTGCAATTACTTGACCCAAGGGTATATATATTCAGACGCTAATAAATATT
This sequence comes from Suricata suricatta, assembly GCF_006229205.1. NCBI lineage: Eukaryota > Metazoa > Chordata > Mammalia > Carnivora > Herpestidae > Suricata > Suricata suricatta. The sequence continues at coordinate 132,978,465 of NC_043704.1, forward strand.
GGCAAATCTATTTCTAGAAATGTACTAATTTGCATTCCTATCATCAGTATACTAATATTTCTACCTTGCTCAACTTTGATCAGTGCCAATATACATACATACATGATACCTACACACATGTTATATATCTCCGCCATTTGGGGAGAGGTAAAAATACTCTTTTTGCTTTAATCTGAGTAGTGTGTACATTTCTTGAAGTAATTTTTTTCATTTGATTGAAGAATAATTTGCATAAAATAAAATGAATAGATTTTAAGGTTATAGCTTGATAAGTTTTGACAAGTGTGTACAACTGATTAACCACCACCCCAACAAGGATGTGGAATATTTGGTCATTCCAGAAAGTTCACTTGTGTACATTTTGTCAATCCGCCCTCATAGGCAGACATTGTTCTGATTTTATAGTTTTTAAACATTAATCTTATCAAAATTGATATCAAAATGCAACTATTTTATGTACACATCAATGAGCTTTAACAAATGTTTATACATGTATAACTAACATTCCAGTGAAGATAAGAAACATTTTTATGGTTTATTTATATATTTTGAAAGAGAGAGAGATAATAGATAATTATTGAAATAATGTAATGTCATCTTGATACAATCTAAAATCATCCCACAAATAACTTACAGTTTCATAATCTGAGAACTACTTGAGACCCATGGGTCTCTTCAGGAGATTTCCACAGAAAAGTGATCGCTATTGTATGTACTCAGTAAGTTTCATTTTTAGGTGAGAAACATTCCAAGCATTTATAATTCATGTGTCTTAAGTGTTTAATATTAGAACTCAATCTCCTTATTCCAAATCT